>NC_136969.1:29929148-30329148 GCF_032717465.1 Coenobita brevimanus
TTCTCTCTCTAATTTTCCCCTTGCTACGTATCTCCCTTACCTACAGATTTATGGTCTCTCTCTTCCTCTTCTTT
Organism: Coenobita brevimanus; assembly: GCF_032717465.1. NCBI lineage: Eukaryota > Metazoa > Arthropoda > Malacostraca > Decapoda > Coenobitidae > Coenobita > Coenobita brevimanus. The sequence goes on from NC_136969.1 coordinate 29,929,223, forward strand.
TTCCCTCTCTTACTCTTTTTCTTTCCTCCTCCTCTCTTCTCTCTCCCTCTCTCTTCCTCCTTCCTCTCTTCCTTTCTCTCCTTCTCTCCCTGATTTTCTTCTTATTTATTTCATTAACCTACATATTAACTGTTGCCCCTCTTCTCTTGCTTTCTTTCTCTTCTTTCACCTTTACGTCTGCGCCTTCTTTTTCTCCCGTATCATGTAATCATTATTAGTTATACGGTAATAATAATAATAATAATAATAATTATAATAATAATAATAATAATAATAATAATAATGATGATAATAATAATAATAACAATAATAATAATAATAATAATAATAATAATAATAATAATAATAATAGTAGTAGTAGTAGTAGTAGTAGTAGTAGTAACAGTAATAGTAGTAGTAGTAGTAGTACTAGCAGTAGTAGTAGTAGTTGTAGTGGTAGTAGTGGTAATAGTAGTTTTGTTGTTATAATAATAATAATAATAATAATAATAATAATAATAATAATAATAATAATAATAATAATAATGACGAATGAGGATATAAAGAAGCGTTGTGGTGTGGATGTGGATGTGATAGGAAGCGTTATGAGGAACACACTGAGGTGGTTTGGCCTTTTGGAGAGGATGGAGGGTGAAAGACTGACGAAGAGAGTGTATGTGAGTGAGGTGGAGGGGGGAAGAGGGAGGGGGAGGCCGAGGATGAGATGGAGGGATGGAGTGGAAAGGTATATGAGAGAGGGGGGTGTGAGTTGGGAGCAGGGCAGTGAAATGGCAAAGGACAGGGTGACGTGGAGGCGTTTTGTTTGTGGCCACCCCAAACGGGATTGAGGCGTCTGGCAATAGATAGATAGATATATAGATTGATAGATTATTATTATTATTATTATTATTATAATTATTATCATTGTTATTCTTATTACAGTATTATCATTAATGTTGTTGTTATTACTATCATTAATATCACTCTTACTTTTATTCTCATCGCCATAATTAGATCCTATGCTGGAAAGTCTTATCCCAACCATCAACAGAAGTACCCAGTTGAAATGACATTAAAGCAACAACAAAAACAGCATAAACAACAACAGAAACAAGAGAAAAAACAACCATCCAACAGGAAAAACATAAAAAAAAAAAACAAGAGGGGCACTCAGTGGAGCACCTCTCTCCGACAAGGGCAACGTCATTTCCAAACCACTCTTCATGATGGGTCAGGTCCTCTCATCACTGATTAGGATTTCGCAAAAGTGTTTTCTGGATCCGGAAACTGTAATACCATCCGGATCGGTCCCAAATGTTAATCGATTGTTCCCTGTGACATGGGCTATCTACCCACCAAATTTAGTCCAAATCTCTCTTTTGGTTTTTGAGTAATCCTGCTAACAGACAAACAAACTAACAAACCAACAACCAAATAGGGGTGAATACATACTCTGCTGGTCGGAAAGAACAAAAATAACAACATAAAAAACAAAACCAAACGACAGAAACAAAAAACATAAAAAACAGAATCGAGAAAAAGATAAAGAAACAATATAAAAACAAAAACATAAACAACAGAAACAACTACAAACAAAAACAAATTAAAACAAACACATCAAACAAAAACAAAAATAAAAACAACACCCCATGACACAGCAAAATTCCACCCATACACCCACCTGACTAATTATCTCCTAATCACCTTTAATTGCCCTCATCTAAACCATCTATCATTAGGCATATCCCATACCTAATTAATATCATCTGTTTTTTATCCTTAGCGAAATACTGTACCTAAGTGGGGTGAAAGTCATTAGTAAGAGAGTTAACCCATCATTATCATTGTCATCATTATTATTATTATCATTGTCTTCATCATCATCATCATCATCATCACATCATTATTATTATTATTATTATTATTATTATTATTATTATCATCATTATTATCATTCTCTTCATCATCATTACGGTAACGCTAGCACAGCCCTCCACAACTTTCTACCGTATATTATCATCATCATCATCACCACCACTATCACCAACATCATTATCACCATCATCACCACTATAATCAATACTATCTTCTTTATCAACATATCAATATCTTCATTATAGCCATCAGCACACCATCATCATCAACAGACCCACCACCAACACCATAATCATCATCATCATCATGACCAGTATTATTAACACGAACATCAATAACATCACCATCATTATCAACACCATCATCACCATCATTATCATTATCACCATCATTATCAACATCATCATCATTATCACCTCTAGTATTAGCAAAACCAACATTATCTCTTTCTCTCTCTCTCTCTCTCTCTCTCTCTCCTAATCCCTCGTGTTAAAGATGCAAATTTAATCCTATTTAATTTTCTCCCTGATTTCTCCCCTTCTGCTCTCTCTCACTTCCTCTCCTAATTTCCTCTCTCTCTCTCTCTCTCTCTCTCTCTCATTTTCGTTGAATATGAAGGCCTGTGTATGTAATCGTAAAAAAATACTCTCTCTCTCTCTCTCTCTCTCTCTCTCTCTCTCTCTCTCTCTCTCTCTCTCATTTTTTCCCAAGAACAAATTCATCGCCGTAAGCAATCTCTACAAGCGCCAGGTGATGAAGAGAAGTGAGGAGCAAAGTTGGAGGGGGAGAGAGAGAGAGAGAGAGAGAGAGAGAGAGGTGAACGAAACTATTAGCCAATTACCACTAGATATGACACAATAACGCACTACTCCACTTAATAGCCCTCATATCCCTTAACACAATCCCATGTATCACCGTTCTTCCTGGAATTTTTCGCTAAATAACTCTCCCTTTTTTTCTCAATTAATTTCGAGTAAATCCGGTTAATATGTTTTTTATATTAAGTAAATTTTGATTGCAAATTTCTCTCTTTTTTTTTTTTTTTATCAAATTTTCCTTTAGGTCCTTTTTTTTTGGTGATTCTTTTTTTTTTTCACCTTTTTTTATGCGGGTAATTCTATATCGTAAGTTTATATTGTAAGTTTATATCGTTAGTTATATCGTATGTTTATATTGTAAGTTTATATCGTTAGTTTATATCGTTAGTTTATATCGTAAATTTATATCGTTAGTTTATATCGTAAGTTAATATCGTTAGTTTATATTGTAAGTTTATATTGTAAGTTTAAATCGTAAGTCCATATCGTAAGTTTATATTGTAAGTTTATATCGTAAGTTTATCCAGTATGTTTATATCGTAAGTTTATATCGTAAGTTTATATTGTAAGTTTATATCGTAAGTTAATCCAATAAGTTTATATCGTAAGTTTATATCGTTAGTTAATATCGTAAATTTATATCGTAAGTTGAAATTGTAAGTTTATATATAAAAAAAAAATATCCTAAGTTTATATTGTAAGTTTTTGGATGCGTGTTTCCTAGAAATTTAATTTAATTTTTAGCCAAACTAAACCGAATTATAGATCACAATACTTCTCCAAGTGCAATAAACAAATAAATAAATAAACCACAGTGAACAAAAATAACTACATAAATAACAACCCATATGAGACAAAAATAAATACCTGTAAGTAAAATAAAGTACCTGGTGAAACGAATAACGAAAAGTCCACGATGAGGAGCCTGTTAAGTAAAGCCCGCCCTGCTCTACTTTTATTTGCCTTTTTATATTATTATTATTTTTTTTTTTAGTAAAGAATAAAGATAAAGAGATGATGCCCATGTAGTGGAGGAAGGTGTATCGCTGTCCTGTTTTTCGGGCAGGGGGGGGGGAGAAAATTAGATGAGAAAACATTTGTGATACATGACTCGAGGAATTTGTAGAGAAAATTGGGGGAGGCCTTTGTTCAGCAGTGGACTAACAGTGGCTGATGATGATGATGATATGATGATGATGATGAGGTGAGGTGGCATCAGGGGTAAACCAGTTTTATTTATTTATTTATTTATCTTAGTGTGGAGGTAAAACATTTTCAGCCCCTCTTGGACCCTCTTATTTTTTACACTCATATACCAGCCTCATGTGACAAACACTCAAACGAATACAATCATCTCCAGTGTTGGCTCCAATGGAAAGCTAGAGTTATTCCCATCGTGAGGGGGTTAAGGGTAGAATTATAAATACTGAAGCTCCTATGACTCACGCAGCTGCATAAAATTGTTAGACGTCAAAATCCTAGGTCCATATTCTCGTAGCACCTCTTCCATAGCGATTTATTTCTGGATACGGTTGGCTCATATAGTTTTGTATCCCACTGTATTTAGGTATTTTGCATCCTACTGTATTTATGTAGAGTAAGTGATATTAGAATCTGAGTAACGTAGAAGTGGACGCAAGGTGTAATACGCAAAATAAATCGCTTAGGAGGAGGTATTACGGAACTTCTTTAACCGACGAGAGTACGGACCCTATACTCTTTTCACTCCAACCTGACCCAGATTCTCGTACTATTCACCGACCGTAACTCAGTGGCAGAAAAAGACAGTGCTACGGCCCCACATCCTTTCCACAGCACTTCTTCGTGACAAGCAACGTATTCTAATGCTAATCTATTCTTCCAACTCGGCATTCATGTTGGAGGGATGGCAGTTTTGGGTCAAGTTAATGTAGGAGTATAGTCGTAAAAATACCACTATCAATAACACCTCCATTGCCTATATTACGTTCACTTTAAGTTGGCGTAAAACTGCCATCTCTCCATCTTAGATATTCAGGTAGAATAAGAGATTAACGCTAAGAATATGATGCTAGTCACGAAGAAGTGCTACGGGAGGGATGCAGGGCCGTAGTGATATCTGATTCGCCACTGAGCTACGGAATATGGGCTGCAAAAGGACGAAAATCTCGGCCAGGTTATAGCGAATAGCCTATAGGTGATACGATTTTACTGGAAGGGACCTGAGGATACTGAGATGTAATGTGAGGAATAAATAGCTAAAGAGAAGACGCAACGAAATCTCAAAAGCCACCAAGAGCACAAGGCAGAATGTACAAAGATGATAAATGAATCAACGTACAGTGCTTTGCGATGTACAGAATGAATAGCTAGTGAGAAGGTGCAACGAAATTAATTCCCCAAGAGCACATCCCTGAGTGTAGAGACGAGGATAAAATAAATGGATGTGCAGTGCTTTCCTAAATGAGAGAGCTGCAAGGGACGGAATGATAAATGAGAGGCAGAGAGGCTGACTGGGTAATCTGTACACTGGTGAGGCGATGTGAAGGGCAGGCTGAGGTGGGCTTGACATGTGGAGAGGGTGGAGAGAGAAAATCACGTGAAGAGCTGAAAATCATATAGAGCTGAAATTCACGTGGAGCTGAAAATTGCATGAAGACAGCTGAAATTCACGTGGAGGTGAAAATCACGTGAAGAGAGCTGACAATCACTTGGAGCTGAAAATCTCATGAAGAGAGCTGAAAATCATGTAAACAGCCGAAAATCACGTGAAGAGCTGAAAATCACGTGGAGCTGAAAATCACGTGAAGAGCTGAAAATCACGTGAAGAGAGCTGAAAATCACGTGGGGAGCTGACAGTCACGCGAAGAGCTGAAAATCACGTGGAACTGAAAATCGGAGAGAGCTGAAATTCATGTGACGAGAGTTGAAAATCACGTGAAGATAGCTGTAACCGAAAATCACGTGGAGAGAGCTGAAATTCATGTGACGTGAGTTGAAAATCACGTGAGGAGCTGAAAATGAAAATCACGTGGAGAACTAACAATGGAAATCATGTGGAGAGAACTAAAAACGAAAATCACGTGAAGGGCTGAAAATGAAAATCACGTGAAGAGAGCTGGAAGTGTGGGGGGTAACTGTTTCTGTGAGCTGAATTAATACCGTATCATCTAAACTTAGCCGGAATAAATTTACAGAGCTCTTCACACTCGATCAGAACACCCAAAATAAATAAATAAATAAATAAATAAATAAATGTTGGTATAAAATATAGTTCGCAACCAGGCAATCGATATAATCAGTCTGGAAAAGTAATGTGGAAAATATCAACAAGCTAAGTGCAGAAATGAACGAATGAGAGAGAGCTGTTTGGGAGTCTCGTGAACACAGAACAAGGCTCAAAAACCAAACAACAAAGATACAGACAGAATGAACTGCAGACAGAGGCAGGCAGTGCTTCAGAACTGTCTCCCTCTGTCTGTATTTCCTACTTCCTATGATCTCCAGTCTTTCAAACGCAGTGTGTCCAGGCACCTCGAAATGAATGGATCTTGAATTTGGCTCTCTCTTGTATTGTTTTTGTTTCTTTCTTGGAAGGAATGTTAATGCGGAATCAGCCTTTCGTTCCTTCTTCCTCGCATAAAAAAAAAAAAAAAGACAGGACTAGGTTGTGCCACAGACGCAGTGCTATAAACAGTGCCAAAGACAGACAGACAAACACTACTACAGAGACACAAACCGACAAACACTGACAGTCCTATATACCTCAGGCTGACAGACGAACAGTGCTATAGTCAGTGCTACGGACAAACAGAAATACAGTGTTATTTATCACAATGAAACAAAACACCGCACACTGACGGGCAAACAGACAAACAGTACTGGTCAAACATCGCACATCAACAAACAAACAGGCGGGTACTATCTCATTTCCACGCCTATGTGCCCGTATAAACGATCTAAAACGTCAAATAAATTCAATCCTCATCTTTTCCCGCCGACTCAAACGCGGCCCTTTGTCTACAAAAAAAATATGTACCATCGGACGGGCATCGAATTTGAAATGGCGGGAACCTGGTTAATTTCACGGCCAGTATCGTCCGTACACGCCCGTTACAAAGCCAAGTACATTAATAAATCCGTTCTGGCAGTCTGCAGGTCGGACATCCGGATTCCTGTTCGCTCAACGGATTTTCAACGGATTTTTAACGGCGCAGCTCGAACGCACTCGCCCTCCGGTCAACCCAAACCTGGCCAGACGTGCGCAGTGGAAAATGTTTTGATTATTCGTGCTGTCAGTTAGTTGGGAAAGAGGAAGCGAATTATTCATGGCAGGTTAGGTATTTATTTACCCACTGCGACTGATGATTACGGGAACGACAGTAGGTAGCACGCTGTCAATTTTTCCATCATCATCATCATCATCATCATCCCGACCTCTTTTTCCCACCCAAGGATGAGGTGGGGTAGGGTCTAGAATGCAAGGAGAGAGAGAGAGAGAGAGAGAGAGAGAGAGAGAGAGAGAGAGAGAGAGAGAGAGAGAGACAATTAACCAAGAGCATGTCCAGCGAAAAGGGCCATACATTCATTCACTTAGCATTCAAGCTCCCGGATTCCTAACTTCAGTAAAAAAGAATAACGCCGCTAAATAAATAAATAAAATAAATAACATCAGCTACCCAGTATATAGGAATAGATTTTTTTGTAAACTATTATTTCGCTGTTTCCGACTGATAATTATGCAGTGATTAGGGCACTTAACGGGACTAGAAAATTACCATGAGCTCTGCCGTAAATATCCTACAAAAATTACCCCTCACACTATGGTATTTACTTTGGATTGATAATTATCTTTACGGTGTCGTCAAAATAAGGGTAATTATTCTAGAGGTTGGGTGATTCTCTCTCTCTCTCTCTCTCTCTCTCTTGCATACGAGTGACCGTAATCTGAAGCGCGACATGTCTTGTTCACCTTCAGCAACAGTGAAAAGTTATCATCATCATCATCATCATCATTACCTTCACCATCATCATCGTCATTATCACCATCATCATCATCATCATCACCCTCTTTCCCAGATGCTGCTGCTGCTGCTGCTGCTGATGATGATGATGGGGGTAATGCTGATGATAATGATGACTCCTATATGTATAAAATATATTATGATCTGGACCTTATAAGTAGCTAGTTATTATACACATATATTATACATATTATACATATATGAATTAAAAAATTAAAACAGACTACCTATTAATTACCGGTAAGTTATATACACTTTCCAGGTGATTTTTATATACTTAGAAGCCATAACGTAAAAGCTATAATCCGAAAGCTATATTTACTGAGTGATAATTTACAAGCTAATCCCAAAGCTACATTTTTACAAGTGATAATTTACAAGCTAATCCCAAAGCTATATTTTATGGGTGATAATTTACAAGCTAATCCCAAAGCTATATTTTTACAAGTGATAATTTACAAGCTAATCCCAAAGCTATATTTTTACAAATGATAATTTACAAGCTAAATCCCAAAGCTACATTTTTGGGGCGATAATTTACAAGCTAATCCCAAAGCTATAATTTGGGGGCGATAATTTACAAGCTAATCTCAAAGCTATATTTTTACAAGTGATAATTTACTGGCTAATCCCAAAGCTATATTTTTACAAGTGATAATTTACAAGCTAAATCCCAAAGCTACATTTTTGGGGCGATAATTTACAAGCTAATCCCAAAGCTATATTTTTGGGGCGATAATTTACAAGCTAATCTCAAAGCTATATTTTTACAAGTGATAATTTACAGGCTAATCCCAAAGCTATATTTTTGGGGGGATAATTTACGAGCTGATCCCAAAGCTATATTTTTACAAGTGATAATTTACAAGCTATACTCTGTTGTATATTTAGTTACAAAATCAGTTATTATTTACAAGATATAATTTACGAGTTAGCCTATAAATTACGATAGAATAATTAATGAGGATAAAGGGGTAAAGTAATTATTATTTTCCGGACGCTGCAGCCGTCAAAAGTAAATTATTCAGGCCTTCATGTAATTATTCAGAGGCGGTGAGGCAGCTGTGTGTGTGTGTGTGTGTGTGTGTGTGTGTGTGTGTGTGTGTGTGTGTGTGTGTGTGTGTGTGTGTGTGTGTGTGTGTGTGTGTGTGAGAGAGAGAGAGAGAGAGAGAGAGAGAGAGAGAGAATTTAAACAATGCATGAGATCACTTAAGCTAACCTGAATCCAAAGATCAACTGAGATTAAATGGTCGATTATAAACTAGAGAGAGAGAGAGAGAGAGAGAGAGAGAGAGAGAGAGAGAATTGTTAGGTGAAACATTTTTGGAAAATCCGTAATTTATGGGAAAGAGTTCAATGCTATGAGAAATAATGAAATTGATTACTTTATTGCCATATTTAATGATAATTGTCTAATGCTCTCTCTCTCTCTCTCGAACTTTGCTTCCCACTTCTCTTCATCACCAGGCGCTTTTAGATATTATTTCCAAGGATGAATTAGTTCTTGGGAAAAAATGAGAGAGAGAGAGAGAGAGAGAGAGAGAGAGAGAGAGAGAGAAAGAGAGAGAGAGAGAGAGAGAGGATGTAACACCAGTAGCTACCACAAATTCAATAAACACATCTTCCAAGCATTTAGAGAGAGAGAGAGAGAGAGAGAGAGAGAGAGAGAGAGAGAGAGAGAGAGAGAGAGAGAGAGAGAGAGCAGTAGCTAACAAATTCAATAAACACATCTCCCAAGCAATTTAATCTAGAAAATATCGGACCCAAGATCCCAAAATAAACTCTGAACAAATATTTATTCTCTCGCCAGCTACGGAAACAAAGCAATTTAGTTTCACGGGGTTGCAAATTTGTTTTCGAATTTTGGCGGGAACGGTTCGGAAAAGAAAAAGAGTTCGCACCCAAGCTTGTATTATTACGACTACCCTTTAAATGCACCACTACTGGCTTGGAGGAAGGGAAAAAAATAAACAATGTTACAGATGGCCTTAGTTTCGCTGGGTGTATCGTGGTTTTTATCGTAGGGTTTTAATTAAGAGAGAGTGTATGTGTAACTTTAGGTCGCTGGGAGAGTTTGTGCGCTCTCCTGACAGCTGGGTGACGTTCGTGCTGCCTCCTAGCGGTCGCTTTGGAAGGTTTAGAGTAATTTGGGGGAATTTGTATTTTTTCTGGTATGTGTAATTAATTTACGTCATTGCTGCCGGCCCAGCGAGACGATAATGTAATCGCCTGCATCTGTGTGCCTGTGTGTGTCTATCTATTACCAAAATATCCCAAAATCAAGCGGGCAAATTTTATCCAAACTTTGTGGGCAGTATCAGGGGACACCTGGTTTATTGGTTAGTAATTTTGGAGAGGCTACGATAATATGCCTTCGAGTGCAAGTGGATTACTAATCTCATTTTTTTTTTTTTTCCCTAGGAGCGCAGAGAGAGGGTGAAACGCGGCGGGCGAAATCCTAAGACTTTTTTTTCCCTTTCGAATTTGACGAAGCGGCGATAATATGCCTCCGACTGCCAGAGGATTACTGAGCTAGTTTTTTAGTGATGGCCTGCGACACGCAAACGTAGGTCAGTGATTTGGATATTATTTCGAACAGCTGTGGTTAGGTTGCAGGAGATTTAGAAATGTATTTTTGGTCAAGTTTTGAAGAGATTTTAAGAAGGTTGTATTAAGGTACTGGCATCCAAACTTCAAAGTGTGGAACGTGTTGGAGCGTGCAAGCATGCAAATGATGTTATTTTAGATTTTTAACGATCTGCATTAGTCCACTGTAGCTTTAACAATTTCCGAGGTAGGCCTAATCCAGTTTTAGTACATAATTTGGCTATATTTATTTATTTATATATTCATTCAATTCTTTCTTTCTTTCTTTATTCATTCATTTCGACAATAGGGTGGCGAATATGGAGAGAAGTCCCTCCAGTAACACCCACTACTTTTTCATAAGCTTTCCAACGATGTGTGTAGATCCGCTGCAGCTTTAACAATGCCTTACAAACGCTACTATTATCCGATTACTATAGCCAACCACAAAATCATTCAGAGTGCAGCTTAGTGGCCTCTCGCTCGCTTTGCTCACTCGCACGAATAAACCCCTTCACTGCGATGACGTGTTAGTTCTTGCTAACTCTAGACGATCTGATTCAACTTAGAGAAGGGAGTTTCGTTGTTTTCTTCATCATCATCATCATCATCATCATCATCATCATCACCCTGCATCTCACTTAGCCTTTAATAGATAAGGTGGGTTGTAATGATAAGAATTTCTCTCTCTCTCTCTCTCTCTCTCTCTCTCTCTCTTCAAACGAATTGGGAAATTAATGAAACTCCTTAGGTAATAATTACACTCATTAACGGGCAGCTGCTCTTTTACTCTCTCTCTCTCTCTCTCTCTCTCTCTCTCTCTCTCTCTCTCACACACACACACACACACACACACACATTTGTCATCGATCACTTAATCTCATTTGATCTTTGGAATCAGGTTAGCTTAAGTGATCTCATTCTTTGTTTAATGACTCTCTTTCTCTTTCTCCTTCTCTCTCTCTCTCTCTCTCTCTCTCTCTCTCTCTCTCTCTCTCTCTCATAACAAATCAGTCCTTGAGGCTCTTATGATGAAATTTGCACCTTCGGTATATCGGAATATTTCCCCCCAAAACAGAGAGAGAGAGAGAGAGAGAGAGAGAGAACCAAAACCAAAAGAAAACTGGAAGAAAACAAGAGCTCATAACGCCAGACGAAAGAAAATGGGAGAAAAACATAAGTGAAAAACGAAATCTGTGTCAAATGCCGAAAGAGTTGTGGGTGTTCCGTAAAGCGTGATATGTTCCGTATTGTTGGCAGAGGAGAGGAGAGGAGAGGAAGGTGGGATAGAGAAGAGAGGAGAGGAGAGTGGGAGAGGAGAAGAGAGGAGAGGAAAGTGGGATAGAGAGGAGAGAAGAGGAGAAATGGATGGAGAGAATAAAGAGGAAAGGAGAGTGGGAGAGATGAGAGTAGAGATGAGAGAAGAGTGGGAGGAGAGAAGAAAAGAGAGGAGAGGAGAGTGGGATAAAGGAGAGGAGATAAGAGGAGAAGAGAGGAGAGGTGAGGAGAGGAGAGGAGCGGAGGGTGAGATAGAGGAGAGAAGAGGAGAGGAGAGTGGGATAGGAGAGAGTAGACGAGAGTGAAATAGAGGAGAAGTGAGAAGAGAAGAAGAGAGGAAACGAGAGAAAAGAAATGATGAGAAAGGAAGAGAAAAATGAGACGAGAAAAGAAGAGATGAAGAGAGGAGACGAGAGAAGAAAACTGGAGTGATAAAAAGAAAAATATGAAAGGAAATGAAAAGAGACGAGTAGAGATGAGACGAGACATGAAAACTGATAAGAAAGGAAGAACAAAGTGAAAGTATATGAGAAGAAAACTGATAAGAAGAGAAATGAGGGGAGAAAAGAATAAGGAGAGAGAGAGAGAGAGAGAGAGAGAGAGAGAGAGAGAGAGAGAGAGAGAGAGAGAATGACTGTCTTAGCTACTCATAATGTAATCTGATGTTATAGGTCTTTCATCTCAACTTGGCCCATATTCGTCCTTTTCCAGTTTATTTGACGTGGTTCGGTGGCTGGAAAAAAACAATACTACGGTACTACATCCCTTCCATACCACTTCTTCGTGACTAGCATCATATTCTCGCGTTAATCTACTGTTACAATTCGGCATATAAAACGGAGACATGGCAATTTTAGGCCAAGTTAGAGTAAAAAGCGTATAGTTTTGAGACAGCATGAAGGAGAGTCTGTATTTTCGTCGGTTAAGGAAAATCCCTAACAACTTTTCGTAAGCGATTAATTTTCTTCATCACGTCTTACTGTCCTCTTCTGCAGTCCATAAATCCTTCTAACATAGCCATCCTCTGCAAAAATTATCTTGACGATGATGATGATGATGATGATGATGATTTTTATGATTATTATTTTTAGTAGTAGTGGTAGTAGTAGTAGTACCGTATTATCATTATTATTATTATTATTACCGTACCGGTAATTTTATTATTATTATTAGTAGTAGTAGTAGCGTTATTATTATTATTATTATTATTATTATTATCATTATTATTATTATCATTATCATCGCCACCACCATCACCCTCACCCCCACCATTACCCATCTTTCAACAATGACAATAATATTTAGCAGACTTGAGCCAGACACACCCCCATCCATTACCACCCATTAAGCCTTTCTCTCAAAAATACAATAATAAATTGATATCGCGTGTCGAGTCTAACGTGAAGGGCAATAAATAAATATGCAGATGTCGGATTCATGGCGACGTTCATGCATATAATTATTTCTGTATTGTATTCTCTCTCTCTCTCTCTCTCTACTGACTTACCTACCTGCCTACCTACCTGTCTAGTTATCTATCTATTTATCTGTCTATCTATGCACCCTTACAAATTTCATCTCCCTTTCCCTCCTTCTCCATTCCTTCCCTCCTCTCTCTCTCTCTCTCTCTCTCTAACTTTCCTTCCATCTTTTATCTTTTTCCTCCATCTTTTTGTATTTTTTCTTTTTTCTCTCCTCTGACAAGTTCCTAATTCCCTTGTCTCTCACTTCTCTCTCTCTCCTTCCCTCTCCCTCTCCTCTCATGCATTATTATTTATTGGTTATTATTCATTACTCCTTCCCTTCCCTTTCCCTCTCCTCCCATCATCATCATCATCATCATCATCACCACCACTACCACCACCACCATCATCATCATCATCATCATCATTACTACCAACACCACCATCACCACCACCACCATTTCCATCAACATCATCATTATCATCATCATCACCACTACCAACACCACCACCACCATTACCATCAACATCATCATCATCATCATCATCCTCTTTCCCATTTTAACACAGGGTCCAATAAATCCAGAAACAGGGACAGGAAACTACAAAGAAACACAAATAACTAAATAAATAAATAAAAAAATGACAAATAAGAATAAATAAGTAAATAAAGACATCAATAAATACAAAAATAAAGGAAAAATAGCAACACACGTCCACTGCAATGAGCCACACTTGTATTCACTCAATATTCTTTTCTTTGATAATTTCGGCTCCCGCTCATAGGCCTAAATCATCCATATAAAAAATGTACGCCGTAATGCCGGTGAGTGATTGATTTATTCCGGCGATTACAGCTTAAAAATGAATGCAAACCTTGTCATCTGCATACACGTTTCATTCATCCATTCATTTCCATCCATCTACATGCACCTTTCATTCATCCATTCATTTCTATTCATCAGCAAACATCTTTTATTCATCCATTCATTTCTATCCATCTATATACACCTTTTATTCATCCATTTATTTCTATCCTTAGGCAATTATTCATGCTTCCTCAGTTTCCATACCTCGTCCCTTTCACATTCATTCACTGTCATATGTTCGTTGTTTGCAGCGAGAGAGGAACGCCTTCACGTGGTGGTACTGACAGAATAGGGTGGTTACTCTGCCTGATCATACAAACGTTCCTCAACTCCCTCCCTATCCCCCAAAAGGAAGATGGTGGACTGCAGAAGGATAGTTTCAATTTGCAATAACCTGTTTCACCTCCAGAGAACTTTAAATGCAACTCAAGCCCGACTCTTTGCAACATGAGCAGTGAGATTTCGATTCCCTAACAATACTACAGAAAGACTATAGTATTCGCACGGCTACACCCAGACGAGAGTATTTAGGTGTATTTAGTTCCCATATCAAGGCTAAAGGAAGTCTATTGTATTCTTAAGTATACACCCAGAAGAGTGTATTCAGTTTAGCATACACCTCTCGTAAAGGTGTTAAAATTCATTCAGTGTCACATCATATCAATAACTACTTTTGACACACACACACACACACTAGCACCCACCCCCTCACACACACACACAAAACCTCCATAACGGGTCAAACAATTTCTAAACATAACTCTCTCCCTGACGATCCGAATATCATCGCTCACTTTCCAATGGGTTTCGTGTAATTGGTATAATCTATGGACACCCTTGATGGCCACGTCTCTTGTCCGGATGTGGCCGCCAATTTATGTACCGTAAGTTATGGCGGGCAGGAGGAGAAGAGGGAGACTGAGGACGTGAGAGAGAGATTAAGGTGAGTGTAAAGGGTGATATGTATCGTGGGAAGAGAGGTCGTTACTGAATAGGGATAGACACGCCTGGGGACATTAAGTGCGACTGTGGAAGTATGCATGATGATGATGATGATGATCTATGACAAGCTGGGGATGCGTGGGTAGCTCTCTCTCTCTCTCTCTCTCTCTCTCTCTCTCCCCATACATCACACCTTCCTGACTCAAGCTAGGGACAAAATGAAAAAGAAACCCCATAAAAAAGAAAGAAAAAAGAAAAAAAGAAAATAGAGAAAGAAATAAAAGACAATGATTCGAAACAGGAGGTGGCTAACTGAAATCAAAGGGAGTGAATAAGACAAAAAAAAAAAAGGCCAAAAGAAAAAAGAAAAAAAAGAAAGGGGAAAGAAAAATAAAGAAAAACTACAGAAGGACAACATGGGAAAGAAAAAAAGAACGAAAAAGAAAAAAATAAAAGAAAGCGGAAAGAGAAATAAATAAAAAATACAAAAATAAAAGAAATGGGAAAGAATTGAAATAAAAAACAAAAAAATACAGGAAAGGGGAAAGAGAAAATAAAAGACACGAAATCGAAACAGCTGGGAACGGAAATCAAGAGGACTGAATGAGACAAATCCCAGGCTAACTTTTGCCATGCACAGAAGGGGATGAAGAGAGGAAGAGGAGCAAGAGGCGATAAAGCAGGGAAAAAGAGGCGGAAGGGAGGAGGGCATGTGGAAGAGAATGGGCAATAAGGAAGAAGGGGAGAGAGAGAGAGGGAGGGAAAGAAAAGGCTGATAACGTGCAATTGAGATAGGTGGAGAGAGAGAGAGAGAGAGGGAGACAGAGAGAGACAGAGGGAGACAGAGAGAGACAGAGACAGACAGACAGACAGAGAGGGGAGGGGAGAGAAAGAAGGAGGGGAAAAGAGAGAGAGAGAGAGAGAAGGAGAGAAGAAATGACAAGAGACGGGAGGAAGGGACATGGGAGAGGAAAGAAGGGTAGAGAAACGAGCAATAACATGGAGGTATTGGAGGAAAAAGGTGAGAGAGAGAGAGAGAGAGAGAGAGAGAGAGAGAGAGAGAGAGAGAGAGAGAGAGAGAGAGAGAGAAACAATATTGACAAATCACAGAAAACGGCGGTGACTGCAAGAAAGAAGACGGATGAAAGAAAATAAAACTAAAGAGGAGGCGAATGAGAAGAAGAGGAAGAAGAGAGATTAAGAGGAGGATTGGAAGAGAGGAGACTGAAAGATGATCATACAGACGGACAACAATAGATAAATAGATAGACAGACAGACAGTGAAGATTGACAGACAGAGACAGGCAGACGGAGGCATATGTAAATAGGTAGACAGAGACTGACAGACTGACAGACGGGAATATATATATACAGATGGAAAGATAGATAAATAGATAGATGGACAGATGAGATAGATAGATAAATAGACAGACTGATAGATAGACAGACAGATGAATGGACAGACAGATAGACAGAAAGAATTAATGAATGGATGGATAGACAGATAGATCGAGATATAGAGATAGATACAAACATACTGGTAGACAGAGAGAGAGAGAGAGAGAGAGAGAGAGAGAGAGAGAGAGAGCAATATGGACGTACTGGAGAGAAAGAGGAAGGAGGAGGAGGAAATGAGGCGCGTGACACGAGTGGGGGAGGAAATCAAGAGGAAGAGGAGAAAAAGTGGTAGGAGGAGGAGGAGGAGGAGGAGGAGGAGGAGAAAGATGACAAGGAGGGAGAGAGAGAGAGAGAGAGAGAGAGAGAGAGAGAGAGAGAGAAATGAAAAAAGAAGAAAAATGTGGATTAAAATGGAGGGAGGGAATAGAGAATGGAGAAAGAAATAAAAAACAGAAAATACAGAAAGAATAAAGGAAGACAGACAAAACAGGAGAATAAAACGAAGATAGAAAGGAGGGACTCATTAACTCTGGAATGGGTACCAAAAATAAATCACCTCCATGTCACCTACGGGCGGCCTGCAATCCTAATGGACCCAGGTTCGAATCCCGGCTGGGGCAAGGAATAGTTTAAGGATTTGAATTTCATAAAAAGCAAACTCTCCTGATCTACCAGATGACCCGCCGACATGTCATAAAAATACCCCCGCAAATACCAATACACCAGTCCTGTATGAGGCAGCCCTAGCATGTATTCAATATGGATGGTGGATGTTTGAGCCGAAGTGGTGACATGCGGAGGCGTATATGTAGGAGGAGTAGTGGGCCTTGGGAACGGGCTGTGAAACCTATGCTTAGAATCGGACAAAAAAAAAAAAAAAATGTACTCCGTCGTCAGGCTGCTCTTCCTCCACTACCATGCACCTCTCTCTCTCTCTCTCTCTCTCTCTCTCCTTTTCCACACCACTCACACTCTCCTCGTCAGTAAAATGGACATGTGAAAGAAAATAAAAGAAAGAGAGAGAGAAAGCAAATGAGACGAATAACGAAGAAGAGGGGCACGAAGAAAACGGAGAACGCGATAAAGAAGAGGAAGACGGTAAATGGAGCGTGAGACGAGAGAGAGAGAGAGAGAGAGAGAGAGAGAGGAGGGATCTGTGAGAAACTAAGTGCGGAAGTTGGTTAAAGAAAACGTGAGAATGAAAATGTGGCGAGATCGTGTGAGCAATTTAGAGAGAGAGAGAGAGAGAGAGAGAGAGAATCAAGCCAATATTCCTCACTCACAATCATTACCTGGTATCACCTTTCAGCCTATCTAATTAACACACTATGATACCTGTCTATAATCTACCTGTATTAATCTGCATCCTATATAGAGCTGTTATTATAGTAAAATTCTTAGCACTTATTTCTTTGTTAAACCTGAGTAAAAATGAGGAACTGATTCTTGAGCGTAATATTAGTTTGAAATTAATAAACGTTTATAATATCGAAAATTAAACAGGGACATTATTATTATTATTATTATTATTATTATTATCATTATTATGTAATGCTAGTAAACTAAACGTATATATTGTTTTTACCTTAAATTGGCCCTGAATTTTGTCCATTCTGCAACTTAATCACGTCCCTGAGTGGCAGAAAAATAGGCTAGGCAGTGCTACATCTCTACATCCTTTCCTCAGCAGTTCTTCGTGACTAGCATCATTTTACAGTGCTCATCTGTTGCTAAAACTAATCATACAATACGGAGGGATGGCAATTTTAGGCCAAGTTAAAGAAAACATTATATATATTTTTTTTAATTACCGGTTTTGCTTTAAAATTGAGACAGGCGGAACTGGATCACTTTTATAACATGATTTTTATGTCGTGGTTGCATGAAAGTTTATGAGCTCTAACTATGTGGTAGGAATGAGTCTCCTTGGTTACCAGTCAGCCCTCTAGTCCAACTACACCTGGCCATCAACTGAGGTATTAGGGGTTGGGGATTTCCGTAAAAAAATAAGAAAAAAAAACCTCATGCGCTACAACCCCTTCAGCTCAAGATAAATAAATAAATAAATCAATATATAATCGTTTGACGGTAGGAAGAATGAAATTAATATGACGTCATGGTGCTGAAAGGGAAGAGGATTAATTAGCAAAATAAATCGCTAAGAAAAGTGGGAATCAATAAGCAAAATAAATCGCTTAGTAAGGTTTAATAGGCAAAATAAATCGCTAAAAACAGTGATGACTCATTGGCGATGTAAATCACTTAGTAAGGATTAATAAGCATAATAAATCGCTAATAAAAATAAGAATTGATATGCAAAATAAATCATTAAGGACTGAGGATTAATATGCAAAATAAATCGCCAAAAACAATAGGGACTGATAAGAAAAATAAATCGCTTAAAGCAGTGAGGTTAATAAGCAATATAAGTCGCTAGTAAAATTTTCTATTCATCTATGGGAACTAGGCCACTCCCACAAATTCGATGATCCTTAGTTATGAGGTAGGAATGAATCTCCTTGGTTACTACTCAAATTTACCCTCCAATCTGACTACATGTGTCCATCAAGTAAGCTGAAAAGGAAGTATGGATATCTGTCATATGTAAACAAATACTATATAAAAAGCTTCCTTGGCCCACGAAAAAACTGCCTTTTATCTACATTTAAATTCTATATACAAAACAAAATCTCTAAAGAAAATGTGCAAAAAGCCGTCCCAAGATTACGAGAGTACGATCCACAGTCTGTGAAAATAATATGCCAAGGATAATGCACTTAAAACTGTACTTAAAATTACCGTAATGCTATATACAAAAAAAAAAAAAAAGCGAATTTCTGCTTCTCCAATTTCTCCTTCCCTTCCACAGAGGTGATTCGAACTTAACACCGTGACATTAGCGGTTTACTCCCCTACTAATACACCTCTCTCTCTCTCTCTCTCTCTCTCTCTCTCTCTCTCTCTCTTCTTCGTTATCATCATCATCCAAAAACTATTTCCGGAGAGAGGCGAGGGGGATGCACAAAGATAGGGTGTTGTCATCATCATCATCATCATCATCATCATCATCATCATCATCACAGTAAGAAACAAGAAAATAGGTAAATGAAAGCAGGTAAGATCCAGAACACACACACACACACACAGAGTAATGGGAGGGGTAACCAGTGAGGAATGACATGGAATAGTTACGCAATACTGCCGATGAGAGAGAGAGAGAGAGAGAGAGAGAGAGAGAGAGAGAGAGAGAGAGAGAGAGAGAGAGAGAGAGAGAGAGAGAGAGAGAGAGAGACGCCTGATTACATAAATGAGGTCGTTTCCAAAAAAAAAGTATCAAATAATCAAGTAACAAGAATAAATAATCAAGGAAGCAACAAGAATAAATAATCAAGGAAGTAACAAAAAATAATCAAGGAAGTAACAGGAAAAAATCAAGGAAGTAACAAAAATAATGACTAAATAGTAACAAAAATAATGACTAAATAAGTATACAAATAAGTTTACAATATCACTTGATGACGGTCACAGAATTTTAAGACAAAAACAAAAGCAAAAAATAAAAATAATGATAAAAATAAGGATGGAAAATAAAAGGGATAAAGATAAAAATAAAAATAATGCGAGTAAACCAGGGGTAAAAAAGGGTAAAGCAAGGAGTAGCAAAAAATAACAACACTAATAAAGACAAATAAAAATAAGAAGATAGATAAAAAAAAAATAATGTGAGTAAAGTAGGGGTAAAAAAAAAAAACTAAAGCAAGGAGTAGCAAAAAATAATAATAATAAAGATATAAAAATAAAAATAAAAATAATGCGAGTAAAGTAGGGGTAAAAAAAAAAGAAGTAAAGCAGAGTGGAAAATACTTAATCCCATTTGGTATGATAATTTCTGGTGCGAGTGTGTGAGTCCTTAATGCTGGACCCCTTCACGCATCTTAAGTCAGAGAGAGAGAGAGAGAGAGAGAGAGAGAGAGAGAGAGAGAGAGAGAGAGAGAGGGGTGAATGAATGAACACCAGAGGGAAAGACGAAACGGCATGATGGGAAAGAAAAAATACAGAGACAGGGAGGGGGAGTTAGTCAATGGAGAGAGAGAGAGAGAGAGAGAGAGAGAGAGAGAGAGAGAGAGAGAGAGAGAGAGAGAGAGGAATTGCAAATTTTATTAATCCATTCTCATTTTTGTCAGGTAGTCTAGACTCTTACACGATCCCCAAAATACAAAGAGAGAGAGAGAGAGAGAGAGAGAGAGAGAGAGAGAAACCTCATTTCTTCTTGACTGTGGAGGGCCCGCTTGGGAGGAGGAGGAGAAGGAGGAAGAGAAGACAGATAGATAAACGAATGGATAGATAAACAAGTGGCATGTCGATAGACAGGCAGAAAGCTTGACAGACATAGATCGATAGAATGACGGATAGATAGACAGACAGATTGATAGGTAGACATAGACAGATAAGCAGACAGGCAAATATATAGATAAGTATATTGATAGATAGACGGATAGACAGAGAGAGAGAGATAGATATATGGATAGATACACAGATATTGGTGGCTCAGATAGACAGATGGACAAACTGAGAGACAGACAGATATGTAGAGAAATAGACAGATATAGCTGGACAGACAGACAGACTAAGGCAATGAGGCTTGTAAAAAGATGAATAACAATGAAGAAACAATTAGACAAACACATAAAGGGACAGATAAATTGATAGATAGATAGATAGACAGGTAGGCAATATAGATAAATAGACAGTAGATAGGTTGACCGATGGTATATACAATAGATAGAAAGATAAAGAAAGACAGACTGATAGATATAGATTGATAAATAGAAAGACATGAACAGACCGACAGTAGAGATAGATATATAGATAGATACAGACAGAGATAGAGAGATAGACAGACAGATAAACAGGGATGTGGAAATAGACAGATGCATAGACGAAAAGGAAGACAGACAGACAGACGGACAGGTGAACAAATTCATCAGGTAAAGTTAAAACAGAACAAATCAGGCAGAGGAGAGAGAGAGAGAGAGAGAGAGAGAGAGAGAGAGAGAGAGAGAGAGAGAGAGAGAGAGAGAGAGAGAGAGAGAGAGGCGTGTAAGCATTAGTCAGAGAGTCGTCGAGGAGGAAAGAGAGAGATAAGAAAGAGAGATAAATAGGAGATGGACAGAGAGACGTGGGGATGAATGTGGACCGCCCTCAGAGAGAGAGAGAGAGAGAGAGAGAGAGAGAGAGAGAGAGAGAGAGAGAGAGAGAGAGAGAGAGAGAGAGAGAGACAGACAGACAGACAGACGCAGAGAGCGAAATATATGGAAAAGGAAATGTACAAATGAGAGAGAGAGAGAGAGAGAGAGAGAGAGAGAGAGAGAGAGAGAGAGAGAGAGAGAACTGGCAGAGACAAATACGGTAATACAGAAAAAAAAGCTAGCAATGGAAGAAGAGAAAGAAAAAAGAGAAAAAGAGAGAGGGGGCGGGGAAAAAAAAAGAGAGAAGGGGATTGGCAAAAAGGGGGAAATAAAAAATACAAAAGCAAAATTCCAGGAGAGAGAGAGAGAGAGAGAGAGAGAGAGAGAGAGAGAGAGAGAGAGAGAGAGAGAGAATCATTACTTTTATGTCAAGGATCAAGATGTATTACGAAGTCTCTCTCTCTCTCTCTCTCTCTCTCTCTCTCTCTCATATATATACGGTACACTCCAATTTTTTCACGTTAACTTTAAACAATTTTCTACGAATGGGAGAAGTTCAAGAATTCAAAAAGCAATCAGTCCGTTTTATTATTACTCTCCACCTGACAAAGTGAGAGGAGGGTATTGTTATCACTTGTGTCCGTCCGTGGAGTTGGGCGGCTGAGCACAGAGATTTTCGTTTCCGGAGCCAATATCAGAAAGTATTAACTATAGTCACAAAAATGCACACAGTTATGTTTCTTATAATGAACTGGTGTCTTTTCATAGGCAGAATGCTGTGTCTTAAGTACGGTAGCTTCTTTTTTGTTTTTGACGATAATGAAAGAATTTAAAAAAAAAACCTCAGAGATATCATTGTGACCTGCTGTGTCTGTGTTATACAAAGGGAAAGAGGGGGTGAGGGCCGCTATGCGCTTGGTTAGGTGTTCAGGGAGGTGGGGGTATGTGCTTAATCAGATGGAGGGTTGCAACAGCATAGCGTTGCCTGTATTTTTTATTACAGCTTTTGAGCAGCTGAAGAGAACCGTCTTCTAGGTGGCATAGAGGACTTCGTAACACCTCTTCCTTGGCGATTTATTCTGCATACCAGAACATAACATCTCGTATGTTTTCTAATATCGCTTCAGTATCGACACAGCATGCATCAATAACAAATAAGATACCAAGACGTACTACAATGTGCAAAATACAACAGATAAGAAAGATGACGCCCTATCATCAAATCTCCATATGAACAGATAACAACCGTAAGTAACGCTCAATTAAT
Source organism: Coenobita brevimanus (assembly GCF_032717465.1). Lineage (NCBI taxonomy): Eukaryota > Metazoa > Arthropoda > Malacostraca > Decapoda > Coenobitidae > Coenobita > Coenobita brevimanus. The sequence goes on from NC_136969.1 coordinate 29,951,890, forward strand.
CGAAATATAGAGATTTTTATAGTTTGTCCAACACCCTAAGCTTCCCCTTGCAAAAATTAGGGGTGTTCCAAGAGATTTTTATTTACATTCTTTTTAGAAACCCCCGGAGACTATTTTAGGACTAATTTTGAGTAAGTATATATTAGCATGGGTCCATTTCTCAACCGTAAAGGAGCTACAATTACTGATGACCTTAGGGGTAAATTGTGAGACTATTTTTGCCCATAAGATCTTCAGTTACCGCAATTCCGTGAAGGCTGAGATTTACCGTTTTTCACTCAGATTTAGCGCTAGAATAACCTAAAAATTCTTAATAAAAAAAAATGCAGGACACAATGTAAAAATAAAGTCATCGGCACATCAACCCCGCAAAAATTATACCATATATATATCAGTTATTGTCTGGCCATAACTCTGAGTTTCCCTAGAAAAAAAAAAAAAAAAAAAAAAAAATAAAAAAAAAAAAAAGAAAAAAAAAGAAATAAATAAGTGCGTTGCGTCATTTTGCGAAGTGAGGAAAGAAGACGGGCTCACAAACTCATCCCAACTAGTCACCGGGAGTTACTTCACTTTCCCTCATTACTATACTCTTTCCACCCTAACCTGGCCCAGATTTTCGTCCTCACAGCTTATTTCACGGTGCTCAATGACAGAGAAAGACATTACATTGGCTCTACGTCCTTTCCATTGCACTTCTTCGTGACTAGTCTTTAACCTGGCCCAGATTTTCGTCTTGTGCACCTATTTCAAGGTGCTCAGTGGCAGAAAAAGACAATACTATGGCTCTATATCCTTTCCACCGCACATATTCGTGACTAGTGTTTACCTTAACTTGGCCCAGATTTTCGTCCTTTGCAGCTTATTTCACGGTGCTCAGTGGCAGAAAAAGACAAAACTATGGCTCAACATCCTTTCCATTGCACTTCTTCGTAACTAGTTTTTACTTTAACCTGACCAACATTCTCGTCTTTTTGCAGCCTATTTCACAGTGCCCAGTAGCAGAAAAGAACAATACTACGGCTCTACATCCTTTCCATAGCACTTCTTCGTGCTCTTTCGTCACATCTCGGCATTCAAGAGGGAAACACGGCAATTTTAGGCCAAGTTAAACAAAGTACATCACCTCACACCACATTAACACGTAGGCTACTCGCTCAATACTTTCAGCTACATGATTTTACCCTCAATATATACTTTAAATCAACTACTACATATTATACTTTTACCCTAAGTTGGCTCAGAGCTTCGTTCTTTTGCACCCAGTTGCACGTACGTTACTGGCAGAAGAAGACAATGTTACATCCCTCCCACAGCACTTCCTCGTGACTAGCATCCTACTATATTCTCAAGCTATTGTTACGACTTATCATTCAAGATGGAGGGATGGCAATTTTAAGCCAAGTTAAAGTGGAAGGAGTATAGCCTAATAATATCCTTCACTATAAGCATAAATTTAATCACCTCTCAACAGCCACTGTGCGATAAAATAGTCCGCAAAGGCTAATGAAAACGCTTAGAAAAAAACTGAGAGAGAGAGAGAGAGAGAGAGAGAGAGAGAGAGAGAGAGAGAGAGAGAGAGAGAGAGAGAGAAGTATTAGCTAAAAGGGTGCTGGAAGCTTATACGCATTACCGTTATTTACATATATATTTTTACCCCTTGGCAGCTGGGATTAATGAGAGAGAGAGAGAGAGAGAGAGAGAGAGACTGACTGTGTGTGTGTGTGTGTGTGTGTGTGTGTGTGTGTGTGTGTGTGTGTGTGTGTGTGTGTCTATCTATCTATCCATCTATCTGTCTGTCTGTCTACCTGTATACCTATCCTTCTGACTGCCTATCTCTTCCCTTTCTCTCTCTCTCTCTCTCTCTCTCTTCTCTTTCTTTCTCTCTCTCTCTCTCATTTTTTCACCACTTATCTCGCCCGACACTGACATATACTCGCGCCATCCGTTCTCAAATCCGGATTCAGACGCGCATCTTACACGAACGTCAACAAAGCTGCTCTCGACTCCTCCCAGCTTCCTCTCTCTCTCTCTCTCTCTCTCCTACCTTTATTTCCCTTTTTCGTCATGTTTATCCTTCAAAATTCTCTTCCTCATCCCCCCCCCTTCATCTCACCCACTTCATCATCTTTCCTTCACTTTTCCTTCCCTCCACATTCGCCTCCCTCCTCTTTCCCTACCATACCTCCCTCCTTTCTCACCTTCCTCTCCTACTCTCCCTTCCTCTCCCCACTCTCTCTTCGTCCTTCCGTGTTTTCTTCCCTCTCCTCGCCCTCTCTCTTTACTCCTCCTTACTCTTGCCTCTCTTCATTCATTTTTACCTCCGCACTCCCTATTTTTTCCTTTCCTCCCTTCTCTTCTCCCTTCCCTCTCCTTCTCTCCCTCTTTCTGCCTCTCTTTTTGCCCTCCTCTTTTCATTCATTTTTCCTCTCCTTACGTCCTACTTTTCTCCTTCCGTATCTCTTTCTTCCTATTCAACATTCCTCATCCTGTCTCAACCATACTGCACTCTCCCCTTCATTTGTCTTTTGTCTTTCACCTCTCTCTCTCTCTCTCTCTCTCTCTCTCTAAGTTAGCACCACCAGCCTCCTCAGCCAATTACTTTGAAAATTGGCTTTCAAATTACGTAAGAGAATTGACCTCGATGATAGAGTTTCCAATATGGGCTACTCTCTCTCTCTCTCTCTCTCTCTCTCTGGTTTTCTCCACTTCTCTACCCACCTTCTTATTTTCTCATTCGATTTTCTAACTACATTCCTTCCTTCCTCTTTCCTTCCCTCTTGTATTCCTCCTTCCATACCATCTTAACCCCCTCTATCTATCTACATATCTATCTATCATATCTATCTATTCGTTCCTCAATTTATTTACCTCTTCACACGTAGATGTCCTTCCTGAACTAAATACAAAATACAAAACCACAATACAGAAGCGGGATCATAATGACTGTAACATAGGTCGTCGCTACAGGCTTGGGGAGTGAGGTACCTGCGTCCGAAAAACATTAGGGTGGGACTGACTAAATGGGCCGCTCTGAAAATAGGTAACAATATCCTGTGTTTATTTTCACCTGATCGAACTTGATTACAAAGGTGTGGTTGCATGATTTTCGATGAGCTTTATGAGGCATGAATAAGTCTCCTTGGTTATTAGTTAAATCTACCGTGCTTAAAGGGAGTTACTAATCTTGTCAGGTAAAAACAAACCGACTACAGAAATAGTAACTGCAAAATACGCCACTGTACTGAAAGGGTTAAAAATTTAATAACACTTTCCTTGTTTACCGTTCTTTACGCAATAATAATAATCAAATAATAATAATAATAATAATAATAAATGGGGAAACTACATATTTTTCACCCGAGGGAACTGGGCCACCCTCACAGCCTGAATAATATGCCCCGGTTGCCTTAGTCCAAATTCAATGAGCTGTCGGAATGAATCTCCTTGGTTACTAGTCAAGTCGACCTTTTCAGTCTGACTATACGCGGCCATCAACTGAGGTGAAAGGGGTTAGGAATCCTCGTCAGGTTACAGTAAACGCGAATTAATAATAATAATAATAATAATAATAATAATAATAATAAAAATATGCCTGCTTATCTTTCTTTTCGTCAACGATTGGGAAGCTGTTTATTTCTTTCATATCATTTAATATTTTTTTATCTGACGGAACTGGCCCACTCACAACTTGAATACTAAATGAGGCATGATTAAGTCAAATCAATCTTTCAATCGTACGACATTCTGGAATAAATATCCTTGGTTATTAATCAAATCAACCTTTCACGTGAACTAGGCTATTCTTGGCCATCAACTGAACTGCGAGAGGTTAGGAATTTTTTTAGGTTATAACAAACGCACGTAAATAAATAAATAAATAAATAATCACTGTCCGCCACTGCGTGCAACCCTGCGTGAAGCTGGAGGGAACTGACGTGATCGGGGGCTTCAAGGGTTTATTCAGTCGGAGCTTCGAGGCTTCATTTGCATCTGGTGGCGAAGAATGAGCTGTGAAGCCGCGTTCTCGGCATCTGGCAGCGACAGTGAAGGAACGAATGGAAGAATGAGTTGGAAAATGAGAAGGATAATACAATAAGAACTAATGAATGACGGGAAGCATGACAGACCTGGAGAAGATAGGTAGTTAAGAACAGAAAACCACACACACACACACACACACACACACACACACACACACACGGGAAGACTGAGAGGGGAATGGGAGATTGTTAAAGCTTTAAGAAATGGAGAGAAAATGAAAAAGAACAGGAATGAGAAGTTTACAGCGCAGGAATAATGAAGCGAATGAAAGGAGGAAGATGAATGGAATGGCATGAAAAATGAAGGTGAAGAGGGATAGATAAAGCATAGCTAACAATGAAGGAATGAGGGGAAGAATGGAAAAATATGGAAGATGGATGGATACGCAAGAGAGAGAGAGAGAGAGAGAGAGAGAGAGAGAGAGAGAGAGAGAGAGAGAGAGAGAGAGAGACAGACAGACAGACAGAGACAGAGAGAGAGCAGGGGGGCGGGGGTCACAGGCAAGCAGAAGGTAAAGTGGATGGAAAGCACTAACACATACGCAACTAAAACAGAAGACTACAGTAAATTAGCAGTACTGCTTAAGTGGAAGTGGCATGCACAGATCCAATGGGAGGAATTCATCATCATTAACATCATCTTCATAATCAACATCATCATCATTTCCCACCTAAAGATAAGGTGAGGCAGGATCCAGAACACACACACACACACACACATACATACACACACACACACACAAAGTATGGAAGTGAGAAAACTATCAACAGCATTCTCAATAACACGGGTGAAACACTCACTCAAACACTAATCATACCCCCGGAATCCGTAGCTCCACCTCACAGGCACATAATTATTTGTTTTGGCAGTTTTCTTTATGGTGGTGTTTTACATACCGGGGTGCGGATGCTCAAAACTTTAGTCCCGGTCGTTGCTCGCCAGCGCGGGACTAAGTCATCACCTGCGTTCACAATGGCTGCCGTCTGCGATGTTCAAAAAAGTATGGGCGCCATGTTGTGACGTCAGCGGGACTATCTCTGGTCGGAACTCCATCAAAATTTACGACTGGTACCAAGCAGTCCTAAAGCCCATTCAGCACGGTCGTAAGGAAGCTTTGAGCCTCTTATCAGCGTTATCTACCCCTCAAAACATTAGTTAAGGTGTTTGTAATACATACAAGCATATAGCGGTATTTTATTATGGCAAGGATCCCAGGGAACTCTCTCATGCATGATTTGTGCTTGGTTATCGAGTTTTAAGTGACTCGCTATTGAGGCCTCTTATGAATTGTAGATGTGCAGCATAATTTTATCTCATGAGACTGTGAAAGCCTCCCTATGATGCCACATACTTGCTATAAAATGTAGGCTACTCATATATTTTCATTAGGTATGGCGTGTGAACTGCTTTTCTTCTACAAATCCTCGTTCTAAGTTAGATGTGGGCAGATTTGGTATTTTTTCCAGTATATTACAGTTTAGGACACTACTGGAATTTCATATTTTAACCTCCATTCTCTGGAGTATGCATATTGAATTCCAGAGGTGTCCTAAACTGTTAATTTTCCTTTTTTTTTTTCCTTTAGGGGCTTTCATTAGCTCACAATTTTATTATGTGCTGTGAAGTGATAGGTTAGGGTCTTTAGGTAAGGATAGGGTAAATGTTTACAATTGCACCTGCCTTATGGTAATGAATTTGATGTAGCTCGATGGGTACATCTTGATGTCTGCGTCAAATCATTCTAATTCATCCATGGCAAAAGTCTTTGAGATATTAACAAAAACCCACCACCACTTTGCACTTAGCTTAAAACCTAACCTAACCTACCCTAATCAGAAGCCTAACCTAACATTACTTAACTGCACCCCACTGACCTAAAAACAACTTATCACCGTAATCATGAGGCCTTGGCTTGACAACCTCCAAGCAGGTTTGGGGTTTAGGTTAGGTTAGTTAATTTAGGTAGATTAGGTTAGATTGGGGCTAAAACTTTGTTGGATGGGCCTAATGATTGTTAACAAATATAAAATCTGTCAAAGATTATAAGTTAGAAAAGAAAAACATTGCAAAACAGGTCTTACGGAAAAAATTTCCAGTTTATTGACTAAACTGAATGCTTGAATTTAGTTTTTACGCCCGAAACATCACGTTGCATTCGACTGACAGCATTGACAGCATCAGTAACATACTGCCAAGCTGCCGCCTTCATCCTGACTCCTGTTGAGGCACTGTCAAATGAAAATTTTCCCAATATAATGTCTTGCTTCTCTGCAACACTTGTTGCCATAGCCAGCAGCTCTGCATCAGTAAAGTTTGGGCGCCGAGGTCTCTTGGCTTTAGGTTCACCTTCCATTGTGAAGTAGGTTAGTATTAGCAGACAGAGAGGGGTGTGGCGAGTATCTGTGGCGGTGATATTTGTTGTTACCAGCATGCACGAGTTGTCTGTTTAGAAACAACCTCCTTGATTCTCATTGGGTGCCTTTTTTGTTACACTGATTCTCATTGGTTGCTATCAGATCAGCTGGCGAACTGCCTGCCCTCTGCCGCTTGATGGGACTAACACTTATACCCGCCCTACGACTGACCGCTTCTCGTTTGAACATTGGTGGAGGTGGTCAGTCATAAGGCGGGAATAACTTAAGACGGGACTAGAGGAGCGACCACCGACGGCGGGACTGAGATATGACCAGTTTTGAGCATCCGGCCCCGGTACTGTACACCCCCCCCCCACAAAGACAGACAGACAGACAAGCATCCTTTATGTATCATTCAATAAAAATACTACCACTCCTGGGAACGATGTCGCTAAATGGGTTAAGAACATATCAAATAAATGTAAACTGTCAGATACTAAATTAAACTGGAAAGCCTCGAAGAGCGCGATGTCAGTAAAATTTTATTCACTCTTGTAATTCCCCTTTCCTCTCCGAAGAATAGTTTTACGCCTCACAGGTAATCGATTCTTAGGTCTTTGTCTGCCCTGTTACACAAAATCAGAGTGCGCATACCTCCCCCAAAGTCAATGAAATTTATTAATTATTCCTGCATTCGGATCCGTCTTAATATCTAACTGACCCACTGCCCACCTATTCTCCATATTTCATAGAAATCCCTTAAACAACTTGTCTGACATGTCTTGTACACAAACAGAAACGTGTTGAGTACATAACCTTCGTCCAACTTCGTTGGCGGAGGTTAAAACGACCTTTGACACAAGAGTAACGATTCAAGGCAATGTAATATACACGGGTTTATATACGAGAAACCTACATACGACATGGGGAGGGGGATGAGGATTAAAACAAATGTCAGTGTGCCATGAAATCAAAGGGAAACGAAAAATGTGAAAGAGGGTGAGAATACCAGCTAAAACATCCGCAAGACAAATGAAGTACTGATATAAAGATGCAAATAATAAACCAGAGGGTGTAATGCAGGGATGCTAAACCTTTCAGTTACTTGGGCCACATCACTATCCTAAACTGCAAACGATGGCCGCAAAATTAATAAGACATCATAGTAAAGTGTTATTTAGGCTTTTTATATAAGTACAGTCTACCTATATAATAAACGACGCATGTATAGTGCTATTATTTTTTAGTACACAATGCACATACTGAACTGTATTTTTACAAGTGTTTAGAAAAATGCCTACTACCTAGTAATTTTCTATTTCGTCTTGCTCAGGTCCACAACTCCACATACGACGCTGGGGGCCGAAATAAAGTTGCTAGAAGGACGTGTGGGGAGATAGGATATGAAACATTTTAAAACTAGTTTCCCCTCTTATTATCGTGCTCTATAAAAACAAATTTCAGTTTTCTTCTATTGAAGATGGGTCACTACTCTATATCTTTTTTGTCTTGGGGTTGGGGTAAAATATTGTTGTTTGGTAAATGCGGCGTGGGGTACAATGGTAGGCTATACTGGAAGAGGGTACCCATACTGTTATAAGCACGTGGGCTACAAATCTGAATATTTGAATCCGTGTTTTAGTTGCACCGAAACTTAAATTTCTGTTGTTTTATGGCGGAAGACCATGGCGTATTTTCGCTGTGTGTGTGTGTGTGTGTGTGTGTGTGTGTGTAAGACTCCCCAGCACATCTTTCTTTGCGACCTGCCTTGTAGATTATATCTTAAGAGAGTTTTCTATGCTAAATACACAAACTTTTTAAATATTGACAAGCTTTATAGAGTATATACACGGGAATATGCAAATACTGTATGCAGAAATACAGAAGGAAGGAAGGAAGGAAGGAAGAGGAAGAGGAGGAGGAGGAGGAGGAGGAGGAGGAGCTAGGGCAGCCTCCAAAGCCCACGAAAATGCAATCCCATGTGTGCTCAATACTGACATCGGCATCTACTTCAGTCCATATTAGGTCCACGTTGAAACAGGTCAGTACTGCAGTTTTTACTTACCATCAGTTAAAGCTGTTGTACTGGAGCCAGATGTGTTAAAGTTCTTTCACATGAACTTGGAGAATTTCAACTTTGCAGCTTATTTCCCTGAGTTCGATGGCATAATAAGAAAACGCTTCGGCTATATATCCTGTCCACAGCAATTTATCACGCTTATTATGTCCTTGTGTTAATCTCTTGTTAACTGTTCAGCACTCAAGACTAAGTCAATTTTAGTCCAAGTTAAAGGGAAAGGAGTATAGTTGCGTTATTAGCTTATCAGGAAACGCTCGCATCCCTGTTACATGTCACGTCACACGTCACATCTTGGGGTCGACTTTCTTACATTTTTCTTGTTTCATCTTTCCCTTTTTTTCAGAAAGTGGCTTAATCGACCGCACTAATGAACAGGACGCTTATAATTCAATCTCTGTTTGTCTAAGCACATGAAATTATACAAGTTACATTCTCGTTGGCCGCATTTGGAGGTCAATTGTTTTCATTTCGTTGTTCTTACTTCGTTGTTCATTAGCATCACAAAGTAGCTTAACCATACTTCGCGAAGAATTGGATGCTCAGCTTCTCAGTCAAGAGCAAGTTATGATTCCGTCTTCAACTATGCACATGGAGTGATGATTTTGGATGCAGCACGAAGCTTTCCTCCGCAATTTTCACTGGTTTTCCATAATCACAAAGATCGTATTTATCACTATTTGGACACAACTGAGCAGACATCCAGCCACACATAGGGCTGCGTCCCACTGCAAAATTACGCACGTACACCCACCATACGCTCGACGCAGAGACTGACGGCGTGGGTACGGCAAGTCGGCAACACCAGATGCGACTTGGAGGGTAGGGATGCCAATTATCCCATTTTTAGACTTTTATCAAAGATGGCATGGCTGTAAATAAATTTGCAATGAACGCAGTGGTAAACTGTACACACCTCGTTTTTTTTTTTTTTTTTTTTTTTTTAAGTACGTTATCGCAAGTCAGAATCTGATGAGAAAACGGAGGTGCAATTAGTACAATTCTATCTATACCACACTGTTTACATGCCACAACACGCTACTATGCTACCTCGCTTAATTCCTTTACTATGTTTTAGACGTTTTAACATTATTTTTGCCATCACTGGACAATTATCTTCGGCATAAGAGAGACTTCGAATGTACAGGTTTGCCAAAGCCTTCATTAACCTCTTCATCACTTGTGTTCCCCCAAGCCAACTTAAATCGTTTAATTGTACCTGAAATCGAATATATGACGTCCTCGCACTGAAGGTCGTTAGCTTTAACTGTGTATCTATAATTTGTTTTTATCCTCACCTATTTACCAACTCAGCAACCATAATGAAAACAAACTCTAATTGAATAATATTATGTCTTGTCAATCTGGCAACTCTTATGTAAGCCTCGCCATGTGAACGTAAATATTCCGATTTGGTTTTGTTTTTCTAACTTTTCCCCCTTTTTATTTAATGTCTGCCATTATCATAAGCCTACCATACCAATTTACGTTTACTGCACATAAAAATATAGGTTTAGAAACATAACATACCGCAGTATTGTACAAGTAGCTAAAAAAAACTAATAAGCATCATCTTTGTTTATTATCGTGCATCTGGATTAGCTCATACCCTTTAACTGCATTACGTAGCGTTTTTTCCTGTAATTTAAACGGCATTAGAGTACATCCATAGTTCTTTAAACCCATTCAAACGTGTCCTTTTAATTATTACGTCTGCTCAGCTGCCACATACCACTATAAATGCCCGTGTGAAGTTGATTATGAAAAAAATCAATTTAAGCTGCAACACCTTACTGTTCGTAAGGCCTTCTTGTAGGTGGCATAGGAGGCTTCGTAACAAATTTTCTTCAGCGATTTATTTTGTATTATACACTTGAGCATATTCTTGTATGTTGTTACTAAATCTTCAAAACCACTCATCCGACTCTGAGGTAAATGATGATGAAAATAACTCAGAAACAAGCTTAGAAAATAAAACGATTCTTTGATCACTAGCCTTTATTGTTCGTGAAATCGGCTAGCTATGATTTGCATATATTCTGTACTCTGTTACAAAACTTATCCACGTTTGAATAACATGTCTTCGCTACAGTTTATAATGTATGCTATCAGAATATTCATCATCATATTCTGAATAGCCTACACGTGTCCTTAAAACTAAAATAAAATGTATGACTTTTTTGTTGTGCTACAGATTATACACTCACTCCTACATCATCACTATATAACTGCACATTTTTCACTAAGTTTCTAAAAATGTTTTTATGTTGACATGAGACACATACAGTACACCCCACCATCCTAACATATATAAAATGGATTAGGAAGGGCTCTAGAATAACTCCTATGCCCACGAAAAGCGATTCTAAATGTTTGTCACTTATTATTGTTTGTTGTGAACATTACTTGCTATAAATAAACACAATATGGGAGGTAATTTTGTAACCACTTCGTTTCACTATCACAGCTCTCAGTACTGGGGAAAGAATTACGGAGTTTAGCTTACAGAATATTCTATGACAATACAGTACTATGAAAAATGTCAAAGTTCCTAAGCATTTCTAAGCATAATTAGTTTCATATTTTGACAAACTAATAACACTTGTACTTCCTATATGTGAGTATTATTATTATTATGCAGTTCTATCGGTGAAACTTTACATTTAATTATTTCTATACTAACCCTTTCATGGCCGGAATAACTCTAGTATTCTATTCAAACTCACGCCAGACGATTTCTTTCAACTGAGAGTGAGCAATAAGAGACTTGGAGCCCTAAAAATCTGGGTACAAGGATGTGCAAAGGAAAGCTAACAGCAATAAACCTAATGGCTCTTTCAAGACTGTTTGTTAGAATGTTAAAGTTATTATTAAAGTTTAGTCTTTGTCTTACATAACACAAAGCTAACATGACGATCAAACCAGGACGTGAAAATATTCGATCCTAATCTTGTCATCTTTTTATCCAACCCTTGAAAAAAAAAAAAAAAAAAGTTGTTTATAATCTGTGACAGACGAAATTAATCAATGGCAGGTGAAATGGGACAAACACTATTGTGCAACCCTTTAAATACCTTGTCAAGTGTTTCAGACACTATAGCACATGAGAGTACACAACGATTTCTTTTTATACTCACTGAATGAGTGACTGATTGATTAACAACGAGTAAATGACTCATTGATACTGACTGACTACCTGATTACTGTAACAAGACTTAGTGACATCAGCATGAAATAATGACCTTTTTTTTCTCTCTCTCTCTCCCAGTCCTCCAAAGTTCCCTAGAGGTATTTCCTGAAGCTGAACCAGTATATGCCATTAAGGAGTGCAAAAGAGGTGGGGAAGACGTAGCGTGAGACTCGGTCCACCATGAGGGCTCGGTTCCGTCGGATTTGTGCTGGGGACGGACCAGCAGGCTTCGGTGGTTCGCCGAGGAGGAAACGTCGACTTTCCTGGAATTCGAATATGGGTAAATGTGTTGAAGGCCTGAATGACGATTGAAAAGAATGGGAACAGAAGAATGATTATGCTCATCCTAAAATGCATTTCGTAACATCACCAAGCAATCGGAATTAAGACAAGAGTCACCAAAGAACTAAATAAACTCATTAGCGGGTTTGAGTTCTTTCAATGTCTCTGCAGAATTTCGTTTTGTTTTCCCCTAATAAGAAGAGAGGCATTTATGAAGTTGTCAGGTTCCCGACTTTCCATTTAATTCGAAGAATGGCGAGTATGTGCAAAATACTACTGCACGCTGAAGGAGAAAAACTGGAACGACATTTACAGAATAAAAAAATGAACTCTTGAGGTTCTGCTTACAAAAGAAATATTATTAGACACAGAGACGGATAAAGAGTTCTGAGGCTCTGGGGGACAGCATCTTGTGGAAGCCCCCTAAGACTAATGTTGGCAGAGCTCAGAATTACAGACACCCACCACATTTTTTAGCTAAACCAAGCCTATTCCATACACAAAGCAATGTCTGATCTTTCTCTTTTAAGGGTACGAAATTTCTAAGACCAGTATTCACTCGGTTTTACGGGGACCTCTTTTGTGTGGGGGCCATAGGGTTACAGCTCCAGTAGTACCCCCTCCTCCTCCCATTAATCCGGCCCTGATTAGATGAAAGCACTTTCTAGACAACAAGGATGTAACTCAGGGCGCTCACCACTGAAGTGATTTCTTTGTATTGGTATAAAAATGTATACAATATATTTATAGAACAAAATAGATGTATCTGCAAAACAGTTTAGAAAACATGAAAAGTCTTAGGATATTGACGACATCTACCAATGTTGTTGGTATCACTCTGCCCGGCTTACTCTCCAACAGCTCCATCATCCACTGTAGGGAGGGTTTGTTATCCTATACTCAGTCAGGTAAGGAATATTACCAGACCAGAGACGGAAGAAGAAATATTAATTGCACCGAGTGTACTGAGTAAGAGATGGCATTATTCTTTAGGATGGTCGGCGTCCCTGTGAAACGGAGAATTCATTTGCACTCTTTGGGGACAGTCGATACGTTGTTGTGGTATTGTTTATATGCCAGTTTTAGTAGGCAGTTTCAAGTATCTATACCTGTGAGAAGGCAGGGATATTTGTGCTAAGGGGCAACAGAAAATTAGTACTATACCTTGATGGCGAGATCCGTTGCCTTGCTGGGTTTAGGTTCTGGTTTATTTGGACCTTTGGGAGCCTCGCCAGACCCGTCTCCTAGGATGATGTTCACCACGGCGTACTCAATCAACACCATGAACACGAACCTACAAGAGTTTCAGCATTATATTATCTGTGTGTGTGTGTGTGTGTGTGTGTGTGTGTGTGTGTGTGTTTTCTAATAATTATACACACACACACACACACACACACACACACACACACACACAAACAATAAGACTGGATGTAAAAAGGTTTGCTCTTTCTTACCAAGCTATTTCTGTTATCTTCCACTGATCATATTCAGGAAAACACTGCTTGCTTCGTGTGATTTTTTTCTTAAGTGATTTATTATGCCTATTGCACCTAGATATTCTCTCTTATTTAAATAGTGTAGTACCTATATAGTTTGCCTTAGTAACGTATTGTAGAAGAGGATAAGAAATGTAATATGCAAAATAAAAGTCTACCATGAAGTCTCCAATGCCGCCCCAAATACGGCACTTTATAAATTGCCGATACTCACAAAGACAATTATATCAATGGTTCTGATTTACAAAACACGAAATACAAATGTCTGATCCTATTAATTTCATCTTACTTTCTTACCCAACCTAATTCGCTCTTACCATTCTCTCCTCACTCTACAACGCTTACTCACACTGTGCACGAAGACATAAATATATCGATGGTTTTGATGTAGGACACTGGAGGTAATGATGCTTGACTCTTGGCCTGCTGGGTAAAGAGTGTCAGCAGCGAAGTCACACCTAGAGTCACCCTGGCTGGGGCTATCTCAGGCTTGATCCAGAACGACACCCACTGCAATAATAAAAAATAAACAAATAAAAAAAATAAAAGTATGAATAAGTGTAATTAAGAAGTGTAATGTTTACCTCGGTACAAGCCACACAAAATATCCAGATACTTAGTTATGGTATTTAATTCACAGATCCCTGGCAATGTCAACAGATTTCAAGATAAGGGTAATTATAAGAGACAAAATGGTCATACCGAGCTTAAATCTCTATGTTTTTGTATCCTAGGTATAAATCTACCAATCATCTTGCCGAAGCGTACGCGAGAGGTGAAAAATCTGGAGAGGGACTAATGAATTCGCCAATTTATTACAAATTGTGTGGAAAGTTTTGCTGCATATCAAGCAGACAATGAGAAAAAAAAAAAAAAAAAAAAAAGTGTATGGGTTGTAAAAGGCCAGACACCTTCGTAAAAAAATGCAGATTGGGCGCAGTAAACCCCAATGACTCAACTGCAGTAGAAAAGGAGACCTGATAAAATCGTCAGAGTTAACGTATCGACATAACAATAAGAGAGAGAGAGAGAGAGAGAGAGAGAGAGAGAGAGGAAGTGATAAGCTGTTTATCACTCCCGGACCTGATGATGTAAACGTAAGAGGCAAGAGAGAAGCCAACGTACCGACATGATAACGATGAGGCAGGTGGGGATGTAGGTGTGGAAGACGTAGTAACCCAGGCGTCTCTTGAGTGTGAACACCACCTCCAGGCATGTGAAGTTACCTGGGGGAGACAACAGGTGGGGGGAGGTGAGGAAGGTAGGGAGAAGGGAAGGAAAAAAAATATAGGAACAACAACACTAAATATAATAGTCATAACTAACCTGACCTTTATTTACCTAAGGATGGAGTGAGATAGAAAATACTACCACTTCTACTTCTATAACTGCTATTACTGCTACTACTACTACTACGAAGACTACTACTACTACGAATAAAAATAATGAAAATATGAATAATACTTATAAGAATAACAATAAATAATAATGATAATCACATTTTCTCAACAAATACCACGGTTCATCCCTAATCTAACTACCATCAAAAGTTCACTGACAATCCTCTGCCGATATTGTGTCCAGCCTTCCATATCCCTCAGTCCTCCCCGAATGTCAGAAAGTATCCTTCGTTTTCTTTTGTGTGTGTTTCATATTATTATCACAGTATTATATCATGTAACAAATAAGGGAAGTGTCCACGAATTTTTGACTGCTATTGTACACTCACCTGTAGAGTACACCTGGGTACAATCAGAAGTGTAGTTCCTTATGATGTCCTGCTGGGGTAGTTCTATGCTCTCATCTACAGCCAAAGGAACGTCAGGGTCCCACTCAAACACCAGCTCCTCTGTTGTGTGCGAGACTGGGGGAGAGGCAGATATGAGAGACTGAGAGAATAATAGGTAGATAGGTAGACAGACAGACAGACACAGATACAGATAGATAGATAGATAGATAGAGATAAACAAAATTGACAACTAAACCCTCTAAACATGATCCATTCACACTCATATCGTTATGATGTGTCTCTACTACATCCCAACACACTGTTCTCTCTCTCTCTCTCTCTCTCTCTCTCTCTCTCTCTCTCTCTCTCTCTCTCTCTCTCTCAGTTTTCCACCCTGAGTTACCTACTGAGAATGCAACCAATACTATATATATTTCCACACATTAACTAGTTCAGGTCCCAGCCTCCCACTCTCAGCATCCCTTAATCTATCTATCTATCTATAGCCCGACGCCCTAATCCCGCAAAGGGTGGCCGCAGACAAAACGCCTTCAAGTCACTCTGTCACCCACCATTTGACTACCCTCCCCCCAACTCACCCCCCCCTCCCTCATATACCTCTCAACTCCATCCCTCCACCTCATCCTCGGTCTACCCCTCCCTCTCCCTCCCTCCACCTCACCTACATACACCCTCTTAGTCAGTCTTTCATTCTCCATTCTCTCCACATGTCCAAACCACCTCAGTGTATTTCTCCTAATCTTTTCAACCACATCCACATCTACCCCACAACGTTCCTTCACTTCTTCATTCGTCAACCTGTCCCTCCACGTCACTCCACATGCTCCTCTCAAGTAACTCATTTCCACTGCTCTCACTCTTGACTTGTTCCCCTCTTGCAAGGTCCACGCCTCGCTTCCATACGTCAGGGTAGGGATCACAATACCATCATGCAGTGACTTCTTAACTTCCATACCCACCTCCCTATTTCTCATCACTGCTTTCAGTGTACCAACAACCTTTCTTCCCTGCTGTACCCTTTCACGTACTTCATCCCCCAAAGTTCCATCCTTACTCATCACACTACCCAAGTACTTGAATGCACTCACATTCTCCATATCCTCACTTGTTAAAAATGACAGGTCGCATCAGTAATAGTCAAGGGGATACTGAGGTGTTAGAAGAAGAATAAATCGTTGAGAAAAAGGTGTTAAGAAAGGGGAAGACTCATACTGATATTACCTATCCCTTAAATGGTCTTACCTTTATCGGAAAAACAGTCACCTTTTCTTTCCTTCCTACTTGTTCTCATGCCTTTCTCCTTTAGTGAACACTCTTTAAAACGTCCTCAAAACTCTTTAAAAATTCCTCAGAACTTTAGAATTCCTCAAAACTCTTTAAAAATTCCTCAGAACTCTTTAACATTCCTCAAAACTCTTTAGAATTCCTCAAAATTCCATTAAAAATTCCTCAAAACTCTATCACTCCTCAAAACTTTGAAAATTCCTAAAAATTCTATAAAAATTCTTCAAAACTTTAAAAATTCCTCAAAACTTTAAAAATTCCTCAAAACTCTGAAAAATTCCTCAAAACTGAAAAATTCCACAAAACTCTAAAAATTCCACATAACTCTTTAAAAGAAATCCTCAAAACTCCTTAAAAATTCCACAAAACTCCGAAAAAATCCTCAGCTCTTTAAAAAATTCCTCAAAACTCATTTAAAAATATCTCAAAAATCTTTTAAAAATTCTTCAAAACTTTTAAAAAATCGTCAAAACTCTCTCTAAAAATTCCTCAAAACTCTTTAAAAACTTCTCTTCCATTCCATGTCTCGTATTCCCGTCGTGTATGGAAGCTCCCCAACACCTCTTCCTTAGCGATTTGTTTTTGGATATGGCTTGCTAATATCCTTTTCTACGTCATTTATGCGGAGTATGGCGATACTGGAAGGATTGATGTAACACAGATGAGGACAGTAAGGTGCAAAAAAGCAAAATAACTCGCTTAGGAAGAAGCGTCAGGGAGAATACTGGCTCTTGTAACCATATGACTTAATCTTTCAGTTTATTCTTGCTGCTACCAGACGATTTTATTCAGCACAGGAAAGCTGATGATAAGAGGGTTAATAAAGACTGTATATAACGCCCTTACTCCCTTAGTTGGAAAAAAAATCCTAAGCTGAATGAAATCGTCTGGAGACAGCACGATTAGACAGAAAAAAACGACCTCTAGCACAAAAAATACGACTTCTATCATGATGAAACAAAAAAATACGACCTCTAGCACGATAAAACAGAAAAATACGACCTCTAGAACAGAAAAATACTACCTCTAGACCAGAAAATTATATACGACCTCAATCACGATGAAACAAAAATACGACCTCTCGCACGATTGGACAGAAAAATTCGGACAGAAAAATACGACCTCTAGCACGATTAAACAGAAAAAATACGACCTCTAGCATGATTAGACAGGAAAATACGACCTCTAGCACGATTAGACATGAAGATACGACCTCTGGCATAATTGAACAGAAAAATACGACCTCTAGCAAGATTAGACTGAAAAAAATACGACCTCTGGCACCATTAAACAGAAAAATACGACCTCTAGCACGATTAAACAGAAAAAAACGACCTCTGGCACGATTAGACAAAAAAAATACGACCTCTAGCAGGATTAAACAGTGTGTATACTTACGGCTCTCCATCTGCAGTTTACATTCCTGAGTATCGTGGGGGTAGATGGCGAAGTTCATGGCACACGATAACTTCAACGTCAACCTGAAAAAAAACAGTAAATTTTCACTATTGGTCCTTGGTCGGTTAAGGAAGCTCCCTAACACCTTTTCCTAAGCGATTTATTTTGCCTGTTACACCTTACTTTCCTATTCCTCGTTATATAAATCCTTCAATCCTCTGCACAATTAACGAACGAATGGATATCAACCAGCTATATCCAAAAATAAATCGCTGAGGAGGAAATGCTACGGAGCCTCCTTACTAGACGAGAATACGGAGTCTATCGTCGTCTGCATGTGAGGATTCCTAGAACCTCTTTCTCAGCGATTTATTCAGCAAATTTTACCTTAATATTCCCTTACGTGCCTTTTATATCTTCTTAATACCGACACATATTGCACAATAATAATAATAATAATAATAATAATAATAATAATGAAGATGATGTGCCATATGAAGAAATTAACAGGCAAGGAAGAAGCGGTACTTTAAGTAACACAGGAGGCTTCGTAAAACCTCTTCCTTAGCGATTTATTTTGCAACTTACTCCATAACTCCCTCTAGTATGTTAATTATATCATTCAATATTGACACAACATCAGTAATAGACAAGGAGGGTAATGAGGTGTTACGCAAGGAATAAATCGTTAAGAATGAGGTGTTACGATATCTCCAG
The DNA here is from genome assembly GCF_032717465.1 of Coenobita brevimanus. Taxonomy (NCBI): domain Eukaryota; kingdom Metazoa; phylum Arthropoda; class Malacostraca; order Decapoda; family Coenobitidae; genus Coenobita; species Coenobita brevimanus. The sequence goes on from NC_136969.1 coordinate 29,970,482, forward strand.
AGCCACTCAGAGGACGACCCAGAATTCGAAGGGTGTTGAATCCTTTAATTTTGACCCTCTCACGGCACAAGCCCTATAAATAACAGAGATGAGAATAGAGGATTGGATTCTGTGTATAATGGATTCCGATGCCGCACAAACTCCTTTCATTTATTACTATAGAGTTTTCGAGCTGGAAGGGTAAGGAGGCTCCCTAACATCTCTTCATTAGCGATTTAGTTTTAGCCATGGGTGGTTAATAACCTTTTGTACGTTATATATGCAGAGTATGGTGATGCTGGAAGGATTAATGTAACTCAAAATAGGACAGTAAAGTGTACGAAGAAAAATGAATCGCTTGGGAAAAGGTGTTAGGGAGCTTCCTTAACCGACTAGAATAGGGGCCCTGGCCTTCATTAACCCCTTCCCTACCAAAGAGCCCTGCTAGACTGAATAAAATCGTCTGCCTGCATAAAAAAATACACTGGAAAAAATACAAATCTAAACCCAGTGGACTAAAGGCTGAAATTGTCCTAACGCAGTCCACCATCGTCCTATTGGGGCATAGGGAGGGAGCTGAGGGACGTTTGTACAGCCAGGCACTGGAGACGCCGAGCTATATCAGTGCCACCACGTGAAGGCGCCCCTCTAAAACACCTCTATCCCCAGCTATGAGGGTGGGGTGAAAAATAAAAAAAATAAAATAGTTCCTCATAAAAAGAAAACAGAGATATGCTAAAGAAAATGTAATTAATATGAAAAAAAAAAATGCTATGGAATTAAAAGTTAAAAAACAATAAATAAATGATTTGTAAATGTTTATCATAAAATTTGGCTGTTTTTGTTCATGTTTACCTATTTTACTCAGCTTGAGAGAGGGAGAGAGAGAGAGAGAGAGAGAGAGAGAGAGAGAAGAAATCGGTTTGATCCTCTGAAAACTTCCTTCTCAGTAGAAAACGTGGCTTATCTTCTCTCCATCTCTCTCTCTCTCTCTCTCTCTCTCTCTCTCTCTCTCTCTCTCTCTCTCTCTCTCTCTCTCTCTCTCTCTCTCTCTCTCTCTCTCTCTCTCTCTCTCTCCATTCCCTCCTCTTCTCTCTCCTCCTAATCGTGTGCGACAGAAAAAGTTGTTCTAATTGGAGACAGACAGACAGACAGAAAAAAGTTGTTCTAATTAGAGAGAGAGAGACAGAGACAGAGACAGACAGACTGACAGACAGACGGACAGACAGACAGACTGAAAAACAGAGAAAATAACACAAACAGACAAGAAGAAGAAGAAGAAGAGGAAGAAGAAAAAGAAGAAGAGGAAGAAGAAGAAGAAGAAGAAGATGACGATGATGATGATGATGATGATAAAGATGAAGAGGAAAGAAGAAAAAGCAGAAGAAGAAGGAGAAGAAAGAAAAGATGAAAGAAAATGAAAGGGAGAAAATAAGAGTAATGGAGAGAGAGAGAGAGAGAGAGAGAGAGAGAGAGAGAGGGGGCATTATCAGTCAAAGCCTTTTCATAAGAACCCCCATGATTAGAGAGAAGAGGAAAGCTGACGTAAGAAAGAAGAGAGAGGAAGGTTCAGGAGGAAAGATAGCTAAGAGAGAGAGAGAGAGAGAGAGAGAGAGAGAGAGAGAGAGAGAGAGAGAGAGAGAGAGAGAGAGAGAGAGAGAGAGAGAGGTAAAAATATGAGTAATTGTGAAAGATGAAAGAGGAAGAGACGGAAATGGGAAAAATAGAGATGAAAATTGGCGGGAAGAAGAAGAATGAGAGAGAGAGAGAGAGAGAGAGAGAGAGAGAGAGAGAGAGAGAAAGAGAGAGTGAGGGGGGACTTTTGGTCAAGGGTACTCATGTTTAGCTTATCTTTTTCTTTTTCACTCTCCCTCTCCTACCTCCCTCCAGCTCTCTCTCTCTCTCTCTCTCCCTTTCACATCCTCCTCCTCCTTCTCCTCTTCGCCCTCCTTAATTAGATCTTTTATTCTGAAGTTCCCAGTATTTTATCTACCAATATATCTATCCATCTATGTATCTACTCATTCTACATATATTCTCACCATTCTATCGACTCTTCATTATTATTACGATTTTTAACAGGCCAACACACTGGCTATATTTGCTTAGTTTCTGTCTTTCTTCTTTCATTCTTCCAGACACTTCAGTTTGGTGTCATTCCTTTATATGTTTTTTACCAATTTCATCTAAACTTGGCACAGTAATTCTCGGGCACATACCCCCCTCTCTCTCTCTCTCTCTCTCTCTCTCTCTCTCCTTTTCTCCCTCCTGCTAATCGTTTGAGGGAGAAAGAGTTGTTCTAATTAAAGAGACAGACAGACAGAGATCATTCATGCCACTCTCCAACCATTCAAACCCCCCACTAACCATCCATCTAACCAACCATCCGACCATCCACTTACTTGACCATATACTGTATCTTGGAGTCCTTGAAGAGCCATACGTAGTGGTTGGGGATGGTCATGGTCTGGAAGGTCACCTGCTTCGCGTTCTTGAAGAAGCTGTCAGGTCGCCACAGGTGCTTCAGCCAGTCCAGGTCCAGCAGTCTGTGGGTGGATGGTTGGAGGGTTATATGGATGGTTGGATAAATGGATGACTGGACGGATGGATGATGGATCGCTGGATAGTTCGCTGGATGGCTGAACGGACTGACGACTTGATGGGTGGATGATGGGTTGCTGGACGGTTGGTTGGATGAATGGATGAATGGATGGTTGGATGCAAGGGTGTGCACATGGGGGGAAGCGTTAACTCCCATGTGGAAAAAAGGAAAATTCGAATGAAGATAATACTAAAAACGCAACTCATTAAATTGATTAAATCTTAATAAGAGTGTTACAAGATAGAGAAATAAGAGAGGAGTTTAAAAGTTCTACAAAATATAAGAAAGAACGAATTAAGAGGTTTCTCGAAGGTCCTACAACGTTTTGTTACCAAAGAAAATAAATGGAAGGTCATGGAAGGCTAATGAAAAACTTGGAAGTTTGTAGAACGTAGAGGAAATTTCTAGAATGTTTCATAAGGGTTTATAAACGGTACTGCTGTGAAGAGTGATAGAGTTTACGGTAAGATATCAGCGTGTGAAAAAGTGTTTTTTCTTGCTTTTCCTGTGTTTTTTTTAGTGAAAGATGTCAAGTAAACGACAGACTTTTTTTTTTTTTTTTTCAGTCCAAGGTTCTGTAGAGTTCAGTTCAGTATGTAAATTACCCTGAGTTTGTACTCTTTCAGTACTTAGTCAGTTACAGTGCCCAAGTTTACCGTTTTGCGTTACTTAGTTTAGTGGATAATTAAGGCGCTCCAATCGGATTGAGCCCGTGCAGGTTAATATCCAAAGGATGGTTGGGGTTTATTGCTCACGTAATGCCACTCAGGGATGAGTGAGGCTGGTCACTCTCATCTTACATGTCAGGACCAACTTGCCTAGCCCCGGGCTCCTACGAAAATCATGTGGCAACACAGGATTAGTTGATGAATGAATGAATGAATGAAATAAAGTGAATAAACTATCTTATGAAAGAACTATGCGTTTTTTTCACCCCCCCCCATCAAAAATCCTGCACACGGCCCTGATTGGATGGATGGACGACTGTATGGATGGCTGATGGATCGCTGCACGGTTAGCTGGCTGGCTGGATGGACAGCTGATGGACCACTGGATGGGTGGTTGAATGAATGGGCGAAGTTAAATGGACGGTTGGATGGTTATACTGTGACGAAGGTTGAGGATGGTTGGATGGTTGGCTGGATGGATGGATGGAAGGGTGATTGGGTGGATGGCTGGATGATTATATGAATGGTTGGACGGTTGGAGAGAGAGAGAGAGAGAGAGAGAGAGAGAGAGAGAGAGAGAGAGAGAGAGAGAGAGAGAGAGAGAGAGAGAGAGTACCTAATTAATAAATCCCACCTGTATTCTGCCGTCATATTCTCAGGTAAGCGCAGACGGTGATCCTTCCACGTCTGCGCAAAGAAGATGTCTGCAGCGTAGGTCTAAGGAGAGCACAAATAAAGAAAAGCAATGTCGAGAAACTTGATATGGTAAACTATGAAGAATGAGTTTAAGCTTATAGCCCTGATGCTCACAACTTTGACGTGAATAGAAGCAGACCTAACCTTAAGAACTCCTATTTAATCTAACATAATCCCATCTTCATCTAGTACTGAATAAAACAGCAATACGTAAAACAAGGACTCTACTCTCTAGTGACCTCATCGTTTTCGTTGACAGAGTCGATATTCATGACTGATATAAAACTAACCCTGACGTAACTTCACCTAATCTGACCTGACCTAACCTATATTCATCCTAACTTTACCTGACACAAATGAACCCACTCTCCACTAACTACGGCATTCTCATTCACAGTCAAAGGAACCCAGATCAAGCCTAACCTAAAACTACTTAAAACAAACTTGACCTAACCTAACCTAACTTAATCTTGACCTAACACGAATGAATTCCCACCCCATTACCCACAGATTCTCGTTGACACAGTCGGTCTCCATGACGATGACGTGGTAGTGGACCTGATGTAACCTAATCTAACCTTAATCACAAACAACCTAACCTAACCTAACATAATCCTATCTTAGCCACACCTATCCAAACTCGATCCTATATTTACCACAAAGCAACAATCTAACCTATCATAACACACACACACACACACACACACACACACACACACACACACACACACACACACACACACAAAACCCCCTGTGCACTGACCATAGAGTTTTCGTTGATAGAGTCGATGCCCATGACCGTGACGTGAAAGTAAACAATGGTGGCCTTGCCGTCCTTCTTGGGGGGTCGCATCTTGTCGTATTTGGTCTTGTCTTCGGGCATAATGTCGTCAATGGTGACCCCCTGCCACTCGTCGCTGGAAGATCGGAAGGTTGGGTGAGTGGTGGATGGATGGTGTGGATGATTCGCTGGTGGAATGATGGATGATTGAGTGGATGGATGATTGGTTGATTGGCTAGCTAGCTGGTCGGAGGATTTGTTGAATGGTGGATGGATAATGTGGATGGTTCGCTGGTGGACTGATGGATGACTGAGTACATGGATGGTGTGATGGAGTGGATGGATGGTGGATTGGTTGGCTGGTGGATGGATAATGTGGATACAGTTCGCTATGAATGGTTCGCTGGTGGACTGATGGATGACTGAGTGGATGGATGATCCGATGGTGTATGGATGGTTGGTTGGCTGGCTGGTTGGGGGATGGACGTATGAACAGTTTGATGGAATGGCTGGAATCCCTGCCAATATAAGGAGGGTAAGATGGCTGAAGGAATGAGGGGATGGATGGATGGGGTAGATAGATGGGTGGGGAAATTGGATGGTGGAAGGATGGATGGAGGACTGAATGGGTGGATGGTTGGGTGATGAAATACGAAGCAGTACGATGGAGAAAAAGATGATTCACTGAAAGAAAGCGTGCGATACTTCTCAGCTAAACAAAATCTTCCTCACGTTAACATGAATATAACACCCAACCACAGCAAAAGGAGTGTAAGGAGTTTTAAAAAAGATACACCAACGCGTCACAATCCCACAGTTGACCGTTTTAGAGCAAATCACTTCTTCTTGGACGGTCAAAATGTCAATAAGTGTCCCATAAATTTTACAACAGAAAATGGAAGTGAGAAAGTCTTAAAAATTGGGTCCTTGATGGATTGTAAGCAGGAGGACTGGATGTATGGTTGGGTGGATGGATGGGATGGTTGGAGGGTGAATGATGGTGCGTTTGAGAGGGTGGATGGGATGGATGGTATCTCTCTCTCTCTCTCTCTCTCTCCCTCACACACACACACACACACACACACACACACACACACACACACACACACGCACACCTACCCGACAACGGCATAAGGAAGAAGAAGCACAACCAGAATCAGCAGACAGGGGGCTGCACCGTAGATAAACAAAGTCTCGTCCCTTCCTCCTCTCGCCATCACCATCTCTGCTGAAAAAAATAAATCCATATAAACACATCAATAAATAAATCATCACAACAAACGGGTTATATATACTATTTTTAACCATTTAACTTCGTAGGGTTTCTCTCTACGAGTAAATATCCTCTGTAATTAACTAAGACCAATAAATCTACGGAGAACACAGCCAATGTTTCAGTCCCCTTGAAACTCAGTGAGGTCCTTTTTTTACTTTACTCTCGCTGCTACTAGGCTATTTCAATCAGCTCAGGACAGGCCCCTCTTACTGGATGGGTTTATGAACGCCATTATGTAACCCCTCCAATTCCAAAAGTCTATCCCGGGCAGATCCCCAGACTCAGTGGGCTTATCTGACATTTTCTGATGCCGCATTTGTGTGTGAAGACGAGGATTTGGTTAGTATAAGAGTATATAAAGCAACAGAGTCCTACCTGAAACAGGCCATGGAAGGTGTAACAGCACTATGGTATTAGCCGCATTCTAATGTTATCAACTTTTTCGGTTGTATAAGCCTACCGGTCCCTTAAAAATTGAAAGTAGGCCTGAACAACCAATTTCGAACTCTTTAATATCTTGTAAAGAGCCGTAGGTATTATGTTACTACCATTATATTATATAATGCAGAGAGTATAACAGAATTTAGCTATTAAAGTGACCTAGTGCTGGAAAGGAACCCCTTCACGTGGTCTCACCGATATTACTGGAAACTTCCCGGTTATTAAAACGTCTTTCATCTTCCCCTTATTACCCGGAAGGAAGATGGTGGACTGAGGAAGATTGGCAAATTTAGCCTGCAGTCTACCGCGTTCACGCTTGGATAAGCCTGGACCCGCCACATTAAAAGTATCAACACAGCTCCCTGATAATGATATGAGAGGGCTCTTGGCGATAACACCATTTTTACACTAACCTGGCCTTTCTGCCATCCCCTCATCTTGAATGCTCAGTTGATACGATGGATTGAGATTAGAATATGATGTTACTCACGAAGAAGGGTTATGACAAGAAAGCGAAACATCAGCATTATCTTTTTCTGCCACTGACGTACGTGGAATATGCTGCAAAAGAAAGAAAATCTGGGCCAAGTTAGAATATAAAGAGTATAATAATGTGAACTTCAAGAACGGGTTTCCCAGCATACGTACAGAGTTGCATTAATAAAATTTAATTATTCTAAAGAGCGATGGCACACACAAATCTGACTCTAAAGCAGCAACACGTTTCATGTTACCCCGTGTGATATGAAAGGGCCTGGGACTATATCTCTTTTCCCTTAACCTGGTCCAGATTTTCGTCTTTTTGCAGCTGATTTTGTGCAGTTCAATGGAAGAAAAAGACAATGCAAAGACTCTATTTCCTTTCCACAGCACTTCTTCCTGACTAGCACGATATCTGGGGCTAATCTAATATTATAACTCAGCACTAACGATGGAGAGATGTCAATTTTAGGCCATGTTAGAGTATTAAAAAAAGTATAGGCTACGTTAATCCAGACCATTGAAGGGCTGGTGATCGGTCTCTACGTCTCATCGTTACTCAAACCCGTACACTGCATAAGTATACCCTCTACCCGTACTAGCACTTGACAGCCTGAGACCACTAACCCCCCAGGCGTCTTTTACGTAACATAATTATATTTCCCCCACTGGTATGTAATGCTGGAGTGGGAGGCCTGACTTGGGGCATCCTCTTCTTTATTTTCATCAGGTCCATCTTCATGTTTTTTTTAGTTTCTTCTTCGCTTTCATCTTTATTGTTTTCAGTTTCTTCATCTTCGTGTTTTTACGTTAATCTACTTCTCTAATATCATCAGTTTCATCTTCATCTTCGTCTTCACCTCCATCATATTTCTTCATCTTCTTCTTTGTTAATCCTCTTCATCTACTTTTTCATCTCCATCATCTTCACATTGTTCTTCTTTATCCTCATCTTCTTATTCTGTTTATCTGTATCTTTATTTTCATCTTCCTCATCGTCCTCTCTTGACCATCATTTTCCTCCGGCCACCACTTCCTCGCCTTTTGTGCTTCATCGCCCGGAGGAGGAGATGAGGGTAGAGGTGGGTCTCTCTCTCTCTCTCTCTCTCTCTCTCTCTCATGGCTATTCCCTGTTAATTCTGGTTTAAGCTTCTTTTGAAATTGCCCTTTTTCTGAGGTGACAACGAAGGCGTACCTACTCAAGTCCGTAATGAGAGTGTCAATGAAAGAATATGTGTGTATGTATGTATGTATGTATATATATGTATGTATGTATGCATGTATGTTAACAAAATATCTCATACGTGCCTCATCTCCTTTTTTCAGACTTGGCATAATTATACACTATGTGGGTCAAGGAATTTATTTGATAACACAGATCAACCAAGTATCAAGGTCAAGGGTTAAAATCAAAGTTCAGGCACGAAATCTATGTGCCGTCTGACCATCCACTCAAATTTTTCTTGTCTGGCTTCCACTAGATGATTTAATTACCCACAGAGAGAGAGAAAAAAAAAAGACTAATGAAGGTTATCAAGGGACATTCTCTCTCTCTCTCTCTCTCTCTCTCTCTCTCTCACACACACACACACACACACACACACACACACACACACACACACACTCAATGGCAAAAACACCCCAATGCTGGAACCTTAAAATCTGATGCGCAAAATTAACATCTGTAACACTGATAGGATTCAAGCTATTTTTTTTTTTTTTTTGAGGGGGGTGGGGGGACGGGAGGTGAATAGTCGGACCCACGCCACTCTAGGTGTGAAGATGGCTGCAAGGGGTGAGAGAGAGAGAGAGAGAGAGAGAGAGAGAGAGAGAGAGAGAGAGACACACACACACACACACACACACACACACACACACACACACACACACACATACACAGTAAACAATTCCACTTCTTTGAATTTAGTTGTATAGACTTAAGCTTAGCATGAACTAATTTTTCTGGGAGTGAACAAAAGATGAACAAAGTAATAAAGGTGAAGGAACTAAACTAAACTGTCTATTTAGATTTTTGTTAAAGTTTATAGTCACATAAATTTCGTAAGTGCAGAGTAAACACTGATGGTAAATAGGTAGACTGACTTACTAATTCCCAGTGTCAGGAGATGTTATATTTATTTACCAGATATTATTTACAAACATAATTTAGGCTCGCATTCTCGTCGGATAAGGATGTCCCCTAACACCTCTTCCTAAGCGATTTATTTTGCTTATTAGACCTTGCCACCCTCTTGTGTGATGGTCAGTTAATTCTAATATCGCCATTCTCTCCACAAATTACCAGTAGAATTATACTGGCCAGACGTATCCGAAAGTAAATCGCTGAGGAACAGTTGCTATGGCTAACGAGAGACTATTTTACTCTCTATTAATAAATCTCAGACAGTCAACTTGCAATATTCAAGACCCAACCCCCCACCACACATCTTCATCACTTCCTCCTTCTTCTTCCCCTTTTTTCTTCCCACGCGCCGTGTAAGAGGAATATTCTAGGCGTCTCGAGCAGCACGTATCCGCTTACAATCTTACTCTCACGTGTTCAATCTTCCTCCTCCACACCTCTCCTCATCGTTATCATCTCCATCTTTCCCTCCTCTCACTATCGGCTTCCTTGTGCCTCTCCTCGATGACGTGCAAAAATTGGAGCTTCTTGGTTAATTAAGCGACGTGGTTTATCTGCGTATTTTTCGCCGCGCCATCGTTGTCATTTCGTGCAGCTTCGAATGCCGTGGGAAAATGAAGGATAAACAAGTGCCTGCTAAAGTAAAGCTAAAGTTTTAAAAGGATTATACATAAAAATAGGCTTACGGCTGTTTCTGTTTATTTATTTATTTATTTATTCCAGTTTTGTGCTGGTCTGAATGCCGTGAGACAGGGCTTGATGTTTAAATATAACCTAAATCGTGAGAGGTGAGCCAAACTTTAGGAGGTTAATTCCGAACTAATTTTAAGAAATATATGTTACGTCAACACGGGGTCAACACGACTGGGAATTATGCCGAAAATCACACTTCTCACGGTACACCCTGTTTACCATCCGAAGTTTAAAGTGATGCAGAGAATTATCTGCAATGCATCCTAATTTTCATCTCTTCAACCTGCGGACGTCTTTTTTATTCCATTCTTCTTACTTCCTGCATCAGAGAATGAGAGAGAGAGAGAGAGAGAGAGAGAGAGAGAGAGAGAGAGAGAGAGAGAGAGAGAGAGACTTTCAATACAAAAAAAGCAGTCAGCCAGGGTTCAACATATTCAGTGTATAAATATCCCTTTTCATAAAGACTACGTGACTAAACCACGCTCCACCCCCTCCTTCACTATAGTACTCCTCTCTCTCTCTCTCTCCTCTTACCTCCCGACTCTCTTCCTTCATCCACTTTGTCCCTCATTCTCTCTCTCTTTCTCTTCCCTCTCCCTCTCTTTTCCCCTCACCCTCCCACTCTTCTCTCTCTCTCTCTCTCTCTCACTCACTCTTTCTCTCTCTCTCCCTCTCTCTCTCTCTCCTATCCTCTTACCTCTCGTCTCTTTCCTTTCACCCACTCTATCCCTCCTTCTCTCTCTCTCTCGCTTCCCTCTCCCTCTTTTTTCCCCTCACCCTCCCTCTCCCTCTCTCTCTCTGCTGTGCTATCCTTTTCTCCTGCTCCTATGCACTGTATTAGTATTAAGGCATATTAGTATTAAGGCCGGACCACCTCGTAGGGACCGTAAGGTCTGTGTGGTCTGTGTATCTGTGTAACTCTATGTAACTCTCTCTCTCTCTCTCTCTCTCTCTCTCTCTCTCTCTCTCTCTCTCTTCCCCTCCTCCAAACAGCTGACTTCATCCCTCTTATACAAACCACCTCGGCGCCTCCTTTATCTCGCCACCGGTATTGAGCACGTACAGATAAATCGCCTATTGACAAGAACTCGGGTACATTTTTTTTTTTTCCGGCGGATATATTGCGACTGGGATTTTAAAAACTGAGAATGAGAATAAACAAAAGAGAAAGAGCACGAGTTTGGCATCGAAATTCTGAGACTGACGAATGACAAGGCCTCTCTCTCTCTCTCTCTCTCTCTCTTAGCAAACATACTTGGTTAAGATTTTCATAACCGTACCTGGTATCGAAAAGTGACGCATGATAAAAGAGACACGATTTTTTTACAAACTTTTCCTTTGTTCTGGTTACTGACAAAACATCTGCCACTTTTTTTGCCAGATATATTGTTATTTAGATGTCAGTAACTGAGAATGAGGATGCTGGAAAATGAAGAGCAATGAAAAAAAGCAGAAGGCGTGTTAGGCAAAAGACTGAGATCGGCTAACGACATAGAATGAACTGATTTTAACCAACATAGTGAGATTTAGATTCAGAGGTGAGTATATTGATGTATGAATGGAGAGGAATATAATGAGAATAAATGTGTAACTCAGGAAAAAATTATCATCACCATTCTCACCAATCTTTCCATCTAAGGAGTACTGGTGAAAAAGATGAGCGGATTAAAAGACAGAGCCCTCAGGAACACCACTACTGATAGCTCTTGAAGACAGTACGGCAAATAAAGGGAGAACACCTGAGCTACACTATTTTTGACAGCTTTTGGAGAGTGAGTGAAAAAGCAAACCTCTGCGGAACACCACTACTGACAGCATTTGAAGACAGCTGGTGACAGGAAAGAACCCAATGGAACGCTTTTGAAGACTGCTGGTGAGAGGACAGAGCTCTGAGGAAAACCACTACTGAGAGCACTTGAAGACAGCTGGTAAAAGGACAGCATGCCATGGAACGCTTTTGTAGACTGTTAGTGAAAGGACAGAGCTGAGAGGAACACCGCTGCTGACAGCATTTGAAGACAGGTGGTGACAGGACAGAACCCCACGGAACGCTTTTGAAGACAGCGAAAAGGCAGAAGCCTAAGGAACATCACTACTGACAGCTTTAGAACAATGGACATCCTCAACAGTAGCTATGGTGCGGAGAGAAGAAATCATGAGGAAAACACTTAAAGGAAAGATGGAAACTGAAAGAAGGCAGACTAAGAAACAGTTGTACCAGACTCGGTAGAAGGTCTTGGGTATGTCTATAATTCATCCACATTAAATCTGGTGGAATTTTTTTACTTTTTGTAGCTTAATACTAGAAAAAGGAAATAATAGTTCCTATATCTTTCTTATTTCTTCGTGGTAAGCATCACATTCTACTATTAATCTCTTCTTACAGACCAGCATTCAGGGTGGAAAGATAACATGTTAGGCCACATAAAGTACAACAAAAACAGCCTCACCTACGTCCTTCAAGAAAGATAAACAGGATTCTGTTTGTAGATCATGATGTAACCTCTCTCTCTCTCCCTCTCCCTCTCTCTCTCTCTCTCTCTCTCTCTCTCTCACTTACAGGCACCAGGAAGTCGACGCAAAAGAAGGCCATTTTGGTTGTTGACACAGAGGTTCCAACATTCCGGCAAAATTTCAAACACCATTTAATTTCTTCCTGCATCCAAATAAGTGCAAATATAAGAAGAAGTTCAACACAAATAAACAATTGAGAGAAAAGTGGGCATAAAAATAAGAGGATATGGAAATGGTGACTAATAAGAAATGAAATAAGGAGAGAAGAGGAAGGTGGAGAGAAGGGATCCTCTCGAGTGCAGTAAGCCAGACAAGAGGACTTCCACATGTGACCCTACCCGCAGCGAGTCTCATGCCTCTTGTTGCTGCTGCTGTTGTGGTTGTGGTCCCAGGCTCATCTGAACGTGAACCCAGTGAGCTGCAGGCTGATGGTGTGTGTGTGTGTGTGTGTGTGTGTGTGTGTGTGTGTGTGTGTGTGTGTGTGTACCAAACGAGCCCACTACGTGCCACACACCTTCACACGTCACCATCTTGGCACAAACTCTCACCTTTCATACCAAATATATGTTAGGACTGTTTCATTCAGGACTGGTATGACAGTAATAGCAGAGGCGTTTTTAGAATATGTCGACGGGTCTTGTGCAACTCTGAAAGATAGTATAAGCCTGTGTTAATCTTTTCAGTCCATGGTGCTTTTTTTTCTATTTTACTTTTGCTACTATAGTCGATTTTTTTCACCTTATGGAACTGTGCTCTCCCACATACATACAAAATCCAGGCACAGATTTACACGGGGTATGGGCAGGGCAACCTCCCCTCATTTTTATGCCAATGATTACTTATAAGAATCATGTTATTTATGAAAATATATACAGTACAATAAATACCTTATTGCGCTTGCAGCTACCTATAACATTGCACTCCCGATTATTTAAACCTCTAAAATAACGGTGAGGTTTAAGTTTTTGGTTGTATGACTTTATGAAATAGCATTTCTGATAGTAACCGCGCCCATCCATTTTCGACGTTTTTTCTGGCTCTGAAATCATAGCTGCCTGAAATCGATAAGCCTTACTTGTGAGAAAGGAATCAGTCCCTTTGATACTATACCCGTTTTTCTCTACTTTCGCCTAAAATTGCCATCTCTCCATCTTGAATGCCGAGTTGTAAAAACAGATTAACACGATGCTCGTCAAGATAAAGTGTCATGCAAAGGATGTAGAATTGTAGTTTTGTCCTTTACATAACTGACCTACGTGAAATCAGCTGCAAAAGGACGAAAGTCTGGGTCAGGTTAAGGTAAACGATTATGCTCAAATCAGCTGTCCAGCCTGACTACGCTTGGTCATCACTAAACGAAAAGAGGTTTGGAATCTTCGTCCTGTTAGAACAAAGGCGCTTTACCAGACGATTAAATTCACCTTTGTGGAGATGTCTTGTACTGGAGGAACTAATGGTGGCTGTGCCTAAGCTGTCCAGTCCAAAATCCTCTCCTAATATTAACAAAAACGTCTGGAGTCAGCAAAAAGAAAGAAAGAAAAAAAAAAAGACGTCATCGTTCTCTCTCTCTCTCTCATCCAAACTTTATACTTTACCTGTTAAAATGCTGTGCCACAATCAGCTTACAGTCGTCGTCATTCTTGCAACCTCCACATTTTCTACGAAGAAAGTCTATAATCCCTAAAATCGCCACTTGAATTATTAGCAACAGAAACAGTCACCCGAGTTACTTAAGAATGCAGATGTTGTTTTAATGGAGATTTTTAGAAATCGAACTTCACGCTTATGCAATTACGTATTGGTATTTCAAAGTATCGTAATATTATTTCAGACTTAGATAGGTCCAGTTAGTGACTGTCTGTTTTAGTGATTCAAGGTTAAAGTTCTCAAAGCAAACGAGATTTTTAAACACTTTGTTCGCGAGTACTAAGATGCCGTCGTTATCCAATATGGCGATTCTTATGGAACTCCAATAAATCCACTAAAATAAGTAAACTCGAATGATCATCTAATAGCCTCCTTGGTGGAACTAAACTGCATGTAATCGCGTGAGGAAAAAGTCTGTGAAAAAGCGTCACTGGAAAATAAAAATCTTAAAAGAAAGTAAATGATGGCTGAGAGTCGTGTTGCCGTCTCGACCGCGGCCACATCACTGGGTGCAGTCTCCAAAGTGATCCGTCTCTCACCCCTCTTACCTCTGTCCTCCCTCCCCCTCTGAGTCTCATTCCCTCTCTCTTGCCGGCTTATTCTCTCCACTAGTTGGCTCTTTTATTCTTCCTTGCGTTTTTCTTTTTACCTCTTTTCTTTTCTTTTCAGTCTCTTTCAGTTTTGAGTTTTGTTTTCTGTCGCCTTCCTCCTACTCCACCTCTCTACTTCCTTTCCACCAATTTATTCTCTCAAGTTAACTTTCTTTTAATGACTTTCTTGTCACTACTTCCTTTTCTCTCTTCCATTTTCGCCGATCTCAGTTCGTTTTCTCTTTATTTTTATTTTTTGTCTCCATCTTCATTCCCTTTTCTTTATTGCTAGCCCTGTCAAACATTCCTTCTCTTTCGTGAGCCTCCTTTCCACTTGTTTTATGTCACTGAAGGATTGGTAGTTCGAGCCCGCAGCAGGGTAACGTATTTCTGGTGAGAGATGTGTGCGGTCTCTCCAAGGATCTCTCCTTGCCCTGCAGAGTTATATGGTCCGCTGGTCCTAGCTCAGGGGATTCACCCTCTTCTCCACCTGGTTTTTATTTTCCACCACATAGCTTTATTGGTCTTCCCACTTCTTTTCCTTCATTTCCTTCCATCGGTCTTTCATTTTCTCTTAAGTATTTATTATGGTCCGTCTCTCCTCCTTTCCCTGCCTCCCTCCCCATCTCCTCGTGTCTTACTTCTCTTTCGCCGACCTATCTTCGCCATTTAGCTCTAAATTTCGCTCATGCTTGCCTTTCTTTCTGTTGCACCCTACTTCTTCTGCTCCCTCGCCTTCCACTTCTTTCTTCGGTTCCCTCAATTCACCTTCCATTGCACCGTTCCTCCCCTTTCACCGGTTCCCTACTTCAGCTAATTTTTTCTTTCGTTTCTTTCCTTTCTCTTCTTCCCTCTCTCTCCACGCCTTCTTCCTTCCTTCTTTTTCGCCTGTTTCCCCCATTTTGTTTTTATTTATTGTGCATCCTTCTTATCCCTCTCTCCATTCCTTTCTCTCTTCTCTCTCTCTTTTTCATTTAGCTTATATTTTCTCTCGCTCATCTTTTTCGCCCATCTTCCTTTCTCTCTCCTTTCTTCTCATTCATTAGCCTTTCTGTAAACTCTCTTTTCCCCCACCTTCTTTTCCTTCTCTCTCTCCATTTTGCTTATACAGTATTTTCCCCCCTTATTTAAGCTATATTTTCTCTTGCTTATCTTTCGTGTCTACCTTCCTTTCTTTCTGCCTCCTTCTCTTTTACTATCCTATCTTTAGACTCACCTCCATTCTGCTTTCCTTCGTTTTTGCTAGTCTCTTTTCTATTTTGTACTTCCTTTCTCTCCCTTCTTCCCTCACTCTCCCTTCTTCTCTTTCAACAGTTATTCTCCACATAGCTTTAATATTCTCTTTTGTTTGTCTGTTTTCCCTATCTCGCTTCCTTCTTTTCTCTTCTCCATTACTGTACTTGTTTTTCTTATCCTTACCTCCCCTCCTTCCTCTTTGTCAGTGTTTCTCCACTGTTTTGCTTCCATTTCCTCACCCTCCTCTCTTTTCCAGTCTCTCCTTTATTTAGCAGCTTCCCTCATAAACGTCTTTCCCTTTTCTACCTCCCTCTCTTTCTATTTCTCTGCTTCCTTGTCTTTTCTTTCACCAACCATTTTCCTTCATTTAACTCTTACTTCCTTCTCTTTTGCCACCTCTCTGTTTCATTTAACTTTTACTCTTTCCCCCATTTGTTTGGTTGTTTGTGCTATTCTTTCCTTCTCTTTCAGTCCTTCATGTACACAACTATTCAGTACTCCGTTTATTTTAATTAGGGATAAAACTGGCATCTCTACATCTTAAATCCTGAGCTTGAACAAGAGATTAGCGCTAAAATATAGTACCCATCGTGCAGTGCTGAGGACAGGATGTAAACCACTTATTATTCTGCCACTGAGCTATGGGAAATATGCTGCAAAAGGACGAAAATCTTCGTCAAGTTACGTGACAACTCTGGAACTATCTTCCTGATTCCAACTGTCAATGCCCTCCTGTCCATTAAAACACAACATGTCCAGCCATTTCTCAATTAATGAATGGATCTTGATGATGGCTTTCTTTTTTTCCCCTTTCTCTTAAAGGACAGCTATATACTGCAGGCTCTCAGCCTAGATTTACTTTTTTTTCAATTTAAAAATTACAGGTTCATGATCAATGACAACTTTTTTTTGGCAATGGAGGTATTTTTAGCTTGTACAGTTTCTCTCTAGGTCATTTTGAACTGACCACATACCGAAGGTGCCTGTTACAGCTGAAAGGTTTTCTGTGGGCATTTCCCTCATCTACAGTAGATGAGATAATGAAAGCTGTATTGGTAGGTGTGAGGGCCTGTGTGGGTATATTATAAGCTATGCCTCACCACAGAGCTGTCCTTGCTTAATAACCCTTCATGCCTCTGCAGAGGTGGTTGCTTGCCTGTGGTTGAGGAGTCTGCTCTGCCAGACATATCAGTGTTACTCACCAAAAAAAGAACTGAACTCCTATGCAGTACCCATGGAGTCTGGTTTTCCACTGACACATTTTCAACTTTGTTTCCTCAGAATGATCCACATGAGAATGTTTCAACTCAGGAAATAATACAGTACGAAAGAGAGGTGTAGGGAAATATGAGGAAGCACGCCTTCCTGGATGGATGCTGCAGCTGCTTTGCTTCACCAAGGATCCAAAGCAGCACCATGTGTAGGCTCCTTGTCAGCACTTGATGGCTAAAGTACAATTATGTAAGTGGAAGAGACCTACCAATGAGTGTTAGTAAAGTTACTTAATGAAGATGAAACAACAACGTACTATAGCTGGCATTACCTGTATGACAGTGCAGAGATCCTTGAAGACTTGAATGTCAAGTGTATCGATGTGTGGTAAATTTCACTGGGCACTTTTGATGACCTCTCCTACTTTTGATTTTTCCTTTACTTCTTCCTGAAGCCTAAGCACCCCACCAACCTAAATATAGTGAGAAACTAAGTTAGATGATAAATGATGATGATGTTCTACCTTAAAGTAAGTGCATACCAGCTAAGTTTGACCACTGTTAGTTATATCAGTAATCACTATTTCCACTAAGTTTTGTGTGTGTATATGTATATGCACCCAACTAACATGGAAGATATTGCAGTATTCAAAATGTACTTTCTTATGACTGAATCCAGCATTGGCTGTAACACTCTGACTCTAGAGAAACACCAACCGTGCTTGATGTTTCTCTAAACAGTACTTTCATACCTACCTATTATTACAAAGAGTACTATGCTTAACTTCTCTTTTTTTTTTTTTAAATAACAGAACAAAGGAAGGAAAAACAAATAAAAAAAATAATCCATACATCAGATTACTGGCATCTTCCAATCATAAAATAGGCCCTATCCGTAACAGTTGGACTTGAACAGCTGTATGTTGAAGTTCGGGGGGAAACAACTCCGGGAAAGGGAGTTCCAGAGAGATGCAGGTCGAGGAACAAAAGAATTCTAATTGGCAGAAGTTCTGCAATATGGCTGAGTAACATTCCAGTCATTAGCGCAACCCGATGCCTTTGTAGCACGAGGGAAAATGGGAGAAATGGAGTTCCCCCGAGCTAAGCCCTGTATTGGACTATATAGCCCCGCTAGGGTTACAGGAGCGAGCTACCACTCCCGGCACGGCAGCCCGGACGAGGCTCGAACTCGCAATCCCCCGATTACGAGTCCGGCGCGCTACCACTGTGCTACCGCGCCCCCCTAGCACGAGGGAAGGCATGGAGAAGTGGCACCATGGACACAATTTCGTCTAAGGATTTGCCATAAAAATATCTAAAATAATGCAAGGGGGGCAACGTTCCTTCTTACCTGTAGGAGTAGTAGTTTATTTATAACGGTTGGGTTATTATAGATAATAATATTTCAATTTTCTCTACTTGCAGAAGGGCTACTCTTGATGGCACTGATCAGCCTTGTTCATCGAATGACCACTCTCAAATCACTGTGTCTTCCAGTCCCCAAGCCACCAACATCATTATCTTCATAAGCTGACTTTTCCCCTACCTATGGATGGTGTGTGTGTGTGTGTGTAATTCACCGGGTCGGTCAGGATCACTTGATGGTCGTGATCGTCAGCTTTTACCCTCCCGGAAGGGAGCTGAGAGCTCATTTAGTCCGATCTAAGGGCAAGGCCGTGACCTTCACACACGCACACACCCGTCCCCTTGCTCCAGGGGGGCAGTAACCACCCACTTCGTCAGTGAAACTTTTGAAGCCCCCATCCTGCATTTCTTTTTCTTTTTTTACCAATGTTTCAGACATACCTACCATTTATGGCCACCATCAGGCAGCAATATGACAGCTTTTGCATCCATCTTTCTCACCAGCTCTAAGTGGGCTCTGTTCCATTCAACAGTTTTTCAAAATCATCTTTCCTTCTCACCTTTACTACTATTCCATTTGTTAGCATTATGTCTATTTCATCACTCATAGTTTTACATTTTCACCGTTTCTTTAAACCCTGGAATGCATTCGAGGACACTATTGTGACCAAAGCAAACTTTGGCCACATGGCCCTTGCTTCCTATTGGCCCAAGTCGGTGGTGTTCTCAGTAGCTTCCTAAAATGATGCACTGTGTTGGGTGAAGGTAGTTGGTGCGCGCCTCTTCGCTAGGTTTTTCATATAACACAGGTGTGGGCTATGTGTCCACGAATGTGTTACAGTACCAGACATTTAGTGCATGGACAAAATCGATGTTTTTCTGCCAGGAGACTGGGAATCGGCCAGCTGTCCCCCAAACCCCCCCACTGCCCACTGGTCAACGGACATCGGGATCCATTCATTATACTCGTGCCTATAGTCTTTACTGTACTTAATTTTTTAAAAATTGTCTTTAGTTACCCCTGGACGATTACACTTTTTTTTCTTTTCTGTCAGACTGTAGTGTTAAGAGTACATTTTAAGTCCATACCTTGTCTATCTATTGCCAGACCCCTCAATCACATTCGGGGTGGCCACAAACAAATCGCCTCCACGCCGCCCTGTCCCCTGCCATTTCATTGACCCGCTCCCAACTCACACCCCCCTCCCTCATATACCTCTCCACCCCATCCCTACATCTCATCCTCGGCCTCCCCCTCCCCCTTCCTCCCTCCACCTCACTCACATACAGTACACTCTCTTCGTCAGTCTTTCATCCTCCATCCTTTCCACATGGCCAAACCACCTCAGTGTATTCCTCCTAACGCTTCCTATCACATCCACACCTCGCTGGTGCTGTGGTAACGTTCCCGCTTGCCAACTGGTGGACGGGAGTTCGTGCCTCGCTCAGGTTGCGAAAAGTTTCACTGACGAAGTGGGTGGTTACTGTCCCCCTTGAGCAAGGGGATGGGTGTGTGCGTGTGTGAAGGTCACAGCCTTGCCCTTAGATCGGACTATATGAGCTCTCATATCCCTTCCGGGAGGGTAAAAGCTGATGATCACGACCATCAAGTGATCCTGACCGACCCGGTGAATTACCACAACGCTCCTTTATATCCTTATTTGTCAGCCTGTCTCTCCATGTGATTCCACAGGCTCCTCTTAAATAGCCATACCTTGTAAGTTTAATAAAAACAACTCCAGGTATTTTTTTTTTTTAATTGGTACACAATAGTGACCACGAATGTGGTAGTGTACAAGAAAAAATTTAATGTTTACCAGGGTTAAAATACTCAATAAAATTTCCCCAATCCACATTCATTTACATCATTATCCGAATGCAAATTCCCACCGAAGATATGAGGTCAGGTGCTTTCTGCAAAAAAAGGAAAAGACAGCACAAAGAGAACTATCATTCAACAATCCCAGGGAGATAGGCCACACAATCATTTATAACCCATTCATTTACAACCCATTCAGACTAATCTTAGTTCCACCTCAAGAGTATAAGCCATCTGAACTTTTTTTTTTCTTTCTTTTTTCTTTTCTTTTTGTTTTGTTTTGTTTTTTACATATGCACTTCACAAACAGCTGTGGAATACAGTAATCCAATGTTAAAAATTGGGATCACCCCAGCATTCAAAATACCTTTCTAAATGGAAGACAGTTATTATTGTACAGCAATTATCACACAACATGCGCAGAGGACTAATGAATGAAAGAAAACATACGACTGTCGTGTATCATTTTATAAAAAAGATACATACATAAATCAGTCCCATTATACTTCTTCCAGGATGTGCTGAGGGGAAGGGGGGGTGGGGAAGAGGGTAGGTTACCAGTCCAGATCATTTAAGCATAAGAGACCCAACTGTTCCCCTGGCATCATTTTTTTTTTTTTTTTACAGCTGTTTCACATACATGTCAAACTGTCATTCCATCAACTACCAGGTTAATCCAGGTCACATACTTCTCCATACACACTTCATCCACACATATCAATCCCATATGTTTTCCTATACTTATACAACTATATATTTCACTACCTCAAACACTCATTCACTCTATCCATCCACTTCCTCACCACTCATGCCTCTCACTTTCAGACTCACTTAAATTATGGAAAACTTTCCAGTCACCTCTGGCGGGTCTGAACTACTATCCATAAAGCATGGCCTTAACCCCAAAACCAGCAGGTGCCAAAGACCACCATGCACCAACATAAATACATCCATATACGGTATACATATATAAACTATACACCAAGGTAAAAGAATAGAGGAAATTTCTTCAGAGTATAAAGGTCCCTGCATGATCATCTCACATAACACACAACACCTTGTGTGAAAAATATGTCAATATAAATCCTGAGGTACCTCCTGTAACAGCTTTCCAAATTATTTACTTGAAATACAGAAAGGAGCGTTGTGGTGTGGATGTGGATGTGATAGGAAGCGTTAGGAGGAACACACTGAGGTGGTTTGGCCATGTGGAGAGGATGGAGGGTGAGAGACTGATGGGAAGAGTGTATGTCAGTGAGGTGGAGGGGGAGGTCAAGGATGAGAAGGAGGGATGGGGTGGAGAGGTATATGAGAGAGGGGGATGAGTTGGGAGCAGGGCAGTGAAATGGAGGGGGACAAGGCGATGTGGAGGCATTTTGTTTGTGGCCACCCCCACGGGTTTGAGGCATCTGGCAATAGATAGATAGATAGGTAGAAATACAGTAATGTGTTGATGCTACTGCATATACAGTAACACGTGAAAATTATTAATTATTTACAGCAATTACAATGTCGCTCTATACATACTAAAAAAATTGGAGCATTCCTTTAATAAATAAACAAATATATATACAGTACACTCTCAGTTATCCATCGTCGCAATATCCAGCCAAATGCAGTATCCAGTGCTGCTAGCTCGGCTCTATTAATGCAATATCTGGCGTTGAATGGGGGCGTAACTGGCAGTACTACTGTATGCAATATCCACCATCGAGGTGCATCAACTGGCTTGTCAACAGTAGCCAATCGGTACTGTATTACTTAATTTTATCCTTATTTTACTGTATTTTATGCTAAATTTTCATTTTCTACTCATGGGAAAGTTTTTAGGATAGAGGGTTGAGACAGATAATAATGCAATATTCGGCTCAGCGCTGAATATTGAACCGATGGAGGGTACTATGCGATATCTGGCGTACGGCTTGGCTGAATTATGGCAGATAATTGAGAGTTTACTGTGTGTGTGTGTGTGTGTGTGTATGTACAAATACTATTATTACTCGTTTTACGATGTTTCGGTTTATGATATTTCACTACAATGATAATAGAAAAGTTCCACCCCAAAATTCGATATACAATAAATTTCCCGCTATAATGATTTTGCCATCGGAAAGTGCCAGGCACACGCAAGGTGACCATTGTTTGTCTTAGGCAAGATGGTGGCCCCAGCATGCAGGCATTGTTATGGTTCGGGTCCTGCCACCCCTTCAAAGCCCTGTCTTTTCAACTTGTTCATGTGTGCCCCCCTGTTATCATCACCTCTCAGCCAAACATTGTACTACAGTACTGTGGATTTGTGTGCCCAGTGGTAAGGTCAGTGCCAATGTAGGCCCAGTGCTATGGTTGGTGCAGGTATGGGTCCCAGTGCTAAGGCTGGTGCAGGTATGGGCCGGATTTCCCTCCCCCTAACCTGTTCCTGTCTGACTCAGAGGCTGACCACTAGTACCTGTAAGCACAGGCTGTCCCCCGCCTCAGGGGGGACAACTTGGAGACGACTTGGACCAACACAGGAAAGAATGATGGTGGGTTGTCATTTATGGTTCACTCTTGGTTAGGTGACTTTGGGAAGTTGAGTTGACGTAACCCCCCTTTTTTAATGGATTTCAATGTACCGATTTACGATAAAATCGGTATACGATAAGGAATGACTTGACATAACCCCATCGTAAAACGAGTAATGACTGTATGTATATATATATACAGTAGAACCTCTTTGGTCCGGACCCCTTTAATCCGGATTTCTGTTAATTCGGACAAAATTTAAAAATAATAAGCTCCAAAAATATGTTGAAAGTAATTCTAAAGTCATTTTCAGTATCGGCGCGGAAAGCGATCATCATTCGTTTAGTCTCGGATCACACTAGGTTGCAACATAGGCGCCTGTTTATACACACGCTAGCATTCGTTCCATGAACTAGTTCACCAACCATTTATATTTTTGCGCTGTATTTCAAAAGTTAATCCTCCTTACTATACCCCTTAATGTAAGTGTAGCTTCTGCAATGAATAAAGGTGTTAAAAGGAGGAGTTTGCTTACACAAAAATGGTTCAGAATATTCTGCAGTGTTTAGTGATTACTGTAGGTTATTTTTTGTACTTAAATGTGCTTTACTTGTACATTAAACATTAGCTTCTTGCCCATATGGGCATTATCAATATGCCAAAGATGACAATGTATTTTTTGCCTACATAAGTTTTATTTTTATTCCAAATATTTCAGTTAATTAATTAATTTATTTTTTTGCCTACACGGGCCTTAGTCACTTACTACAATTTAAAATGTAGGCTAGTTTCTTGTCATGGCCTTACCTGTAAATTATGCAATACATTGTACATGATTAGTTTGGTTATTTTAGTATCCTTTCATCTTTTGCAGTTACGTAGGGTTGACATATGCCACATATGATAATAATTAACAAACATACCATATGTAGATAGTTTTTGCTATGAACTGGAGATTACCCTGATGGTCCGGACAATCTGCTAATTCGGACAACCCTTCCCCCCATATAGTCCGAATGAGAGAGGTTCTACTGTATATATATATATATATATACACAGTAAAACCTCGATACAATGGACTTCAATAGACCGGAATTTGCTTTTATCAGACTCAAGGAGCTACCGGACTAAATTCCTATATATCAGAAAAAGTCCAACAAAGCCAGAAGCAGTCCAGACTGCCTGACCA
Source organism: Coenobita brevimanus (assembly GCF_032717465.1). Taxonomy (NCBI): domain Eukaryota; kingdom Metazoa; phylum Arthropoda; class Malacostraca; order Decapoda; family Coenobitidae; genus Coenobita; species Coenobita brevimanus. The sequence continues at coordinate 29,994,314 of NC_136969.1, forward strand.
CTTCAGCTATGTTCACCACAATAAGATAAATAAAAGACACGTTTATCAGTGTACAGTACAGTACAGTATTATTATATACACTATACCATTTGATTAATGTAGTGAAGTTATAACACAGTACAGTACTGCAGTGGGAGTCAAAACAGTTTAAAAACCATTCATGCGATCTGGACTAATGTCTGATATATCGGAAAAAGTCCGGGTTAGCAGGGGGAAGTCCGGATGTCGCTGTTATCGGAATTTTGCATTTTTCGGAATGGTTTGAGCCCCAACTAGTCCGTTATAGTGAGGTCTTACTGTATATATGTATATATATGTATATATATATATATATATATATATATATATATATATATATAGAATCTTTAAAATAACATACACAGAATGGTTCAAAATCATCATCATCATCATCCAGACCTTCTTTCCCACCCAGGGTGAGAAGTAGCAATGTCCAGACAGCATAAACTTGCCCAATCCAAATAGGCCACACTTCCATTCACTCATTATTCAAGCCCCCGGAATCCTGGCTCTGCCGGATATGCCAGAAACATTCACCACATTCTGCAGCTTTACACCGCATAACCGACTGAGTCAATACGGACGCTGCCATGCTCACAAGGGATGCCAAAATCACTGATCACGCACTTCTCCTCACAAAATTCATCCAGCCAGCTCAATCTCGTCAGTTCCCTAGCCTCACCGACTTCCAATCCTCTCTTCCTCACACATTCATCCACCATATCTCTCCTCCTTCTCTTTGGCCTACCTCACCTCCATCCTCCTTCAAATTCGCTCATACTCAATTAAAGTTGCACAATGACATGTTAAATTAGTTCACTGACAAATTCCTACTGTACTTGTTCTCACCTTACAATCTACCTCAGATAAAAAAATTTACACTGCATTACTGTAACTTCTTGAGCCTGAGTATGCCTTCATGTAGTATTCTTGCTCTCTCCAAGTACTGTATATTCAACTCATGGAAGATTTTCTGAGCAGGAGTAAGATACAGCCTTCATTAACTCTTTCACAACTGTACTAGGATGCACTCATAAGCAGCACAAAATAATGTAGCAGCAGAAAGAATAATCTGTAAATGACATACTCTGGTTGAAGACAGTAATTATTAGTTCAGGTAAAAGTTTAATTATACCTGTAGTAATCTGTCTTCAGAAATGACCAAGGCATTCCAACAGTATGTCCCGCAGCTTCTCACGAAGTTTACTGTTGGCTGATATGATGTGGGTCGAAGCATCACTGATTTTTATAATCATGTCCTCATTTCCCTGAAAAAAGGAAAAACATGCAAAAGCAAATTATTAAAATAAACACTGCAAACTTTCCATGGGAGTGTAGATGGTTTTCATTCAGCTATGGGACAGCCCTGCAGAGGCAATTGCTTGCCTGCAGCTCATGGTTCTGCTTGGCCACAGACTGGGGTTGTTCAACAACAGCTACATTACATCCCTCCTCACAAATGATGGTAAACTGTATGGATTCAGCTGCCTCATTTCACTAAATGTATGTGTTTGTATGACTATTTTTGACCCATTAAACCCCATTAAAAAAAAAAAAAAAAAAAAAAAATACTGTGTATTTCTCCTAGGAACAACTGTACCAAGCCTGATGTGAACTGGGGATGAAATAAAGGAATGGCACCAAAATGAAAAGAGTTTGGAAGAAAAAGAAGAAAGAATCCAAGCAAATACAGCACGGTCTTCACGTAACATGCTTGCATTTTTCTTCACAACTGAAGCTTTAAGTACATAACCAACAGTTCTATTTCCTGTACAGAAAGTTCTTGGTTTATTCCACCTTTTTTCACATTCCTTTCTAATATTAAGTCCATAAGAATTTACAGAAATATGGTCGACCATCCCCTTCAATCTGGTGATGTCATTTTACTGTAAATTTATTCATGGTAAATAACTCAAAGTCAAATGGCCACCCCTTACGGGATTATGGCGTCTAGCAATAGATAGATAGATAGAACTAATCACAATTTTATTAAGTTTGGAATTTTCTAACTGGAAGGGTTAGCTATGACTTCAATCTACTCCTTCATTCATGGGGCTGAATAAAAATTTTGCACAGAAACCTCTGGTGGAGGTGTCAAAAACAGACAGATCACCTAGTAATAGGGTTAAAGTCCCATTGCTACTTATAAAGCTGATTTGTTATTTGCCCCAACATGCTATACCAGGTGTATGGAAAAAGTTGTGATAATCTGTAATACATCTAAAACATACAGAGTAGCAATATAATGAGGACTAACTGTTTTTTGGAACATATAACCTGTATGCTTCCAATTACATCACCACCCCCAGTGAAAGATCTTACCAGTGTGATGATATAGACACCAGGATGTTCTTCCACTCTGGCATCAGCAAGGCCAGCCTGAGCCAATCGCTGCAGCAGGTCATCCACATTTAAGTTCCCATAAGGATAACAGTGTGGCACTGAGTTACCATCATCATCACTATCTTCTAGAGGCTGCAAGTAAGATTCACTAATGCTTATACAGCAATACAAGAACTATTAAAAACATAAATGGCATATTATTCTTTATAAGGCAAAGTACCAATTGTATATTCTATTCTGACTACCAATACTTAATACTATTAGACTGAAGGAAATCCCTGTCTTTTACATGGCTAGATTTTACCTTAATTTGCCATGTGCAAGTTAGGCCCTCACATACTTATTTCATCCTGGCTAATATCAGACAACTTCATTCAGCTGACAATAATTGCTCTTCTGGAGGTACTAATAGTTCTTATCTGATACAGGCCGTACTAACAGAAGAGATCCAGATTACAGTAATCCCTCAATTATCCAACGTAACAGAGCCAAAGGCATGTTCGGAAAGTGGATCCGTCCAGAAAATGGACTTCTCCTCTGGCCCCTCTTTGTACGTATGGTAACCTTTGAAAGCCAATGTAAAAGGCCACTACAGTGCATCATACAACACTTGTTCCTGTTGTTTGACACTACCCTATCTGGTCAAGCAGACCTATAAACCAAAGCCATGCAATTACCATGGCCATGCATGGAAAATAATACTCTTTTAAAATGCAGGAAGTCGACCATCCCTCATCAGTCTTACCCAGGATCTCCCACTTCTCCAAAGTCGGCACTACCCTCTTCCTTTTCCTTGCTGGAGGAGTCATCATCACACACCCCTGGAGGAGGCATGCATGGAACAGCAAGGCCTGAAACAGGCAGGGAACAACCACAATAGCCACCACGTGCACCGCCATAACAACTGTCCGAGAAGAGCTGTTCACTACATGCTCGTTGGGTGGGAACTGGGAACGACCGAGGGGGAAGGGGGGGTCCCCAGCAGATGCTGGGTGAACTACAGAGCCAGACAGCGTGGTGCAACCGGGTTATTCCCTGCTGGGCAGGCGAAAATATTTGCACGGCCACAATTTCTTCCCAGATGCAAGCATTTCGACAAGATAAAATGGAAAAATGTACATATGACGGCTTAATAATGCCAGATCACAGTGTCCGGGTAATGCATCATTCGGATAATGAATGTCCGGATAATCGAGGGATTACTGTACTTGCTTTACAATAGTACTTGAATTCTACTGACTGCCATTAAATAAATTAATAATGACATTAGAATGATATGGCCAAAAATATTAAACAAACTAATGGTCACCAGGAATACATATAAGTTCACATCAATCTTCCATCTGTCAAGAAAAACACTACAAACATAATGTAGTACCCCACACACAAAAAAAAAATAATAATAATTTTAAAGAAAATCATCCACTTTTATTTTGACCCACTCAGGGACTCAGATCTAGGATACTAAGTCCAGACATTTAAGGCTAGAGAATCAATAATTTTCCCCTGAGCAGTATTATGAACCATGAACAATTAACCCCAACCATCCTCATGACTGAGCCTTATGGGCTACCTTTGGTTGGAGTGCCTTAACCAACATGATTACCACACACATGCACACACGCACACACACTCACACACAAATTACCTTGAGAACATATTTATTGTCCTGAACATGAAGTGCTGCGGTGAGTGTTATGGTGTTGAGGCCAGGTCGAATGAGGGTTGGGGCCAAAGAAAGGGCCAGCTGGGGGTCTACACTCACCTTCCCCAGTCCCCGCCCCGCTCCAACACTCACCACCCCGCCCCACTGGTATGTTATCGGCTCTTCATCCTGTAATTTTAAAGCAAGCCCTTACTCTGGTGCTGGAGAGGGAGAGGGATGTCCTTCTGCAGTGGCATCGATATGGCTCGGTGGCTACTCAGTTACTGAAATGTCTCTCAACTCCCTACTTGTTCCTCAAAATGAAGATGATAGACTGCAGGACAAGGGCAACTTTAGCCTAGTCTGTCTAAAAGGTTCACATCTAGATGAGCCTAGAACAATACCAAAAACAATAACAAACCTTACTCTCTCTCTCCCTCCCTACCTATCTTCTTCCTTTCTTATCCCTGTTAATCAGAGAAAAGATCTGGGAAACAAATTATCTGAAACCAAGCAATGTACAGTATAGGGACTGTTAGGAGAGCAAACAGATTATAGTAACCGGATTCATGGATAGATGTCTATATATTTATGTATCTATCTATGGCCAGATGCCTTAATCATGGAAGGGGCCACTGAACAAATCATCTCCATGCCATCCTGTCCTCTCCCATCAGGCTGTCCTTTCTCAAACTCACAACACCCTCACTTATAGGGTGAACATTAAAATTTAAGCAGAATAAGTAACCATATAACCAAATTTTGGCACCTGGTGGTTTAGTGGGTAATTATTGCGCTCCAGTCGGATTGAACCGGTGAAGGTTTATATCCAAGGGATGGTTGGGGTTGATTGCTCATGTAATGCCACTCAGGGATGAGTGAGGCTGGTCACTCTCATCTTAAATGTCGAGACCAACTACCTAGCCCCGGGCTCCTACGCTCCTCTTGGGGCAATGTAGGATTGGATGATGATGATGATCATCATCATCTTTCTTGCATGACTCCCTAGTACCCCCACACATTAACAGTATTATGTTCTCATCACGTCACCTTATTAAAAAAAAAGGGGGGGGGGGGGAAAGGAGGAGGGAAGCTTGAGAAAGCTTGTGATGATACAATAATGGCTGACAAGAAAGATACTTACAATAAATGGAGAAATAAACCTTGCTTGGAATGGCTAATAGCATCTATTTAACTTAACTACAGTGAGCACAGACTATGTGGAGATGGGGTGGAGATGTATATGAGAGAGGGGGGTGTGAGTTGGGAGCAGGGCAGTGAAATGGCGGGGGACAGGGCGACTTGGAGGTGATTTGTTTGTGGCCACCCCAAACGGGATTGAGGCGTCTGGCAATAGATAGATAGATAGATACAGCTAGCTATACAAAGCCAGAACATTATGAAATTTTACCAGAAAACACTGACCAGACTGGATCACCCAAACCAAATTTTACAGCAACTGGCAAAATTTATTACCAATGGAACAAAACAGGAAAAGATTTTCAGAAAAATACACATTAGATTTTCACTACCAGATCCCAAGTCTAACAGCTAAAAGGCATATCTTCCTGTCTGTGTACATACTGTATAGCCAGATGTATCAATACTAGGAGGGGTTGCAATGAACAAACTGTGTCCATATCCTAACACCCTTTCCACTGTCTTTAGGCTGTCCTCCCTCCAACTCATACCACCCTCATTCATGTAACTCTCCACTCCATCCTTTTACCTCATTCTCAGTCTCCCCCTCTCCCTCCATGTCTTTCATGTACATTCTCTTGGTCAACCTCACATCATGGACAAAATAAAATACAGCACTAACCAATGTGAGTGTCAGATCGGTGCGGTGTGGTGCATTAACAGGAGGCTTCAGGTACACTTCTGGTACCACAAGTTTCCCTGGTTTCAATTCATTTATCAATTTTCTAGCCTGGAAAAGATCAGTGAAAAAATATATAAATTTTTATCATCTAATCAATGACATATGTGATGCATCTGACTTAATTTCAGTATAGTCCCATGGTATATTACTTTAAAGTTACTTTAAATTTAAGGGATCAATATATTCCTAAAATTCAGCAACCTTTAATTACATCAAAACCCATTTAACAACATATACACCTCCACTTTTTTCTTCCATATACAGTATTTTTCAGTCTCCCCCAATCAGTTTCAGTGCTGTACTGAATGGGCTTTCCCATATGTTTCAAACTTACATATCACAACATTCAAGCTTACACATTCCACAGTGCTATATTTACAATGGTTAATCCCTGCATCACAATGGTTCTCTCCTAAGCTGAATAAAATACTAAGGAGGCACCAACATTAAAACAGATACCATCATACAGTAAAGATAGTTTCTGGCTAACACCTTCATTACAAGATGTCACACCTGAGGCAACTAAACTGTCAAATGAGAGCCACAGGAAAACTTACAAAAATGTCATCATGCTAAATGATATCATGGTTTCCGATATGTATATGGTAAACTCACCATTTTGGATGCAGCTGCTCCAATATTCATGCATTCGTACACAAGCTTCATTAAAATATAAATAAATAAATAAAAATTAAAAACAATAATAATTCTGGAAAGAGTGGCCATGAACGGATGGCTTGGATATCATTTGGTCCTCCACCATCAGGCTGCCCTTCCTCCAACTAACACCATTTATCTAATTCAAGGAACAAAAAAAAACGGCATACCTGTGTAAAGTCAAGACTGGTGTCTATCGGACAGTAAACTGGACGCATTGCCAGTGGCTGGAAAGGTGCTAAGGCCTCGACAAAATCAAATTCTGGCTCTGAAAAATGGTGAGAAAAAATAATAACAATGGTCAGAAGTTCATATAACATGAGGTAATAAAGATCACAAGAAAAAAATGCTAGTCAACAGTAAAAAAAAATATAGGTACCGTAGTTAAGAAAATGGGAAATTACAACTGAGAAATACACTATATCATATAACATGAGATAAAAATACTTTACTCCTCCACTCAAACTTTTCAACCTCAGCTGAATGTAACTGTCTAGAGGTATCAAGAATGAAATACTGAATACAAACACACCATGTTGATAAAAAGGTTAAGAACCACCACAGCAATTTACAAATCCAACTGTTATCATACCAGTAAAGAGGATGGCATTGAGTGGACTGCTGCCCCACATGTCAATAAAATGAACTGCATCCCCAAACCTCAGGCTAGGATGGCCACAGAAGACAATGCACGGCTGAGGAAAGAGAACACAATAACCTTCAATGTAACTTAATTTCTTGCACTGACGGGGCTTACTAAGGCTGTGCTTACTCCTCCATTTCAAAAAGTATATCCCAGGCAACATAAAATTGTCAGGAGATGGCACCACATGAAGGCGTCCCTCTGTAGCACCATTTCTTACAGTCTAATATCTAAGCAACCTCTGTTACAGTGGTTTCGGCGATAGCACTGTTCTTCTGTTCTTGGATCTGGCCGTATTATCAGTCTTGAAACTTTTCTGTGTTTGTTCTAAGGTCTGCGAAATAATGAAGAAATGCAAAAGGAAGATGTAGCAAAGAGAGGACATAAAACTGACATCCAAGGATTAAATGCTTTGAATTATGGTAGCCTAGTTTTTGGCCTCTACATCTTAAGGAGATAATGTGAGAGTAGCTTTTTTTTTCTTTTTTTTTTCCCCCATATATTACCTCTCGCCAGAAATGTCTTCATGCTACATGCAGGACAATATCACAGTACAATATATTACATGCCAGGCCATACCATTGTGCTGTTTTATGACCAAGATGAAAATGTAGTCAGATACAGTTGGGAACAATTGTCTATCAATCTATCTACTGCCAGACACTTTAATCTTGTAAGAAATTGCCACAAACAAATCACCTCCACGTAGCCATGTCCCCCGCCACTTCACTGCCCTGCTCCTTGCTCACACACCCCTCTCTCATATACCTCTCCACTCCACCCCTCCACCTAATCCTTGGCCTCCCTTTCCCTCTCACCTCCCCCCCACCTCACTCACACACACTCTCCCCGTTGGTCTCTTGCTTTCTATCTTCTCCACATGGCCAAACCACCTCAATGTATTTCCCCTAACACTTCCTATCACATCCACATCCACACCACAACGCTCCTTCACTTCCTCACATCGCAGTCTGTCTTTCCATGTAATTCCACATGCTTCTCTCAAATAACTAATTTCCACTGCTCTCACTCTTGACTTGTGTCCTTCCAACAAGGCCCAAGCTTCACTTCCATACATTAGAGCTGGAATCACAACACTGTCATGCAGCAACTGTTTTACTTCCCTGCTCACTTCCATGTTCCTTATCACTGCTTTCAGAGAACCAGCAACCTTTCTTCCTTGTTGTAGCCTTTCAAGCACTTCACCCTCCAAACTTCCATCCTTACTCATCACACTACCATACCCAAATACTTAAATGCACCCACATTTTCCATTCCTTCATCATGCAACTTCACTGTACATCCAGTGACTTCATTTCTCTTGAAGACCATAACTTTACTCTTCCTTTCATTTGTCTTTAGATTCCGTTTCTTAAGCACTCTCCTAAACTCAGTCACCACAAGCCTTGCAGTTCCTCTTCATGTTCTTTTAACAATACAGTATCATCTCCAAACAACAGTACAGTGAGATTCCAAACACTGCCCTCCCTCATTAGGGCCACTCCAACATCCACTGCCTTATCTTGTATCTCTTATAACCCCATCCATATACAGACTGAACAAATGCGTGCCTAAAATTTCACCTATACTACTTCTCACTCCCCACCAGCTGATATTTCTAGGCTGAGAGAGACCTGGTATCTGTTTCTGCCCATTAATGATCCTATTTGGCATGTAAGGGAGCAGAGTGATAGACATGCCCTAATTGTGAACTAGACACAATGGAACAGTATGATTTTATTTAGTATGAAAAGGAGCAGAATGACAGACATGCCCTAATTGTGAAACAGACACAATGGAATAGTTCAACTTCTACCCTAGAATATACCAGATGCTCTTCTGATGGGAAAAAAAGGTTGGGATAATGACACTGATGATTTCCTACCTGCCTGTACTCGCTGCTGAAGCCCTCAGCATGGAGACACTTGAAAGGTTTAAGTCTGCCATGGCGTGTGAGATGAGCATGAGGGAATGGGTCATCAAGGTTGTACACTTTACCCTGCTTACTCGCTGACAACCTAAGCAACAGAGAACATTAAGATTTAGTTCATCAAGCAACTAACGACAGAAAACTAAATACTTTTCACACTGCAGCACAATATTTAGGAATAGCACTAGTTCTTCTTGACATATACAGTAAACTGTTCACAGAGCAGCTGAACACAGTAAACTCTCGATATAACAAACTAACTGGTGCCAGACCCTTGACGTTAAAGCCAAAAGTTTGTTAAAGGCTAACACAATGCTGTTCAGTAATTCCCCAGACATCACGACTTTAACCGAACAAAGATCATTAAATACAGAGCATCGTTCAGCTGTACACTTGTACACAATAACATGCAGCTAGTTCTAAGTGGCTCTTTTTCTCAATAAATGCTGGTAGGTGGGGGCGCTCACCATCCACTCACTCGACATAGTGCTGCCCTCAGGTGACTGCCCTTTCCTCTCTTCCTTCCTTCCTTCATCTTCTGTCTTTTCTTCTTTCATTCTTTCCTCTTCCTTCTCCCTACGGGTGACTTTACACTCTCTATTCTGTCTTTCTTTCCTTCATTCTTTCCTCTACTTCTGCCTTTGGGTGACTCTACACTGTGTGATGAGCCAAATGGTTTCCTGTACACCAGGAACCCATTTACTATGCTGGGTGGTAACCATATAAACAAATCATGGTGCCTGGTGGTTTAGTGGGCAATTAAGGGACTCCAATCAGACTGAGCCAGTGCAGGTTTCTATCCAAGGCGTGGTTGGGGTTTACTGCTCATGTAATGCCACTCAGAGATGAGTGAGGCTGGTCACTCTCGTCTTCAATGTCAGGACCAACTTGCCTTGCGCCAGGCTCCTATGCTCCTCATGGGGCAACACAGGATTAGATGATGATGATGATGATGATGGTGATGATGAAGATGATGATGGTGATGGTGATGATTTACTAACTTATGTGTTTATTCTTAATTTTCACAAAATAATTGCACTGCAAATAAAGACTGCAAGTAGCCCGTGTGTGTGTGTATGTGTGTGCGTGTGCGTGCGTGCGTGCATGTGTGTGTGTAGGGATGCCACGCTGGTCAGTGTTTCTGGGGCACTCATTATTTTACTGATCAAAATTCATTATATAAACATAACATTCGGCCTGCTCAAGGTGGTTGTTAAGACCAAAATTCGTTAAAAGACGGTTTGGTATGTCAAGAGTTTGCTGCATTTTGGAATGCAATTAGTTCTTTGTAAACAGTACACAGTAAACCAGAGCTGGGCACCGCAAACGAATATTTACTTCAGTAAATGCAATTCTGCAAACTCAAACCATTACCTTCCACAACTGATAATCCACAAACTTCTTGATATTTGCAGTTCCGTAAATGCAAACGCAAACACATCATTTGTATCTCTTTCAGCACCACAGCATGAATTGCACTTTATTCTAGATACCATTAGAGGATTTTATTAAGTTTAGGATGATATTTTTCGTAATCAAGGGGTTCTCAATCATCTCTAGTTACTCATCCACTGCAATTATAGCTTTATTTACTCTATTCCGACTAACAATATGAGGCTTTATGAAGTTTAGAAATGTCTGTAGTACTGAATGGGATATGAAAAATTATATTCATAGTAAAACTAAAATACATATTTCAAATATTATTATACTAGTACTGTATATTAGACCGTTTTTACTACAAAAAAGGGGTAAATCATTAACTATTGTAGATAAATGAATTAAATAATTACACTTCACAGCTCACACCTGACAAGTTGACACACCATTGCACCTCAATTCCTCAGCTCCAACCTCCTCAGTCTTCATCCTTAGTCACAATCAGACTCCTCCAACAACAGAGACAACTTTATCTCGAGCAGGTCCATGTTGCCCTTCATAAAAACAAACTGCTCAAAGTTCTCAGTGGTCAGGCTGCTTTGTGGGCAGGTTTGCATTTGCAAGATTACTTCAGTGTTTGTAAAACCACTAATTGGGTAAAATTTGTCGCAAATGCAAATCCGCAAACAAAATCACACTTACACAATTGCAGAATTTGTGGGTTGCGGAGGTGACTGCATGCCCAGCTCTGCAGTAAACACACAGATGACAAAGCAACCTCTGATGCAGTATTGTAATCAGACTGAAGGTTCTATATGCACATATAGATAAAAAATATATATATATACACAGGCACTTTCATCAACATTCATGGCTGTACACAGTTTCACCCTGTTACTTTCACACACTTTCTCCAAATGTTCAAACCATTTCACAAGGCTAATAAGCATCACTTTATAAACATTTTTGGCATCTAAGTGTCCAACTTAATCTGCAAACTTTCAGTCCCTCAGAGTGGCAATATACAATACATCCATCTCACCATTCTCATTTCAGTACACTTAAATCTGAGTTCTTACTATTTCTCTACCCATGTTTCACCGCCACTGCGCACCATTTTCCTTACACAAGAAGCCATAAGTTTCCTTTTAAAACATGGAGGAAGATCCTTCATTGTCAACAGGGACAACTTAGAAAAGAGCTCTTACTCCTTGTATAAAAGAAAACAAAAATTTTATTCTAAAATGATCATTACAATGTGGGGATGGAAAAAGTGCAGGAATATGAGATACACAGGACACAGAGACAAGACAGCATTTGGGACGAGAGGAGATTCAGAGACCTATACCCATTACTACATTTCACATTTTACTCACAAAATGCCAGCAGCTGGACATTGTAGTTAGTGGTAAAGAACTCTTAACACTGTTCCATCTCAAAGGATGGACATTCATTACAGCATGGGTTAATCCTGGCATTACTTTAACCCTTCCTGATTAAACAATCTATCCTAAACTAAATATAACTGTCTGATGGTATCAAAAATAAAACCTGACATACATACTGATGAAAAGCGTGAGAAAAACACTGACATCAACTTACCACTCTGAGAATATGTTGGAGTATGCAAGGGAATTCTCTGCTCTAGGTGAAACAAAGTACATGGGGATAAGTGAGAGACCCAGGTTATCCAGATGATTGGAAAGGCATTCAAATAGGTCATACACTACACCACTGGGGTAACAGGGCACCAAAGCATTACCTCCATTACGCACTGTCTGGGCTGAAAAAGTGAACAAAATAAGAGTATTAGAACAATACTGATATAAAAATTCATGAGCTCATAAGGTTAATATGGCACTCAACTAGGTTCCAAACTATGCCTCTGAGGTAACAGGGAACCAGAGCATCACCACCATTATGCACCATCTGTGCTGAAAATGTGGAAAATTTATCGCATTAAAGCAACAATGACACCTGCAGAAATTTCTAAGTTCATAATATTCCTCATTCCGGTATATACCAGCCTTGTCTTACTAAAAATTTACTTAACTGCTTGTTCAGTGATGAAAAAGCTATGACCTTTTTTCAATATGCTGTATGAGAGTTTTTGCTCATACTGTACAAGCATTGTGATCCTGCATTAAGCCTTACTGGGTCATGTACGATCAATATTTTCACTCACATGATCACCAACACGCAAGCTTCCAGTAGCATGTTTGATCCAAGATGGCCTTTCAACTCGTCACTCTTGGCTATATTAGTCACGGCAGCATGGTACAAGTTCAAGCAACAAGTGGAGTGCAGTAAAGTGAAATAACTACCAGCTTAGGTGAGCTGGAAACTTGCGTTTTGACTTATTTTTGGTGGCAAGCAACAAGAAAGTACATTATCAACATCATCATCATCCGGACCTCCTTTCCACCCCAGGGCAGGGTAAGGAGTAGCAACAACTAGACAGCCAAAGTTTACCCAATTCATTGGGCTACTCTTCCATTCACTCATCATTCAGGCCCTCGAACTCCTGGCTCCATCTGACAGGCCAAAAAAATTTCACCACGTTCTGTATATACCTATCTGACAGAGCCAATCTGAATAATGTCATGTTGAAAAAGGTTGCTAAATCCATGGTCACGCACTTCTCCACACAAAATTCATCCAGCCAGCTCGACCTCTTGTCAGTCCTTAGCCTCACCAATTTCTTGGCCAACCTCGCCTCCTCCCTCCAAATTCGCTCAGATATACATGTACCTTTTCCATCATTCTATTGTCATCCATTCTCTCCACATGACCATATCATCTCTGTACACTCTCTCTGATTCTGGTGTCCACGGACTTCCTCACTCCGCATCTTTTATGGATCACATTATTCCGTATCCTATCCACTCTCTGTACTTCACATACATTCTTCAGCAGTCCCATCTTCACTGCTCTTACTCCTGACTTCTCATTTTCATGCCACACTATAGTCACATCCATATGTTAAAGTTGGTACTATCACTCCTTCATGTAAACCTCACACAGCTGCAACACTCAAGCCTCTGTTTCTTATCAAGGCCTTCATAGCACCAGCTACTTACCTTCCTTGTTCATTCTACTTTCCACTTATTTGCACATTTTCCTCCCTTTTTAATCACTGTGCCCAGGTACTTTCCAAGAAAGTACAGTGTGGTGAAATAACTACCAGTTTAGGTACGTTGGAAATTTGTTTTAAACTTTGTTGGGTGAGTGACCCATCGCCATAAACATATCCTCAGTGAACCCATGTCATAACTGACTTGATATATGATAAATCATTATGCAATGACTTTATTCAAATGAATCCTCATTGTAAAACAAGGGTGTGCTACATTATAAGACACTTACCCACAGCAACACAGAATTCACCTAACATGGAATCAGGGTTGAATATGGGCGTGTGGTTGAGTGCTGTCATGATCAGGACGTCAGCATTCTTCAGTGCCGCTTGATCAATGGGGCGTGGGTGTGTGGTGAGTGTGGATGACCCACTGAGATATGCAAGCTGGAAATGGGAACAATGATTAAGCTGCTGTAGTTTTTCAAGTATTGAATAACATTTCGAGCGTGGTAAAACGATTAAAGCATACATGTTATCTAATGAAATGCAAGATATGAAACTACATTTGTTAATGTGTCCCCAGGCTGATCTGAACATGATTCTGGGTGGACTGTAGGCTGAAATTCCCTGTTTGCAGCCCACCATCCTTCCTTCATGGGACAGGAAGGGAAATGTGGGATGTTTATATAGCTGAGCAGCAGAGATGTCCAGTTATATAAATGCCACCACTGGAAGGTATCCTCTTCATGAGAGCTGATACAGCATAAACATATAAATACACTTAAAAATAATTAATCATTCTGGCTATGAACTTTGGATTATCTGTATTCTCAATGATAGATATTAGATCTTCATCTCAAGAATATAATTCTACACCATAAGTTAGGGGTGGTAGGTGGGGGCGCTCACCATCCACTCACTCGATATAGCGCTGCTCTCGGGTGTCTGCCCTTTCCTCTCCTCCATCCTTCTTTCCTTCCATCCTCTTCTGTCTTTCTTTCCTTCATTCTTTCCTTGTCCATCTGCCTACAGGTGACTTTACACTCCCTCTTCTCTCTTTCTTTCCTTCATTCTTTCCTCTTCCTTCTGCCAGTGGGTAACTCTACACTGAGTGACAAGTCAAATGGTTTCCTGCACACCAGAAAACCATTTACTATGCTGGGTGGTAACCATATAACCACAGTTTGGTGCCTGGTGGTTTAGTGGGTGATTATTGCTCTCCAATCGGATTGAGCCGGTGAAGGTTTATATCCAAGGGGTGATTGGGGTTGATTGCTCATGTAATGCCACTCAGGGATGAATGAGGCTGGTCACTCTCATCTTAAATGTTGGGAACCAACTGCCTAGCACAGGGCTCCTACGCTCCTCATGGGGCAATGTAGGATTGGATGATGGATGGATGGATGGATTGACAACACAATATTACACTGCTAAAACTTTTCACAATTTTGCCATAGCTTACACAGAAAAAAATGTTACAGCTATACCATACAGAAACAAAATTCCATGAAACATGTACAAGACATGAGACATTGTTAATTGTTACTTACTGCTTAAAGAATACACTAACAATTAAAAATTCAAGAAATTCACAGAAAAGACAGAGTACGGTATTGTACTTTAATAAATATCACCAGACCTTCCATGATATGAGCAAAGGAACTGACTACAAATATTAATCAATATTTATTATTTAAGAAATGTATTATTAAAATTAAGAAATACACACACACACACACACACACACACACACACACACACACACACACACAAGCAAGTAACAGTAATACTATCCTTAAAAAAATACCACCAACCTTTTCATGATCCGAACATATCAACCAATTGCAGCTACCCAGACAATACCCAGAACTGACAGCTGTAACCTTCAGTGCTCCACATATGTCCTGCAAAGCAAATTATTTTTCACTAATGCTTGGGGAAAACTGAGGATGAGGTGGAGGAAAGGGGCTGATGGGTACATAAATGAGGATGGTGTGAGTTGGATGAAAGACAGTTTGATGGTAGACGACACAGTGATATGGAGGGAATTTGTATGTGGACACTTCTCCCAGGACTAAGGCATCTGGCTACAGATAAATAGAACACACTAGTATCTGATTGCTGTGGTCAAGCCACAAATAGAGTACAGAATAATGTTAATCAATGAAGGAGTATTTTTGGTTACCGTACCTTATTAATCACATTTGCCACTGAGATTATCACCAAAAAGATTCTCACAGACACTAAGATTAAACAACGAAAAACAGGAAAGGAACTGTAAAAAACAATATGTGGTCTGAAGTATATGAAGATGATATGATATTCTTCATATCTTCATCAAAATATGAGGTAAGCATTCTATACTCAATGGCCCTTATTCTCTTCAGCTTTGACGACTTTCTAACATCTCTTCCCTTCCAGTTTCTATTTGCATATAACATGTTAATATTTTCTTTTAGCTATGTTATTTATGTAAGGTGCTCTATACTGATACTAAAATGACATAAATAATATACAAGAGAATAGTAAGATGCACAGCATGTAAAATATATTTCTAAGGAAAAGCTGCTATATCTGGGAGGAGTAACTAAAGAATTTTATAAAATGCCAAGGAACAACTGCTAGAAAACTCTTTCTAAATTGTCAAGAAAGACCTGCTAGAAAACTTTATAAAATGTCAAGGAAACCCTGCTAGGAAACCTGATAAAATGCTAAGGAAGAGGTACTAGAAAACTTATAAATCACCAAGGGACGACCTGCTGAAAAACTTTATAAATGGAAAAGGATGATCAGCCAGAAAAATTTTAAAATCACCATGAAATATCTAGTAAAAAACTTTATAATTTCCTGCTAGGAAACCTGATAAATTGCCAAGGAAGAGCTGCTAGAAAACTTATAAATTACCAAGGGACAACCTGCTGAAAAACTTTATAAACTGCAAAGGATGACCAGCCAGAAAAATTTTTAAATTGCCATGAAATATCTAGTAAAAAACTTGATAATTTCCTGCTAGGAAACCTGATAAATTGCCAAGGGAGAGCTGCTAGAAAACTTATAAATCACCAAGGGACAACCTGCTGAAACACTTTATAAACTGCAAAAGGATGATCAGCCTGAAAAATTTTTAAACTGCCATGAAATATCTACTAAAAAAATTTATGGATTTCCAAGGAAGAAATGCTACAAAACTTTATAAATTGCCCAAGAAGAACTAGCTAGAAAACTTTAGGAACTCCCAAGGAAGACCTGCTACAAAACTTTTTACATTGCTGAGGAAGACCTACTAGAAAACTTTATAATCTGCAAAGGAAAAGCTGCTAGAAAACTTAAAAAATTGCCAAGTCAGAGCTGCTAGAAAACTCAAAATAAATAACCAGGGAAGTGTAGCTATAAAACTATAGGAATCATCACAGAAGGGCTGCTAGAAAACATCGGAAATCACAAAGACAGAACTACTAGAAATATTTAAAATATGCCACACAAATTTCCTGAAAAACTTAGTAAAACAATATGATCCCAAGTGGGCCAGATGCAGCCAACTCCTCACCACTTTCTCCTTGTATGCAAGTATCCTGACATGTGAAAGAGCCGAGCTGATAGATTTGTGGGAGTATGCAGGCTGCCACATTTTTGGAGATTTGACATCTGACAGTGGCTGAGGAAAAGATCTAAGGTAGTTCTTCCAGCGATGAGCATGGCGAGCCTTGGGGGTACGTTCTATGTATTCCACCAGCTCCTCCATAAATATTCTGAAATTGACTGTATATGAGAAGAATGCATGTAACAGGAGTGTGAGGCTGGACAGTTGGAGACTGTACACTGTTACTTATCCCAGTGTGCAAGAAGGTCTCTTTTTCATTATATTCGTTCATCTCCTGATAATTTTTTCCACTTACAATAGATTCTTCTAGCTGAAGGGGCTTGATAAAGACTTGTTACCCAAATTCATGGACTTACATAAAGCAAACCTTCACCAAACTCTATCACCTCCAGGCTCTTTCAATTACAATACGAAAAAATTATTTATAAAGTGGTCGATGTAGTGCTGCTTTGGGTGTCTGCCCTTTCTTCTCTTCTTTCCTCCATTCTTTCCTTTCCTCTGCCTATGGGTGACTTTGTACTTCCTCTTCTGTCTTTCTTTCCTCTTCCTTGTGCCTATGGGTGACTTTACACTACCTCTTCTGTCTTTCTTTCCTTCATTCTTTCCTCTTCCTTCTGCCTATGGGTGACTGCACTGAGTGGCAAGCTGAATGGTTTCCTTTACACCAGGAAAGCATTTGCTATGCTGGGTGGTAACCATATAACCAAATTATGGAGCCTGGTGGTTTAGTGGGTAATTAAGGTGCTCCAATTGGACTAAACCTGTGTAGGTTTATATCCAAGGAATGGCTGGGGTTTATTTCTCACATAATGCCACTCAGGGATGAGCTAGGCTGGTCACTCTCATCTTAAATGTCATGTAGAGATGTGCCGATACCAAGATGTTGGCTGATACCGATACCGGTATGGATACCCACTTTTCAGCCGATACCGATACCGATACTAACAAATGGCTGATACTTTGCCAATACCGACACTGATGCTTTTTTATTTTTATTTTATTTTGATTTATTTGATGCCAGTAACATGAGTGTTGTTAATGCAGAAGCAAGATAGTAATCGATATATAATATTAATATATGATAATGTTACATCATGCATGTAATTATAATGTAATATAATATCACAACCATCTGTTTATCAGTGTCATGAAACATGAGTGTCTTGAATCACATAATAAACCAGAAAAGTATCGGAGTACTGGCCATATTTCTACCTTGCCGATACCAATACTAAAAAAAAAAAAAAAAAAGGGGGGGGGGGGCGATACTGCCGATACCAATACTATCGGCACATCCCTAATGTCAGGACCAAATTGCGTAGCCCTTGGCTCCTACATTCCTCATGGGGAGACACAGGATTGGATGATAGATGAAGTAGTATTCAGACAGAACAACTAGAGCTGTAATAAAAAATTAATTGAAATATGGAATTATAACACCACAAAAGGAAACGACAAGAGGGAGACCAAAGATGAAGTGGTGGGATGAAATGGACAGGTATATAAATGAAAGTGGTTCGAGCTGGAGGAGGGGCAGTCTGATAGCAGAGGACATGGTGACACAGAAGTGGCTTGTTGGCATCACCAGCTCCAGGATTGAGGTGTCTGGCTATTGATCAACAGACAGACAGACAGACAAACAGATAGACAGATATACAGAGAGACTGATGGATAGGTAGACAGACACAGATAGGAAGATAGATAGATAGACAAACAGATAGACAGATATATAGACATATTGATGGATAGGTAGACAGACATAGATAGGAAGAAAGATAGCTAGACAAACAGATAGACAGACATATAGACAGACTGATGGATAGGTAGACAGACATAGATAGACAGACAGACAGATAGACAGAGATAGATAGATATACCGACTGACAGACTATTTGCACCTTCCTATCTGCATAGTGGGCTCTGTCATATAAACGACCCCTTTGAATCCTGTCCCGTTGGTGATAAATGGTAGAGCCAACATGCTGTGGTAGTTTGACACTAATATCGCATCAACCTCAGAAAAGTCTACCAGGCTGGAGGTGGGAGGGACGAATTCAGGAGGTGAGTCGATGAAGATTCGGCTCATACATTCTCGCAGTTCCTGGGGACATTTGTTTTGTCATTAGATTAAGGTAAAACAAAATGTTAATCTCACTTCAATACTTAATCTCAACATCAATGACAAGTACCGTAATATCAAAAGAAGGCAGTATACAGTACATGTATGATACGGTACTGTACGAAAAATTACATCAAGGCCATATGAGCATTACATCATCATCATCATCATCATCATTATTCTATTTCCCACCTAAAGATAGGGTACCGTATGCTAGAATTAAAAAACAAGACAGTGAAAACCAGCATACTGCCCATTACATACAGTATTGGTAAACTATATATGGCACAGTACATCATCATCATCATCATCTGGACCTCCTTTCCCACCCTAGGGCAGCGTGAGGAGTAGCAATATCCAGACAGCCCAAATTTGCCCAATCCAATGGGCCATCTTCCATTCACTCAAAATTCAAGCCCCAGGAATCCTGGCTCTATTGGATATGCCAAAGACATTCACCATATTCTGTAGCTTCACATAAATGTAACCGATTGAGTCAATTTGGATGCTGTCATGTTAAAAAGGGGTGCCAAATCCTTGATCATGCACTTCTTCTCACAACATTCATCCAGACAGCTCGATCTCATCCCCTGGCCTCACCGACTTCCATACCTCTCTTCCTCACACACTCATCCACCATATCCCTCCACCTTCTTGACCTACCTCACCTCCTCCCTCCTTCAAATTCAATCAGATATACCTTTTTCACCACTCTATTGTTGTCCATTCCCTCCACATGACCATACCATCTCAGTACACTCTCTTTGATTCTGGTGTCCACAGACTTCCTCATTTCACATCTTTCACGAATCACATTACCTCATATCCTATCCACTCTCTGTACTTCACATACATTCCTCGGCAGTCTCATCTCCACTGCTCTTACTCTTGACTTTTCATTTTCATGTCACACCATAGTCTCACATCCACATGTTAAAGTTAGCACTAACACTCCTTCATGTAAGCCTCACGCAGCAGCAACACTCAAGCCCCTGTTTCTTATCAAGGCCTTCATAACACCAGCTACTTTCTTTCCTTGTGTAATTCTATTTTCCAATTCTTTTGCACATTTTCCTCTCTTTTCTGTCACTGTACCCAAGTATTTGAACTCTCTCCCCAATTCCAGTCTCTCTCCATTCACTGTAACATCACACTGAAAGTCAACTTCTCTCTCGATAACCATCACTTTACTCTTATCTACATTATTCTCAAGACACGACACACAGACATCAGCAAAACTCTTTATTAGTTTACCAAGTTCTTGCCTGGTATTTGCATGTAGCGCTGCATCATCAGCATACAATAAAATTGAGATATTCCATCCATCACCATTCATTACCAAAGCCATCTCTCTCCATTATTCGTGTTTTTACTTCTCTCATCATCCCATCCATATATATACTGAACAACCATAGGGACATCAAGCAACCTTGTCACACACCATACTGTTCATGAACCATTCACTTAGATGCCCATTTACCCTTACACATGCCTCACTACCATCATAAAAATACTTGATGGCACCTATAGTAGGCCAAATCTAAATTTGCGGCTAGGGTGGGGCACGAAGCTCTGTACAGTGTTGCCACGTTTTCCATAGCGCGATGCCACCCCCCCCCTCTCTCTCTCTCTCTCTCCTGAGGAAGAGTGACTTTCACTTCTTTATTTTTTTATTATATCTAATTATATTTAAAAATATT
The DNA here is from genome assembly GCF_032717465.1 of Coenobita brevimanus. Taxonomy (NCBI): domain Eukaryota; kingdom Metazoa; phylum Arthropoda; class Malacostraca; order Decapoda; family Coenobitidae; genus Coenobita; species Coenobita brevimanus. Next base: position 30,015,311 of record NC_136969.1, read on the forward strand.
TATTATTGTTTTGCATATGTTGCCAGATGACCTCGCTGGTGCGGCGCCATGATTTTTCATTCAATCACTCTCTCCCTCCTTCCTTCCCTCCCTTCCTCCATCCCTCAGCACCTCCTCTGGCCTGCCTTCTTCCCCCCCCCCTTCTCTCTCTCTCTCTCATCTATGGTGTTTTAGGATACATTTTGGTTATTTTCTTTAACATTATATTGTACATATTGTAAATTTGACTTTATTTTCACACCTGCCAGGCAGTAAGGGCACAAAGTAAAGTGACACGAGGAGGGTCTCGCTGGGTTAGTCTGGGTCTGTGTGAGTGTTGCCGCTCACGAGGGTTTAATGAATTATTTTTTCTTTAACTAAGAAATTAGCAATTGTGACATTATTACCCACCCCAGAAATACGGTAAAAGCCAATAAAAGTGATTACTTTTTTTTTTTTTAGCAACACGTAAAATATTTATGCCACGTTTCTGTATTGCCGTATAAATATTTCATGCATAATAAGTTTACTGTTCTTTCATATATTATAATACACACGTTAACATTGTATTCATATGTGTTTATAGTATTTGTCATGCCTTTTACATATATAACAGCCGTTTCATATCGCGAGTTTGGGAAACATAGCACCACTGTACAGAGGGTCGCGCCACACCCTGGCCGCAAGTTTAGATTTGTCCTTCCATAGAAGCTTACCATTTACACCATACATGAGCAAAACCTTCTAAAATCCTTTTCTGTCTATTTTGTTGTATGCTTTTTCCTGATCCATAAATGCCACAAGCACCTTACAGTCCTTCGCACAAGCCTTCTCCACTATCTGTCTCACCGCAAATACCGGTATTTGATCCACACATCCTCTGCCACTCCTGAAGCCACCCTGTTCATCACTCACTAGGACATCTTATATCTCTCTTATTTTCTCTATAATAATTCTTCCATATAGCTTCCCTACCACACTCAATAAACTTATGCCACGATAATTCTTGCACTCACTTCGCTCACCTTATTTTTGTACAGGGGTACAATCACAGCCTTTTACCACTCTGCTGGCACAGTTTCACTCATCCATGCCTTCTTACATATCCCCAATAAGCTCTTCATTCCACTCTCTTCACTACACTTAATCATCTCTGCATCCACGGCATCAACCCCTGCTCCTTTCTCATTTTTCAGCCACTTCACATTGTTCTTCACCTGCATGAGTGTCACATTTTCTGGCACTGCATTCCTTCTCTGCACACCCCCAAAAATAATCATGTTTACAGCAGCTCTGCTCTCTCTATTTCCATTCATCAGTCTTTTAAAATATCCTTTCCATCTAGTCCTTATTTCATCCCCATGGGTTAATAATCTACCACTTACATCCATCACACTTCCACACTTCTTTCCATTATCGCATCTACATTTCCGCACCTCTTTCCAGAACAACTTTCTATTTTTAAAGTAATTTGCAACCATTTTCTTCCTATATCATCATTTACCTCCACTTTCCTCTTTACTAGTCTATCTGTGTGCTTCTTGCTCTCAATATATTCAGTTCTTATCTCAACTGGGCCCCTGTCTTGTAACCACTCTAGCCACTTCTTCCTCTTTTCCTCCACTGCTCTCTTAACCAATTAATCATGATAATAAACAATCCACTAACACTGTATACATATGGTTGAACATACCCCTTCCAACTGTGAATCGGCATCACGAGGAACCCACGTACTGAGGTTATTCAGCCGCGGTGATGAGACAAGAGGCAGCGGAAGAAAGTGGCTCACACTGCTCATGTCAAGTCCACAATCCAGCATAAGAGTACATGACTTGAAGGTGATGACATTGCATGGCTTGTTGGGATGTCCACTCAAGCAGTACTGAAATGACAATACTGTATAAAGTAAATGTTAAACTGCTGGGTACAAATAAGGGCACTTTTGCAGTTTTGGACAGTCACACCTCTTGGTTTAGTCAGGTTAGATTAAGCAGCTTCTCAGTATCAACACTTATTCAACAGAGACTCCAGGCAGCTCAGCCTGGTGTCTGGCCGTTTCTCAATATCAACACTTCCCGGCAACACTTACTCAACGACGACTCCATTAGCTTGCCCTGGTGTCTAATAAATTAATACCAGGAGTACATAAGAACATAAGAAGAGAGGATAACTGCAGTAGGCCGGTTGGCCCATGCTAGGCAGCTCCTAGAAGAGTAACTGAACTACTAGAATCAGATAAGGATAGCAAAGAAGAAGGCTTTCCCCCACCCTCCAAACCCTCCAGCCGAAGCCAGCAGGAAAATGTCAGAAAGGACACCACGCAGTATAGAAAAACTGGCGTGGACATTTTACAGGAAAGTGTGAAAGAAGAATAGACACTATCATAGTGTAACCTGAAACTATCACAGTGTAACCTGATAGATTATCATAGTGTAACCTGCTAAGATTATCACAGTGTAACCTGAACATTAACATGGCACAAAAGTTTGTAGCTGCACAGAAAAATAGTAAGTATTAGGAGGTGAACAATTATTCTGATTAAGGAGTCTCTCATGTATTCAAACCCGTAATTAATCACTCTGCAGTGATGCTATCTATCTATAGAATTAATCACTCTGCAGTGATGCAATTACATTTATCTTACCGACAGTTAACGTTACACTACTTGGTAGGTCTAACATCATTCATCCTGTACGGTGTGAGTTTTTATTGTGATGACAACTAGACTTACCAGTTTCATCTTTTATTTCAATGTTTTTCCGTTCTCCCACCTCTGCTGGCAGTTCTCTTGGCAATTTAACTTCGCGGCAAATTTCTTTAAAACCTCACACCAAAGTTTGTTTACATCGCTTCGTTCAAGGGCGTTGACAACATTACACGAGCGTTGTCAAATACACAACCACAGATACCGCTAAACTTGCTCTCATAAAGCGTTTGATTGTCAATTTAAAAAAGCTAAAAATACGAACTGTTTAGAATCATCCAGAAACTTTATTTAAATCTCTATAATATAAATAGATATTTGTCGCCATATGTAAAAAATTACCGTTTAATGGGGATGAATTAAATCAAGCGGAAAATGCTAAACTGGCAACACTTAACGCGAAATCCTAATACAACTTACCTAAAGACTGTTAAATAATGGGATTATGAGGAACTATAGTGTCTAGAGATAATGATAGCGACACAGCGTTACTAACTTTGGGCCAGGATGTTTGGGATTTTGATGGATGTTTGTTGTCCCAGGACGTCCTGGGACATCAACACAAACCCAATCTGGCTGAAGTGCCTAAACCACTATGCACCGAAGTGCCTAAACCACTATGCACCATAGTTTGCTTATATGGTTACCAACCAGCATAGCAAATGGTTTCCTGGTGTACTGGACACTATTTAGCTTATCAGTCTGTGTAGAGTCACCCATAGACAGAAGGAAGAGGAAAGAAAGGAAAGATGGTCATAAGAGGAAGGAATGAAGGAAAGGAATATATATTTACACAAAAAATCAAAAGAAACAGGGTATCTGCACAGGTATTTGTCCATCCATCATCCAATCCTGTGTAGCCCCATGAGAAGCGTAGGAGCCCGCGGGTAGGCAAATTAGTCCTTACATTTAAGATGCGAGTGACAAGCCTCACCCATCCCAGAGTGGTATTATGTGAGCAATAAACCCCAACTACCCCTTGGATATAAACCTACACACCAGCTCAATCCAATTGGAGTGCCGTAATTACCCATTAAACCACCAGGCGCCATAATTTGGTTAAATGGTTACCACCCAGCATAGTTAATTGCTTCCTGGTGTACAGGAAACCATTTGGCTGGTCAAACAGGTATTGGTACATTTATAATTTTTTTAGATGGGGGCGCTCACCATCCACTCACTCGATGTAATGGTGCTCTCGGGTGTCTGCCCTTTCCTCTCCATCCTTCTTTTCTTCCATTCTCTTCTGTCTTTCCTTGTCCTTCTGCCTACGGGTGACTTTACACTCCCTCTTCTGTCTTTCCTTCATTCTTTCCACTTCCTTCAGCCTGTGGGTGACTCTACACTGAGTGACAAGCCAAATGGTTTCCTGTGCACCAGGAAACCATTTACTATGCTGGGTGGTAACCATATAACCAAATTTTGGCACCTGGTGGTTTAGTGGGTAACTATTGCGCTCCAATCAGATTGAGCCGGTGAAGGTTTATATCCAAGGGGTGGTTGGGGTTGATTGCTCATGTAATGCCACTCAGGGATGAGTGAGGCTGGTCACTCTCATCTTAAATGTCGGAGCCAACTGCCTAGCCCCGGGCTCCTCTTCTCCTCATGGAGAAATGTAGGATTGGATGATGGATGGATGGATGGATGGATGGATATAATTTTTTTTTATAACTCGCTAATTTTCTAACTTTTCTGTGGATTTTACTAAGAATCTTCCATATATATATATATATATATATATATATATATACTGTATAGTACTTGACTAAGTGACAATTTTACACTTTCATGCTGTAAATATTGTCATGCCTGGAAAAATTTGGCGTAATGGATGAGAGTGAAAATTTGGGGAAGTTTCCAGAATGCTCTTCGCGGCTACTGTGGTTTCAGGAGACAAAGAAAGTTGTTTTATTTGCTTGTAACAATTTGTTCCTTTACACCATGATGAAGTTTCATGCTTTCATTGTTTATTTTAGTTAATGTGTTGTTTACAGTGTTTTAATTATTGTTAAGTTATTCACATTATGGATATAAAGGCAATAATAACAAATTCTGCATCAAACCTTGCCAAATTTTGGAAGGCCCCTCAAGAAGCACGGCCCCTGAGCCCCCCCAGTGTCTAGCTATGTCACTGTATGCTGTATGTAGAAAAACAAATGCAGAGAAAGGACCCATTTTGTTCAAAGTTTTGCAAAGCACGCTTCTTCAGGAATGAAACCTGCTTGGTGAAACAATGAATAAAACAAGTCCCTTCTCTAGATTGGTGTTTTTCTAGACCCTGTACCTTGTTTAAACTATAATTACTTAAGGTGTGCACAAGAAAATCACACGTATTAGTCTTCCATTTTAATATCACAAAGTGCAATGGAAATCAACCAACAGAAGTGTCCTAGCCCATTTCTCTAACATTAATGGATAGACAGTACAGTACTTCATATAGTTTCTTCATAAAAAGGTCTCACAAAATTTGTTTTATACAGATAATACAAATAAATACAGGAAAATTAGGCAAACCCTGTGTCTACAAAAAGGAAGCAATTCTCACATCAACATATTCAATGCAAATATTATTAAGTTCATTCATACCAACCTACCATGAAATGCAAAAATTAAAACAAAGAGCCAATCCCATTTTACCTCCTTTGAGGCGTAGGGGCCCCAGGATGGGCTACTGCAGTCCAGTACATGTATGGGTAGATGACCAGTCTACTTCCAATGGTGGAATGACATGATCAAAAAGCCTTCAGTTACCTCTTGGGGATCAAACTAATGGAAGGTTGTCGCTCCAGCTGGGGTATTCTACCCATCAGACCACATCTGGTAGTTACATATTCTAACTAAACTATCAACCAAAACTCAGGACACATACTTCTACATAAGTAACTGGATAAGGTAAAAAATAAATCACCTGTAGCTATCAATTCCTAATCTATAAACTCAGTACTGAATAGGCTAAACAGCTGTGTTATACACATTCCATATATACAGAAAAAAATAATGCCTGGTTAATCAGTATTGAAGCTGTTACTGACCCAAGACCATACACAGTAACACATTATTCTCAGTGGAAATTTCAACTCCTCATTCATATCATGCTCTGCACAAGTTTCACATCCTTATTCAAACCAGCATTTAAAGATCCAGCTCTGGTAATACCTGGTCAATCAGTCTTGTACAGTAACTGCTGATCCCAGAAAATACAGTACAGCACACTACAGTCCTTACCGTTAACATGGGGATTTTTGTTCTACTGTAGTTCATTTTACATAGCTCAGTTGTGGAAAAAGACAATGCTATGGCTGTACCCTACATCATTTCCATAGCACTTCATAGAGCATCACAGTCTAGTGTCAATATTTTGTTACAAGCTGGCATTCAAGATGGAAAGATGAGAATTTTCAGCCATCAGAGTATGAAAGTAGGCTAAAGTCTGAGCAAATTTCATACTCTTATTCAAAGCCCAAAACAATATGAGCATTCCAAGATCCCACTACAATCATTTTCAATTGCAACCTCAGTCAAAACTGCCATGTATGGTGTAAAATTAACCTCTTCAATCCAATAATACACTGTGCATATTATGTTTGCTACCACCAGGTATTTTCCTCAGCTTTGGATTTTTTTTTTTTTTACTGCTCACATAATGCCAGTCAGAGATGAGTGAGACTGGTCACACTCATCTTAACCCGCCCCATACCCACAACGTATGTTGCATGTTGCAACTTTTCTCACACTCAGTCCCCACAACGTACAATGAACGTTTTACTACTGCAAGGCCCATCGTTTGTACATTTTTCAAATTTCACGCATTATTTTTGGTACGTATACACAGGACACCTTCCTCTACTCGATGCCAGGCGGGGACAATGCCTTACCCAGCATGACCTCCCCCCTCCCCCCACACTGTCTCGGCAACTCACCTGTTACCAATGACCTGGCCAGTAAAGAAATGTTGCGTCATGGTACGAAATTCAAGGCCAGAGTGATTCCCCAATCGATGACAATGCGGAGGACAAAGTTTTCGTAGAGTTAGGGGAAGAAACAGTCAGAAATGACGATCAGGTAATGTCGCCAAAAAAGGTGCAGTATGTTGATACGTCTGGTGAGTGAAACTGTGTGAAAACCAATATACTCTTGTACTACATATAAATTTGTACCAAATAAAAAAATAAATACCTATTATGAGTGGTTTGGAATAGGTACCCCTCCCATGGAACATGTTTTTCTCTGGAGCCAGGCCCCATAGGAAAAACAGCCAAGTGAAGGTACTGTTACCTGTACCAGCATTTTAAAGCTCAGGTGAGAGATTTCTCTACGAATTTTTGATGTTTCTCATAAAAAGCGGAGGTTTGAGGGAAAAAAAAAAAAAAAAATGCTGGGTTTTGGGGGGTGGGTTTGTAATAAATCAGTCAGTACAGGGCAGGTTAAAAGTCACGACCAACTTGCCTAGCCCCATGCTCCTACACTCCTCATGGGGCAACACAGGATTAGATGATGAATAAGATACAGCTTTCATTTATCACTTCACTACTAAGACCTGTCCTTAAGTTGAATAAAATCATGTGGTGGTAGCAGGAGTACAATGAAATACATCAGACTGAACAGATTATGGGTCACATGCTACTATCAGGCAATATTCTTTAGCTTTGGAGAGTTGGCTGGCAGTGAAGTGATTGGAAACAAACTCCATTCATCCCCATTGGCATATCTTGCATAAACTGAATAAAATGATCTGGAGGTAACTAGAATAAATTAGCTGTAAGCATTCCCTAACTCATCATCATCATCATCCTGACATTTCTTCCTGCCAAAGGAGATAATGAGACAGGGTCCAGAGAGCAGGAAAAAAGAAAGTACAAATGAACTATCAACAGCATGCCCAATGAAATAAGCAAGACAATCATTCACACACCATTCAAGCCCCTCAAATCCTGGCTCTATCACATATCTTTCTGGCAATTTTTCTTTTGTGGAAGGTGGGAATGCTCATCATCTACTCACCTGATGTAATGCTGCTCTCAGGTGACTGCCCTTTCCTTCCTTCCTCGTCTTTCTTTTCTTCAGCCTTTCCTCTTCCTTCTGTCTATGGGCAACTCTACACTGGGTGACAAGTCAAATGGTTTCCTGTACACCAGGAAACCCTTTGCAGTGCTGGGGGGTAACCATATAACCAGATCATGGCACCTGGTGGTTTAGTGGGTAATTATGGCGCTCCAATCGGATTGAGCCTGTGCAGGTTTATATCCAAGAAGAGGTTGGGGTTTATTGCTCATGTAATGCCACTCAGGGATGAGTGACGCTGGTTACTCATCTTAAATGTCAGGACCAACTCGCCTAGCCTCGAACTCCTACATTCCTCAAGGGGCAACACAGGATCAGATGATGAATAAATGAAATTAATGATTTTTCCTTATGGATGTGCTTCATAAACTCCAGCCTGATAGTCAACATGGGATGCAAGCTGATCAAACTAGCAATAAGCATTCCACAAATGACTATCAAGAACTAGTGGCTTGTCTAAATTTTTTGGCTCCCTTAAGAATGCAGCCGTAACTCACCAACAATAATGACACTTTGGGTTGTATTCTAAGTGGCACTGAAGACTTTGTACAGTAACACCTCTTGCTCAATGATTTATTCAACCTGGTATATTTCCATATGCTCTTGTATTTACTGATGTAAATTATGTTGATTTTAACACCATACAGTGTATTAGTGTTGTGATGATGAGGAGGTAAACTGGTGGAAAGAAAGAAGGATTAATGAAGAACTAGCACAAAGCCATAATATGGCTATATGGCACTAGGGCACAAGGGAGCAGGGAAAATAATTATATTAAATCTATGATGGGAAGAGCAATAAGAAAAGTGATAATATTAGAAACAGAATCAGTGGGTGAGTCACCTAGGAAATCAGCAAGCTGTATGGGCTGACAGTGAGGGAAGGAGGGGGAAAGGTTAGAGATGGTGTTGGAACGAAGAAGTCCAATAAAATAAAAAAAGGTGATGAACAGTCATAAGGCAGTTACAGCATGAACAGAGAGGCTGAGAGTCATGACTCTTTAAATGACCACAAATAAGGAGGATGTAGCCCAAGCAAAGACGAGCAAGGATAGTCCAAAGCCCCGTCCACACCAGGGGTCATGCAGCGAGTTCTGTTGGGCGTCATATTGCCCAACTCAGGTTTTCATGCCGCGAAGGGTTGGTGAAATGTGCTTTTCTCAAATCTGGCTGAGGGTCATCGTGGTGACAGCATGCACCGCGATGCCCTCAACTGCCGCCTGGCTTCTGATGAAAGTAGTTAATTCTTGCACCACGTCATCTTTTTCCTATTCTTTTTCTTTTTGGCACAACACAGTGCCACAATGCTCCACAGCACAGTCTCTTGAACGGCTGAGGTGTTGGTATCTATCCCACTCCTTTCCTAACTGGCATGCACTGCCCACTGTGCTAATGTGGACATCACCGGCCTCAGTAACATGAGCTGGGCAACATGACACACAACAGGGTGCGCATCATGACCCTTAGTGTGGATAAGGCTAATGATGCAGGATGACAACTGGGTGTGGAGGTGAGAGGTGTGAACATTGAGGGTAGGGTTGCAAGAGACAGAAAAAGACCAGGGATGTGGTTGTAGAGTATGACCTTAGGGATAAGGGACTAAACAGACCAACTACTGGAAACTGAACAGCATGGAAAGCTGCCATTATGTGAACAAGGCTGATGCTTGTAGCCATGGTGAAGCCTTTATAAATGAAATGAAACGATACTGTTGCATACAATATAATGTTAGGTAAAATATTCAAAATTAATTGCTATGGAAGATGAACTAAGAAGCCACCTTTGCCTATCACAACTTGGTCCTTTGATAAAACCTATCTTTGCACTCCTGAGCTCACATTCTTTGCTCACCAACACAAAATGGCTTTGGGCCTATCCTGATGGGCTTATAAGGCTTTCTAGCTCCTCTTTCTGAACTTTTATATTTTTATTTTTGCACATTACTGTAAACCGTATGATTATTTTATGTGTTAACCAATTCAATCTAATGATGCATTTTATGTTATATTCTTACACTGTCCAGGTGATTTTCTTGAACTTAGGGAAAACTGCTTGTTGTAAAGGGATTAATGAATGTTATGTCTTATCTATTGACTTTGAAGTCTCTGTTGAGATGAAAATGAACTGTCTGATACTAGCAAGACAACCATCGACAGTATACCTTGTATCGCTGCACTGAATGGGTTAATTATAGTGCTTTATACAGACACAGACTGGATAAATTACAAAAAAGAAAATTGTAACACTTGATAAATAAATAAGATGGTATGAAAACTGTACTTGAGATCCTCAAAACCCATAAGACTGCATTTTTGATATAAGGTTACCACACTTTTTTTTTTTCTCTCTTTAAAACTATCTGTGACTAACCTCATTCTTGTATGTGTATATCCCCTCTCTTCATTCAACTTCTCACTACTTCAACAATCCTCATAGTGTCCTGAACTGAATGAATAATGTGCTTATTTTGTGGGTCAAGTTTACTGCAGTGGATTGAAAGGTGGCAATGGTTGTGAAGCAATGAGGGTTTCATCCTCAATAACAAGTGCAGCTTTGAGAACAATTTACAAAGAACAAAGAATGCTTAATCATGGAATGTCGTAAAAATGTGGGTTGCCTTTCGGACATTCATTCTTTCAGGAAATTTACCTTTAAAATTCATTTATCATGCAACAAACACTTGCACATTTTCAAATATCACTGTCTTCACATTACTGAGTTAAGGCTCTGTTATGATATACAGGCTAACTGAATAACTCAAAACTGGTACATATGCATGTGATGTTTAGAGAACTACACAGCTGTTCTAATGTCATTCTATGTACATACAGCAGAATTCAAAAATAAAAAATCAGACCACCAAAAAGTTTACAGGAAAACTTGAGGATTATGAACAAATGTAGCCCTGGGATATGCTTTCCATTCTTATTTTTGCTATTTCATGATGATTTTATTCAGCTTTGATACATCTTTCAATATGGAGCAGACAGCTACAGCCTAAATACACCCCTTCAATACAAGAGGCCTTTCTCAAGTTGAGTAAAATCATCTGGTAACAGCAAAAATAATAATAATAATAATAATAATAATAATAATATCAATAATAATAATACTAAAAGTGGGGAGACATCACCCACATTCAAGGGTAATCTTAAAAAAAAAAAAAAAAAAAGAAAGAAAAAAAAAAAAAAACTGCTGTCTTTGTAATCTGAAAAGCACTGTCATCAGCAACAGTAAGTGCAAAGTCCACAGATCCAGACACCACAGATCTTTTAAAATGTGTGTGTCAGTCTGCTAATGTATAGTCACTAAATAATCACAATAAACTAGCATTCACAGATAAACACTTCCTATCCAAAAGCCTCCCACAGAAATCATGGGTAATACCAGTACACACTTTCTATCCAAAAACTTCCCAATAAATCAAGTAATTCACTCCTTCAATCTGATGATGTGCTTTTCAACTTTGTTGTCACTACTTCCAAATAATTTTACTCAACTTTGGAAAGACCTCTCAAAAAAGGGATTAGCGAAGTACAGTACATCTAACCCCTTCACTTTAAAAAGTTTCTCCAAAGCTGAATGAAGCAATCTACAGGTAGGAAAAATAATATATAGATCATCATCGTGAAGTGATACATATTGTATATTAAAAAAAAAAAAAAAAAAAAAAAAAAAAAAAAAAAAAACTTCCATTATAAAAATTTACATAATACCTATAATAATTCCAGAAAACCTGCAGTCATCTACTGCAACCATGCCAACTGCACACAGCTGATTATAAATATTAGTTAAACCGTACTACCGGTACATAAAATCCTTGTTACCCCTCACGGATGTGTTCCAAAATGACATTTTCTTTTTCCCCTCCCATAAACTGAAGAATTGGGAGAAACTGGCTAATTACTTTCATACGAAACAATGGAACTTTATCACGCAGCTTTCTCTGTAACTTACTGTGGACTAAACAGCAAAAATGAATGGACAAAAAAAACAACAACAACTAATAACAAAGATTTTCTGTATAATGAAGCAGAAGTATCAGTATACCTGTACACTATGATACAGATTTTTGCAGCAAATGGTATACATCTTATGACTTAATTTTGTATCACAAAAATAGAACAATCTTGCTGTTCCTCTTTTGTCTAATATTGATTCTTAAGCTGTATCTTTATGACATTAAACTTGTCTAACTTAAAAGAATATACCATATACAGTACATGTATTAGTTTCCTGCCCTGGCCAAGCACATGTATCACTGGGTAGCATTAGAACTGCTCTGATATACTGAAAGCACCCACAGACATATATGAATATGAAAATAATAAACGGCTAGTGCTGCAAATCGGACACAAAAATGTGAAATTTCTGATTCAAAATATGTATGAAAAAAGCATGCACTCTACAAGAAGTAGAAAGTTATTGTCTTAGGGTGTCACCACCATTAAATAATGACCTGGCTCATTAAGCTGTAACAGTATGATGTGTATTGTAGAAAACTCAAATGATAAATAAATAAAACTAGTCTACTTTTCCAAGCTATACTATTCAAGGCTCATTGCTTCATCTTGTTCAGTGGTATTGGGAAACAATACTGACTTCTTACAACAATGGCTTATCAAGGAGATGCTCTAATGCATTGCATTACCATGTTAGAAGTCTGTTAACTTGCTTAGAGCTACCAAGATATCAGTATAGAAGTTTGCAGTAGCCATATGTATAGCCACATAAAAGTAACCTGAAAATGTGTTCAAACACATCAGTCAATCTTGACTGCCCCATATATATTCCTAATGAAGAGGTATGCAGCATAAAAACCAATGGTACCCGTGAGCAACCAGAAAGTCATGACCATAATGGTAGTATAGCCAAAGTACAGGAGGAGAGGCACAAATTCTGTGATCTCCAGTTTGGTGGTGAGGTAAAAGATGGAGTAGAGGGCAATGTAAACAGCAGAACCTCCAGATGTTATAAGGCTCCGCCACCACCAGTGATAGTCCTCACCACACAGCTGGAAATAAACCATAACCACACTGATCTGCCCACAAGAGATCACAAGAATCACAAACACCAGGAAGAGGAAGCCAAAGAGATAGTAAAACTGGTTTTCCCATATGGCTGACAGGATGAAGAAAAGCTCAATGAACATGGCACCGAAGGGGAGAACACCAGCCATCAGGAGACACAAGACTGGATGCATGTACCAAACTTGTTCGGGTACCTGTCTGGGGATTTGATTTGTGCGGACTGGGTGTTCGTAGGGCTGCTTGCGGAAACCGAAGTAGCAACCAATGAATGTCAGAGGCACCGAGACACAGATCCAGAGGGAGAAAAGTGCCATCATAGTGGTGAATGGAACAGCTCCACTTGACTGTTTACCCCAGATGAAGAAGTTGAGGAAAAAACAGGTACTGAAGACAAAGGCAGGGTAGAGTGTGGCTGTCCAGAATGCCGCAGATTTCCATTGCTGTCCTCGTAGTGTGCGGTAGAGTCTGCCAGACATGTACCCAGCAATGAGACCCATGAAGACATATAACAGGATCCCAGCAGTCATAAGTGCACCTCTTGAAGCTGGTGACAACATGCCAAACATGGCCAGGACAATTGTGACCAAAGCCATGCAGAATATCTGGACTCCAGAACCCACCATAGCAGCGAAGAGCTTGGGGTAGCGCGGCGGACGGAAGACATCACCGTGCACAAGCTTCCATCCGCTCTCTTCCAGAGTCTCTTCCAGGCTCTCATCAGCATTGTACCTGTGGAAATGGAATAAGTGATATGGTAAGTTCGTAAATAAGAGGTTACACTATATATCAAGTTGACAAATAAGAGAGAAAACTACAAGGTTATATTTCACAGTCTGTCTATGGCTAGACATTTAAATGGAAGAAAAAATACCTACATATGAAGGTCCACACTGGGTCAAAATGGCTATATCTTTACAAGAGCCACAGCTGCAAATGTGGGTAAAATTTCTTCCATTAAATTACCAGGCCTGTTGATCTCCACTTTATCTGCTAACACTCCTCAATTAAGAAAAAATACATCAGTCAGCCTCAGATTTCACTAGATTTGGCCCTGTCTTCTTCTGCAGTTATCTTGATAATTTCACTATGCACAGTTTCCTAATCTGGTTTCTTTGCTATAGCTCAAACTGTAGATATTTAACTTGGTGTTTCTTGAAAAGATACCATACACTTTTTTGCAAGCCTCTAGCCTTTGGTTTTTTCTTGTTTCATTTCATTTCTTTGTACTGTGTTAAAAAAAAGTTATTAAAATAATGAGAGAACTAAAATCAGACCTCACTTGAAGCCTAGTCTGTCTGCAGGTAAAACACTACCTTATGCAAAACCAATTACAGTAAAACATGCTTTCAGTTCATGATCAGGGGGTTAAAAGTGCAAATAAACACACACTCTTGATGTCAATCAATCTTATACTGAATCAAGGGCAACTTCCGTGAAGAACATGTGTTAAATTATCAGCAACTTAATAACGAAGCCTCTTTAAAAAGGGAGTACCTGTCAGCACCATGCAGTACATCCCTTTTCCCACAGCTAACTCTCAGCAAGCTGGCTGAATACAGCTGCCAAGTTTAAAAAGGTGGAAAAATTTTGCCAATAAAAAGTGCATAAACTCACTGCTAGCCTAATTAGTACACAAAATTTATGCTTTATATGATAAAATAAAAGCATAAATAAATACAATCAAACCATGTTCCCCTCTTCAGGAAACCCCAGAATGAGGTCTATCACAGGACAGCTACCGGTAATTTTTTCTATGGACTGCAAGGTATACCAAGTAGACTACCAAAACCAGCTGATGTAAAACTGAAGAAATATTATTTAATTCACACAGGTTTGCACATACTGTACCTGGCAATGTCCCGTCGCAGAGTTCGAATCATTATCATGGTTAGGATGCCTGAGAGGAAGAAAACCACTACAAGAGAGTTGACAATTGAGAACCAGTGAATCTGAACATCAGTCATTTGAAGGTAAATATCCCAGCGTGAGGCCCATCGCACATTTGACGGATGCCATTCCACTGAGTATGTGAAGAGCACTTCTGTTCCAGTTTCTTTGACCTCCTGTGGCACATGCTTTTCAGGGAAGGAACAATGGTCAGCTGTACCCTGAAAAATTTCCAAAAGGGATTGCCATAATTTTTTAACATGCTCAATACTGTATTAAGAGTGATCAAAACACTAATTAAGGACAAAACTTTATTTTTGACTGTTTTTGCTAATACTGTGTGTTAATTCATTGACGAAACCAGTCAGAAATAAAGCTTTGTCCCTAATTTAAGCTTCTTTACATCACTCATCTAGAAATTTCCTAGTGTCTTAAGAAAATCAATACAGTATTTTTAAAAACAGAGATGGAAATATAATACATGGTTCTCCTACAAGAGGAATAGGATACAGTACTGTATAATGTAATACGGGCTGCACCAGCAATACTGTACTAAATAAAAATTCTGCCCTTTGAGTCAAGGATTTAAGTCATGATATAACATTCATACAGTAGCTAGTGATGTACATATGGTACAGTATATATTATTGCAGCAGGTTTGCACAGGCCTGACACAGGCGGGCAGCTTTAAACATTCAAGCTGCATTTTACAGGTTCTAAAGGGAAGTACATCTGTAGGATTGAGGATCATCACTTTCACTAGAATCGTGACCCATTCCCACCCAGTGCTTCACAAACAGATGTAGGTGTGAAGGGTACTGTATCTGAGTGCTGGGTGAGAAGCGCATGTGATAATGTGTGCTGTTGGAATGGCTGCATTTTTAAGCTGGTCTGTATAGGCCATAGTGGAACATCATCAGGGTGCAAACATGTGTAAACACCGCTACAGACATCCTCTGAACCCCTTCTTTATTGTAGTGCATCATGATGTCATTGTATTCTTCTGCGGCACTGGTGCTGATGCTGATGAGAGGGTATGATAAGGGCACAATCCTGCACTCAGAGTTGCCTCCAACACATCAACTGAATAACATGGTACACTTGTACGATGCTTCACCATGATCAGTTTCTGCAGCATGCCATGGACATTTTTTTTGTGTGGTATAGGTACCACAAAACAGTACCATACTGTACTGAGATAATGTCTACCTATGGGTGGAAAAAAAATCAAGACTGGCAAATGCACACACTACCAACAGCAGTTAGCTGTGCCATTAACAGAGGGTGAGGGTGAAGGTGAAAAGAATGATGATGATACAGTAATGTATGTAAATTGATGTACCTTCAGTTCAGATAGATCTACACTGGAAGCCTCCACCTCGAACCTGACCACACGGAAGTTAGTGTCATCATCGGTGTGGTAGGACAGAATGAGGCGCAAGTGGTTGTTGATGTACACTTTGTTGTTGGACATGTAGCCCAGCTTGTAACCTCGTTCGTACACACTTTCATCAGTGTCGATCGTCTGAAATTTGAAAATATTATCGGTATTACAGTATCTACATATTACTAGCTAGTAGTATTATTATTATTATACACAAATACCAGTACATTCTACATATTACTAGCTAGTAGTAGTAGTATTATTATACACAAATATCAGTACAGCACATACATATACCATAACAGGAAATATACACACTCTTCATCACGAACACAGGGGCCCACAACTGGGCTACGGAACTCCGTCTAGACATTAATGGCGAATGACCATTCATCTGCCTGACAGACATTAACAGAGGAAAAAAACCCAAACTATCCTTTGGATTTAAACCATTATAGGCCACATCTGGCTGGAGGACTTAAACCCACTAGACCATCAGGCATCTTTAATAAGAGCAATGTCTAATGTGTGCCTTGATTTCACAGTGCCATGAACTGTTCAAATGAAGAATTAAACCCATAATGAACTTGTGTTTATAAGCATACAGTTCATTTGCCCCAACTTTGACCACCTTTACAACAATCCAAGTAAGAGACTGTTGTACTTTAAGACAATTTCACAGTGTAGGCATAATTCTTCTTTGAGTACCTGGTACTAGTTCATTCAGTCTCTGATTCTGCATGTGATATCCTTTAAGATTACTCAAAACAGAGAAGGAAATTCTGGAAGTAAAAAAAAAAAAAAAAACTGGTACCGGTAATGCTGTGCAGTCTAATAAATCCAATGTGTACTACAACTACACTGTAAGGTAACAAACCAACACTAACCAATATGATATTCTCAAGCCTAATAAAAAAAAAATAATTTTGACACAACAAGCAATACTGAAATTATAACATTAATACACCTACTTTTGGAAACAATATTTTAAAGTTACTAACACTTCTTCATAAATGACAGCTGAAAAGGCTCTGCTTCAGAACTTTATTTGCCTTTATATTTAACAGCAGATCTGCATACTACTGACTACTTGCAATTTATTGAGTACCTGGTATTTGCTTAACTTCCAAACCCTTGGAGGTTTATCACTGCCATGTAAAACCATGACACATGTCCATGCCATATAAAATATTCAAACTGTTCCACGTGGTTTATGGGCAAAACTAACAGCCGTATTCTTAAACAATTCCTTCCCTTGTAGAAGCATGGGAAGGAAATCTTTAGCTGAACTGGTGTTCTTAAAAAATTCCTTCTCTTCCTGAGCCACTCGAAGGGAAAGACTTTTCCTCTGGGCAGCAGAAATTATTGGAACTTGAAGGAATTCCTTGACCCGTCTCTTCAAAAATTCCTTCATAAGTTTTGTGCTTTCTGTTGTGATTCATTGTCTTACAAATATTTATAATGCTAATGGAAGATACTGTATAATTTAATTGATGCAGTACTAATGTTTAAGTGCTATTTGTATCTCTTTAAAAGTGTTACCCATGTTGGCTGAGATAATTAGCCAGGCATAAACAAAGCAGATGACATACTACCTTCGATATTCATCCAGTCTTATATGATCTGACACTGACAAATCTTATACATTATGGCCAGGGCAACACGATGATTCTTATCAAGAAACATTTTGGTTGTTAATTAGCCTGAAAAAGGTAAATCTGTCATCGAGGTCCCACGTGTGGTTCGGCTCATGTCTTCCAGCTGGAAAAAAAACAAGTGAGTGCCGCCATGCGAGTACACGAGACAGACGTTAACAAGTGATTCTTACGCTTACTAATAACAACATTTAATATTCCTCAAATATAATTTATTATCAAAATATTGTCTTGAGGAGTGAACACCGCTGCGGTGATGGCCAGAATGGCATTTATGGCTGAATACAAACCAACAGTATGGATGTGGTGACGACCTCTCACATCTCAAATGTGTTGTGCTTTCATTATCCAGCACGAGGTATGCGTGTTTTGATGTATTAGTTTATAAATATAACGCTCCACCATATCAAACATCAGCAGGATGTGTCATTTTAGTTTAACTGGGCTACCAACCTGAACATTTTTCCTTCCCTTCCAGGGAAATCTTTAATCATACCGAAGGGAAAGAAAAATCCTTCAAAGGGAAGGAAAAGTTTAGGGAAGGAATTATTTTTAAGAATATGGCCTTCAGATATCACAGACTCTTAATCTGTGGATCATAAAAGGATTTCCTATTGATGAACAAAATTTTCTGCAATACCACATATTCTTAATCTGTGGATCTCAAAAGTATTTCCTATTGATGAATAAAATTTTCTGCAATACACCACAGTCAAGTTGCCTACCAGCAGATATCACCCTCTGGGTTTAAGGGCAGAGAAATAACTTTTGAGAAATGATATGATTTACCTGGAACTTTGTAGCACAGGGCAGATTGTCCACCAAGAGGTGAACGTAATACTCGTGTTTTATCCTGTCCGCCACCTGCTTGGACTGTTCTGCATCCCAGCTAATTGGCTTGTTCAGGTCGTGACACAGGAGCCTACACTGGGAGTCAACGCCCATTTTCACATCATAAGGAGTGTTTACAATCCTGTCTCCTCGTAGCACTTCTCCCAAATTTTCAGACTTGTATATCATGCCATTTTTGGGTCGGCAGAACTGGAGTGAGTAATATTCGTAAGGGAGTTGGGTTTGTGAGCTGGTCATCTTGACAGCCTTAACTTCCACCGGGGAATTTTGCTGGAACTCCACTGGTGCGACTCCCGGTACGTAGAAACCCAACGATGCCGGCACCAGTACACTTAATAACACTAATTTGCACCACATTTTCTTGGTCAGACACTAAACTACGGGTAAATTATACATAAGAGCGCTGCTCCAGGGTCGCTCTGCCAACACAACAACACAGGCAGCAGGCCCGTCGTCCCCGGAAACTATCATTTTTATATTTCCTCTGTGTGTTTAAGCGATTATGCTAATTTTATAATGATATTATATAATTTATTCTTAGCCTTAGCTAATATAACAATTAAAATCGCAATATATGCGTAATGTTGCGATTTATTTTGAACAATTTTCTTGCTTAAGAAAATTCGTATTTTCTTATATTCGGTTCACTTAGCATTTTGCAAATGAGAGATGTGCTGTATTTTTACGCAATGGCTATAGAACGTATATAATACTGAAATATTTCTCTACTGCAGGAAATGTTTTAGTTTGATAACTTAAGTAATAAAGTTTATAGTTTCTCCAATTACAACACTACTCCGAATTTTCTGTTTAAGTCCCCATAGCGGCAGTGGTGGAAATGGCCACGAGCGAGTTTTCGAATAAATATTTTTGCATTGCTTATGGTTTCTTGTTAAATATCAGGATATTGCTAAAGGTAGCAGGATCACGATTCACGAATAAAAACTGTCCAGTTTTATTATACTGCAAATACCTGCGTCACCAGACGCTATGTATATGGAAGCGGTTCATGCTTACTTTCTCGTATAATACAATTTCATTCTAGGGCACAGCATAAAAATATATTTCATTCTTATAACAGTCTTATACTATCCCACCTCGCGAAAAAAAACATATGTCATAACAGTACTGAAGCTTGAAAGAGACACGTTCCAAGAAGGGTTATGGAAACGCTCCCCCCCCCCCAACATTTCCTGTATTGTACGTGTCTGTTGTGGGGAATGGCAGTTAGGCAATGTTAGGTTGTTACTGTCAGTGTGTGACAAGTCTACGACTAGGAGACAAAGAAAACAAATCAAAGGTATGATGAACTGTACCCCTCCCTCCCACTTTTTTTTTTTTTTTTTTTTAATGGGGCTACACCACTGGTAATTTCTCCTGAGGAGGGCATGTGCTGCTTCAATGTTAGGATGTTGGGTCCTCTTGGGGAGTCGTCTGGGGACAAATTCAAAGCTCTTTTCTGGTCAACCTTCAGGCCCAGTAACTTCAATGGCCTCTGGATCTCTCTCATTACATCGTGGAAGGATGCTGAATGTCACAACTTTACCATTTACCAGTGAATTTCGTTGTTTCTCTCCTTCTAGCTGGTTAATATTTGTGTCGTGGTTAAAAAAGTTTCTCCCATTGCCTGTTCTGGTTGTAAACCCATATCCTGCATGTCTTGTTGTAGCACAGTACACCACTTCACATTGTCTTGGTTCTAAGTGGCTGTATTTCCTCTCAGGTATTGTGAGTGGTGTGCTGGGGTTTTGTTTGTCTTTGGATTCTCGTCTGTCTTCAATCCTTTTTGGTCAGACTTAAGGGTCTCGTCAGTCTTTAGTCTTTTTTTCTCTCTTCAGGTGGGTGACTGACTTCTGGTCATATCTGTTTTCGAGTCTTCTTGTCTGTCTTTGGGTTCTTGTCAGTCTCTGAGTTCTTGTCTGTTTTGGGGTTCTTGTATGTCTTTGGGTTCTTGTCTGTTTTGGGGTTCTTGTATGTCTTTGGGTTCTTGTCTGTTTTGGGGTTCTTGTATGTCTTGGGGTTCTTGTATGTTTTTGGGTTCTTGTCAGTTTTAGGTTCTGTTTTGGTTCTTGTCAGTCTTTAGGTTCTTGTCTGTCTGTGGGTTCTTGTCTGTCTCTGGGTTTTTGTATGTTTTTGGACTCTTGTTGTGGTAGGTGGTGGCAATCATCATCCACTCACTTGATTTGGTGCTGCCTGCTTCTTCCTTTACCTTTATCATTCATTTTCTGTGTCTGCCCTCCTCTCTTCTTATTTCTCCTATCTTTCCTGTCACTCTTTTTTACTCTTCTTTCCTTATCAGGTGGTTTTACATTAAGTAACAAGCCTAATGGTTTCCTGTAAGTCAAGAAACCATTTACATCACTGGGTGGAAACCATATAAACACCCCAAACGTGTTCCCTACGTGTCAACAAGAGGGTTGGCGGGGGGTTAGTATCCCTCCCCACAAAAAAAAAAAAAAAACTCAGAGTCAAATGGCCACCCTTTTCGGGTTTATGGCATCTGGTTATAGATAGACAGACAGTCTGCCTTTGAATTCTTTTATGTCTTCTGTCTTCTCTGTCCTCAGGTTCTTGTCAATCTTTCGGTTCTCGTAATCCCATTGGTCATTTGGTCTTCATGTGTCTTTGGGTTCTCTTGATGAGGGGTCTCCTCCTTGCATCCTGCTGCTGCTCTATCATCAGCTCCTACAATGAGGATTCCAGTGATGAGCATCCTCCAACCCCACCCAAAACCCTATCACAACATTTATGTATTTGTTTTTCAATTTACTTTACTAGTGCGATGAGGTCTTGTGTAGGAGTGAAGGATGCTCTTCTATGGAATCCTCAATGAACCCCATGATGAGGCTGCAGTAGTGGGGACACCTGAAGGCAACACTATTGTACATCAAGTGAGTGGATGATGGCTGCCCCACTTTACATTAATAATAATCCATCCATCCATCATCCAATCCTATGTTGCCCCAAGAGGAGCATAATAATAACAATCCATTCATCCATCATCTAATCCTGTGTTGCTCCATGAGAAGCGTAAGAGCCCAGCTAGGCAAGTTGGTCCTGACATTTAAGATGAGAACGACCAGCCTTACTCATCCCTGAGTGGCATTACATGAGCAATCAACCCCAAACACCCCTTGGATATAAACCTGCACTGGATCACTCCGATTGGAGCACCTTAATTACCCACTAAACCACCAGGCGGCATAATTTGGTTATATGGTTACCACCCAGCATAGTAAATGGTCTCCTGATGTACAGGAAACCATTTGGCTTGTCACTCAGTGTAGAGTCACCCACAGGCAGAAGGAAGAGGAAGGAATGAAGGAAAGAAAGACAGAAGAGGAAGGAAGGAAAGAATATAAATGCAGGACCCAATAGCATCACTACATCGAGTGAGTGGATGGTAAGTGTCCTCACCTACCACAAGAAAAGGAAATACAAGAGTATAAATACCTGTACATGTATTTGTAAGTATGTTCAATTTGTGCAATATTGTAAACAGCAAAATTAATTTTGGCATTAGATTTACAGCTTTACAGTGATTTTGCCTACCATTTTTTTTTTTGCTTTTTTCAGGGGATCATCAGTTCACTACAAGGGAATGCCCTGCAGGGGCAGCTGCTCATCTGCAGTTGATGGTTCTGCTCAGCCAGACGGACTGGAGTTGATCGACAACAACATGTGAGTTTGGAAGAAATTTTGGAACTGCAGGAGTTAGCTGTAGTCTTTATGACCCTTTCATTAATAGATGTCCTTTTTAAACTGAATAAAATAATCTAACCAGCAAAATATGAAAGACACCCAATATCTTAGGGGTTATGAGCTGATGGGATGTGACAAGATGTAGTTCTTTAATTTAACTGGTTGTCTAACAGCTTTGAGGCATCTGGCAATAGACAGACAGATAGACAGACTAACAGCTTTGTCTAAGTCCTCTTCAACAAATGAATGAACAACATGCTGAATTCTACAGTTATGATGAAATAAGCAGAAAGTGAAAAATTCACTGTTGTACAAGGACCACTGCCAGTTACAGTATCAAGTAGCTTGAAAGTCTTTTATTGTCAAATGTCCAATAAAGATAAACTATACACCTGCATAAAGCATAATAAATAGGACAACCATTTTACAGGGAAATATGAAACTTTAAAGTCATTACAGAAATATAAATAAAAGAGAAAAATATCAGTTTAAAAAATGAGACGACACCATACATCAAGTACTGTAAATATATGGAACAGTATACAGTAATGTGTTCATTACAGCTATTAACTCCTTCATTCCGATGACATATTTCATACATTACTTTTGCTTTTTTCAGACACTTTCATTCATCTTAAGGGAGATATTGAATCAAAGGAGTTAGATACAGCCTTCAATAATCCCTTCAATTCCAGAAACTTTTCCACAGGTTGAATAAAATTGTCTGGAAGCAGCAAGGAAAACACATGCACGCAAGCATGCACACACACACACACACACACACACACACACACACACACACACACACGGGGACACTAGATTTAAGGGGTTAACCATAATTATCATCAATCATCCTCCTTCAGACATACAACCATAACATAATACAAGACAGTACAGGTGCTCCAGTTGGAGCTATCAAACTGTTACCTAATTTACATAAACTGGGGAACTTAACCCACTGAACCCAGGGATGCCATTTTCATTCTATGTTTGCCATTTTCTGATTCAGTAATTATACTTATATTTGGACACGATTTTCAAACTGGACAGCTTAGATACTCAGTTAACCCCTTCAGCACAAAAAGAGACCTTTCCTGAACTGAATAACATTGTCTGGGAGCAGCAAGAATAAATTAAAAAGGATTTCATCCAGTTTCAAGGGGTTAAGCAAAGGACTGTAACTCTGCCACCAGTCCATTTCAATGATGGAAGTACTATTTCACACTGCAATAAGTAATTCTACAGACTGTGGCTGGTGAATCAGCAGAACTTTTTAATATGTACAAGAGACAGAGTTTGGTGAGCAAACTACAGTAGCAGCATTTAATGCCAGCCCTTGTTTACCCAAGTCCCCCATTGCACTGACACCACCTTCAAACACTTAGCTCTTCATAGTTCCATAATTCATTAAGGCTCCAGAAACATAACACTTGGGAATACAGTATCTGTACCACCCTCTATATATTTACAATCAGTCTACTCTATTTAGATACACAGGTAATCGATCAGTTCATAGACTTCCTTTATATCTCAATAAGAAATGCAAAACATCAAAAGCAGAATTTATACCTTTAGCGTAGTTTGTTACAACTCACTTCTATCTTTAAATCAATACATGGATTACCAAGTGAATTTATACCTTCAGTGTAGTTTGTTACCACTTACTTTTATCTTTAAATCAATGATGTACATGGATTACCAAGTGTGTAATGCCTGCACTAATGGACGGTTCGCTAAGGTAAGAAACTAAAATTAGCTGTAAAACTTTATAGCAGAATCCTGTTTATACACTTCATATGTAGTAAAAAAAAAAAAAAAAAAAAAAAAAAAAAAAAAAAAAAAAATCACACTATGCTTCTCTTAAGGAATTTCCACATTAAGGTTGGCCACAATGAAGCTGATGTTTTGTATGGACCAGCAGCTAAACCAAGCACCACAACCAGCAACACGTAATTAAGCCCTTGGAATCAGGCATTGTTTATAAAATCAACCGTCAGGAGCGGGCATTTTTCACACACACACACACACACACACACACACACACACACACACACACACACACACACACACACACAAAGGATATTTTTCGAAAATTGCTTCTATGAAAACTATTAAACCTATCATAATCATCTTTATATCCAGCAAAGTACAACTCTTTAGCATTAAAATGAGTGGTGTTCTAATGTGCTACGTTTTATATATTGTAGAGGAGCGGCTGAGAAATAAGAGCGTCTAAACGTTCTGGAACGGACACTGAGCTTCAGGGGTTAATTCCCAACCTTGCTGGAAAATGTCATAATCGACTATAGTTCATTTACTATGACCTGACAAAACTAAGCCAGGTCCCAAACTTGAATCCTGAACTGTGACTGGGAAATGTGAGACTGACAGTGACACTAAAGGCCAAATGTAATGAAATGAAACAACAAAGAATTACAGCATTATCTATCCTACTGTAATTTCATACATTCAACCGCAATGGGGAATGGGTCATCTCGATTTTAACTTGCCAATCCCCAGGAACATCCATCCATACATAAATATTTATTTTATTCTTGCCATCTCCTGATTAGTTCATTAAGCTCAGGATTGAATGTCCAAACTGGTGGAGTCAGATATAAGGTAGCCTTAATAAACCCCTTCACTATAAGAGACCTTTCCTTACTTGCAAACAGCTGTCTGGCAACTGAAAAAATAATCTATAAAGAATGGCAACTGGATTCACGGAGTTAAACAGACATCACTATCAACAAAGGAGCAGTATTCTGTGAAAAAGGTTTATGGCCAATCCCTGTCATTATCAACTCTGGATAAGTTAAACTGAGGTATATTCAATACATCAGGCCTTCATAAAAAAAAAAAGAGAAAAAAAAAAAATTGTTCCTGTAGTTATAGACAAGTTACGTATTTAGCTTGATACAAGTTACCATACTGCACAGTTATCAAATCAGGGATTCTCAACTTGAACTTCTTTCACATCATTATGGATTCTTAGCTAGAATTTCCTTCACAATCAGTCTGCAGTACAATGCTTGATTTATCAAGTCTGCAATCTGTTGTAATGCTTCCTGCATCTTTTTATAACACATTAAAACTTTCAGCCTTAGGAATGCATAAGTGTGGATATTTCATCTGCAGTAAGTGTGAAATTCACAGTGATTGCAGCATTGTAACTCACAATTTCAAGGTTTTCAGAGGTTTGTCTGTAATAAAAACAGTGTGTGGACCAGGCCAGCTTGATACCTGAAGTGGATGCTATGAGCACAGGATTTTCCCTGAAAAAGTTTGTTGTGGAATCTGAATCCATATGGGAATATACTGGAGACAGATGTAAGTGACTGAAAGTGTTAAAGTGTTAATTCACAGTGAGCAAGACATTATGGGATTTTTTCTTTCATATATCATGTCTTATATAGCAAAATACACATAACATGCTTAAACTAAAAAGAATAAAAATCCTCAACCAAATAAAAGATTTGAAAATGTTTACATATAATGTGTCCAGGCATCTCAAAATACAGTACAGATACACAAATCTTGAATCTCTTTCTCTCTCTATTGCTTAATTTCCTCCGGAAAGAATAACATTTTGCATGCCTTGTGCCTTTAATTCTTTATTTTTGCACTAACCCCTTGATTTTTTATTTTTATTTTTTTCAATGTAGTGCTCTCAGGAGGCTGCCCTTTCCTCTCTTCCTTCCTTCTTTCCTTTCATCCTCTAATGTCTTTCTTTCCATCTTTCTTTCCTCTTCCTTCTGTCTATGAGTGACCCTACACTGAGTGACAAGCCAAATGGTTTCCTGTACACCGGGAAACCATTTACCATGCTGGGTAGTAACCATAAAACCAAACTATGATGCCTGCTGGTTTTGTGGGTAATTAAGGCCCTCCAACCAGATTGAGCCTGTGTCGACTTATATCCAAGGGGTGGTTGGGTTTTACTGCTCACGTAATGACACTCGGGGATGACTGAGGCTGGTCACTCTCATCTTAAATGTCAGGACCAACTTGCCTAACCCCAGGCTCCTAAGCTCCTCATGGGGGAACACAGGATTAGATGATGTATGTATGTATGTATGTATTAATTGCTGCAACCTGACATTTTAACTGAACCTGCGAAAGACATCTTGTATTAAAGTCATGTACTGAAGTCTAACTTAAACTGAACAAAGTCAGGAAATGGTATTAAAAAAAAAAAAAATAAAAAAAAAATAAAAAAAAAAAAAATAGATTCAAGGGGGGAAAAAAAAAATCTCCTTACCACTGCAACAAATGCTCAATAATCTGGTTCCCAGGTAACTGGAACTGTACTGTACATTAATTTTATAGCAACAAATTTACAGCACAGTACATTATATTGCATAGAAATACGTTTTCTTACACTACTTTGCCAATTAAATATGCAGGAGGAGTGTACTACAAATAATTTGTATTTTTATGTTTCTAGGACTATGTTTCAGACCTAAAGGAACACAAAATCACTGTCGACAGAATTCCTCAAACAATACTTAATACATAACAAGCACTGTACTTCTACATGGCAATGCAATAAAAATATAAATCCTAACCAAAAACACCTCAGACATATCCACTCTTGATTAACTATATAACACGGTATACCTTGAATAAAAACACAGGTATGCACTTCATTATCAGCTTCATAGCAGCAAAGAAAATTCTCTAGTACCCTACTTTCACCAAATGTAAAAAAGAAAAAATGTAAAGAATAATGGAATAAAAATACAGTACATTACTATCATAACTACACAGAACAGTGGCTTGATGCTAACAAAAATTTCTTTGAGATACAACTCTTAATGAAGGAGTTAAATATGCACTCATAATGGAATATCACATTGTTACTGCACAACACCTACAAAAAGTATCCCAGTTTTTTCAATCTTTATGTTCTGAAACAGATGGCAGCTTGAGACTAGGCTAGTGTAGTCTAGATAATTTCAGCCAGAGACCACCATACATCCTTGGAAGCTATTTACATAATTAAAAACCTTTAGGAACCTCTTAGATCTGAAATGGCATGTTAGTGTACTGCATCCTCTACCATAGCTCTACTATTGCACTATAAAGGCATATTCTCCAACAATTTCATCTTAATAAGTATGCCTGCTATTTCTATTAACACATTATTAAGATGAAATGTTATTTAACATGGAATAAACTGTACATTCAGAAAAATTGTACAGTATTTGCATCAGCCACCTGTGCAAGGATACTTTTTGTAGGTACTGGACATTTCGAAGAGGAACAGTTACAACATTCTCTCCTTTAACTTCAAAAATTTCACTCTTTCTCACACTGCTATTCCTTGAAACTCAGGGACTGTGGATTACCAACTGAGACTTTAATAAATCCATCCATCATCCAATCCTACATTGCCCCATGAGGAACGTAGGAGCCCGGTGCTAGGCAGTTGGTCTTGACATTTAAGATGAGAGTGACCAGCCTCACTCATCCCTGAGTAGCATTACATGAGTGATCAACCCCAACCACCCCTTGGATATAAACCTTCACCGGCTCAGTCCGACTGGAGTGCAATAATTACCCACTAACCCACCAGGTGCCAAAATTTGGCTATATGGTTACCACCCAGCGTAGTAAATAAACACATAAATGAACTATAGAAAATCTTACAAGTACTTCCTGAATTCTTGCATGTTTTTTACTGTCACAACTTTGGCTTCTGTCTCTGAGCTATTATCTTTAATTTTTCTTGCGCTGAACCACTTCTGGAGTCTATGCTACTACAACTATTTTTTTTTTTTTTTTAATGTCAGTACCACATGAATGTCTTTAATTACCCACTGAACCAATGCTTGAGAGGGGCATTCATTTACAGATTCATCATACATATTAACTGTGGTCCCATATTAC
Organism: Coenobita brevimanus; assembly: GCF_032717465.1. Classification (NCBI taxonomy): domain Eukaryota; kingdom Metazoa; phylum Arthropoda; class Malacostraca; order Decapoda; family Coenobitidae; genus Coenobita; species Coenobita brevimanus. The sequence goes on from NC_136969.1 coordinate 30,043,456, forward strand.
CCCTTTTGAAATTTATGGGATTGAGACCAGGCAACCATGGTCCAGTACATTAAAAGGTAAATGACCAGCCTGCTTTCTTGACAGCATTACAGTACATGACAGATAAACCTCCAGTTCCCTCATGGGAATTAAACCTATGCACATGGCTAGACAGTTCTCCAACAGAAGCAATGTAATTCTCTGAGTCTGCTCAAGGTTTCTATAGGAAAATAGGAATCATGAGCAAACATACTTTTAAAATACTGAAAAAATTTTCTTTGGTCTTATTTCAGCTCTGCACACATCAATATTCTTAGCTACTTAATCAAGGTACATACATATCTATTAATTCAAACAAGCCAGATTACTTACTGCACCTTTATCTTTAATTGATACTCACATAATTCAGACAACTGATTTTTCTGCTTAATTCCCCTTATTCTACTCTCCCATCCCTTCACTGTAGTAAATACAGTAATCCCTCAATTATCTGACACCACATTATCAACAAATGTCATTATTTGAAAAAGACAAAAATTCTGACTGAATTAAACAAATATCAAATCTTTACAACATTAACTGACAGTGCAAAGGGAAACCAAGATTTTCAAACTGTCTGCCACTCCCTGTCACCCATGCATTACCAACAATGCCCACCAAAACAAAGCCCAGCCTACTTGCTTCGTCTCAGTTATATACAGTCAGACGTCAAATGCAGGTGAGCACTAAGTTTGTTGTAGAGTAGTAGTAGTAGTAGTAGTTGTTCCCTAGGCAGTCTGGCCGAACAGCTCCAAGTCCCTTAGGAAGGCCATGGCCGAGACCGGGCTTTGTGCCCTTAGTTGCCACACCAGAGCTTCTGCAAAGGCTTATGCTGTTTGCCCTTCTGCTGACATGTGTGTGTATGGTTCCCCCTCCTACTAAGTGTGCATGGAACATTCTGTCCCTTGAAAAGAAGTGGGAGATTATCAGATTCACATGATGATGCACTACAGCATCTCCCCTACATCACAAACCAATTGGGAATAATCACCAAAATCTTCTACAGTACTACAGTATGGTGAGTACAATTACAGTAGCTGTATATTTTACTTTAAAATACTGCACTGTACTATACTGCACGTCTTTCATTTACTGCATGACTGCAAGTCTATCTTTTAAGCAAAAATTACTGAATGTACAGTATAATGCAGGTACAGTACAGTAATAGTGTATAATATGCAGTACTGTATCATGATACTTTATAAAAAAAAAACTCTAGTTGGGGTTGTTTTTCTATGTTTGGATAGTTATGAAGTAAAACATAGGGTTTCAATAGGGGGTTATACTCCCCTATAGAGGGGCTGTGGGTAGTATGGCAAAAAAAAAAATTAAATAAATAAATAAATAAATAAAAAAATCATTATCTAACATGACTTGGGCTGAATAATGACACATAATCAGGAGGTTCCTGTATGTCTAAAAATCTTCATCAATGACAATGAATATAATAGTATAACACAGCATAGTGGTAGATGGGGGCGCTAACCATCCACTCACTCAATGTAGTGCTGTTCTCGGGTCCTTGTCCTTTCCTCTTTTCCTTCCTTCCATCCTCTTTCTTTCCTTCATTCTTTCCTCATGCTTCTGTCTACAGGTGACTCTACACTGTGTGACATGCCAAATGATTTCCTGTGAACCAGGAAACCATTTACTATGCCTGATGGTAACAACATAGCAAAATTATGGTTCCTAGTGGTTGAGTGGGTAATTCAGGCACTCCAGTCTGATTGAGCCGATGCAGGTTTATATCCAAGGGGTAGCTGGGGTTTACTGCTCAAATAATGCCACTCAGGGATGAGTGAGGCTGATCACTCTCATTTTAAATGCTAGGACCAACTTGCCTAGCCCCGGGCTCCTATGCTCCTCATGGGGCATCACAGGATTAGATGATGATGATAACACAGCATCATTCTAGTATTCCCAAAGAATCAAATAATGTAAGTTATTTATGCGGCAAGGATGGAAAGCGAGAGACTAACGCGGAGAGTGTACGTGAGTGAGGTGGAGGGGGAGGGGGAAGAAGGAGGGGGAGGCTGAGGAGGAGATGAAGGGATGGAGTGGAGAGGTATATGAGAGAGGGGTGTGTGAGCTGGGGGGAGGGCAATGAAATGGAGGGAGAGAGAGCAATATGGAGGTGATTTGTTAGTGGTCACCCTTATGGGACTGAGGTGTCTATCAATGGACAGATGGAGATATTCTATTGATGTCAAATACAATTTAGTTTTCACATACCAGTAACTCAATTACACATGAAAAAATAATCCTTTGAAAAGTTTTGGTAGAAAAACAAGACATTATGAGCCACAGTGAAACTAAAAAAAAAATATTACTTGTTTCTCCATACTATTAAATTATACTTGATTACAAAGACTGTGGTTTCTCTACAAAATGTGCATCACTCTATAATTAGATGATATATATATGACTCTATAATTAAATGATGTACAAACATTTTCTCTTATTCTCCCCAACGCAAGACTACAGTGCTATATTCACCACGAGAGAAACTTCTTAAACTGGAGAGGTTAGAGGTAGGTTTCATTACCCTCTTCAGTACCAGAGGCCTTTCCTAATCTAAATAAAATAATTCAAGGACATAAAGATAACTAAAAGATGTAACCATAATGAAGGAGTTTAACGGAGCCTATGTTGAAATTTCTGCCCCATGATAATAATTAAAACACCACAGTATACCACACTTGACCAACTGAACTCAAGATTGTATTTTATTTCATTCTTGCATCTCCTGATGACTTTATTTAATTTTGGACAGACTTCTCGAAGTGGAGGGGTGAATAACCCCTTCTATTTGAGAAGCCTTTTCCATGATGAATAATTATTGCACTCCAATCGGATTGAGCCGGTGAAGGTTTGTATCTATGGGGTGGTTGGGGTTGATTGCTCATGTAATGCCACTCAGGGATGAGTGAGGCTGGTCACTCTCATCTTAAATGTCGGGACCAACTGCCTAGCCTCAGGCTCCTACGCTCCTCATGGGGCAATGTAGGATTGGATGATGGATGGATGGATGATAAAACTGTCTGGTAGCAGCAACAGTACATTAAAAAGACACCTGCTAATTGGGTTAATACATTTTGTGACATTACTGAGTAGAAAGTAACCTGATAGCACCACCTTAAAAAGTTTGTTCTTTACACATGAGGTAAGATGATAAACAAATAACTTGGTTTACATCTCAACCTTATATATTTCGTTAATTATGAAAAACATAATTCCTAAAACATCACTTTCATCTCACTTGCATAAAAGCATTATCAGTATATATGGGCTTAATTTCACTTCCAAATACAGTAATAAGGATTTGTTGATAACAAAAAATTTGATAAAACTGCTCATCTTCCAAAACAGACTAAAAGAATCTTGTATCAGCATAAATAATATCTTCTATTACCTATTAGTTATTTTGCTTCTATACATTTGGGTATTTCATTCATGCTAAGTCTACACTATTAATTTCTAGTGAGGGAAATGAAAGCAGTCCAAGGGTTAATCAAGACATTTTCAACCTATCAACTATTAGAATTTCCCTCAGTTAAACACAACAACCTTGTGGTAACCTGAGTAAAACAAATTAATGGGTCTGTAAAGGCGAAAGAGTTAATGAAATATTTAAATGAAAATACTTCTGAATCTGGGTTTTGAAAATCCTGTGCATTAATCTATTTCAAAAATACACCTAACTACATAGCTTCACCTGAAGCTAACCTTAGTGCCAGATGCACGTGACACAGTCCACTACCTCTTACAAGTTAACAGACCTACACTGGCTACAGACCAAAAGCTCTATTATGAAAACCAAGAATGCAAAGGTGTAAAACAAGCTCCTATGGTAACTTCTGACTTTCCATTTCCAGAATGCCTGTAATTACCAGATGTGATCACCCTGTATTCCACCTTACAATGCATTACCAGTAATGATATGGAATGGTTAGGTATGTTCTATCACCATCACATACTTCAGATATTTTCTTCCACAACTGACAGTTTGTCCACACCTTTGTACTCTTAATTTTTCAAATTACAGCCCAAAGCACTTTATCTGTGTGACTACAATGTATGAAATAATCTTGTTCTTAAAACAAAAATAAATAGATTAATAAAGTCTATTCCATATTACACCCTCTGTTGACTAGTACCCTGAAGTTAGGACCATAATCTAGAATATTTTTAAGTGCACAGTCAGTCTTCAGTTCAAGCCTAGGATGTGTGCAGGCAAAATGTTATTTTCAGTGAAACAGGTGAGAAATATTTCTGGTTTACCACTGGGGAGTTTAAAAGCACAACAATACATTCAGCGCTACCTTCAAAACAACTTTATATGAATCACAAGCAACTTTAAGTGAAGAAGGAACTTCAAAAAGGACTAACTATATGACCAGCCTGATTCCTTTGGTGGCACTGGAGAAAAAAATAAAAAAAAAAATATGAAATTAATAAATAAACCCACATGAATGGCAGTCACCACTCCATCTGGGGTATTCTAATCATCAGACCAATGGATACAACAGTCTATGGAGCACTTAAATAAAACGGCTGTATGTACATTGTCATAATAACCTTTAGCCTCTTCACTTGGATGAGGTATTGTTTAAAATTTTATTCTTGTTCACTCCAAACAACTTTCAATTTACTTAGGGGGGATCTGTCATAGGGAATGTTAGTTAATGCTATGTCTATTTCCTCAAGATTGAACAGCCTTCCCAAAGCTTAATAAAATCATCTAGAGAATACAAGAATAATATCAGAAACATGTTCTTGGATTGATGGGGTTAAATTTAAGCTCAAAGACACTGAACACCATCTAACTATGGGTACTAATCATTTTGCTGCAGTTGGTGCACTTGGGTACTTCATTCAGCAAACACCATAAGATTTAACTGTGAGAAATACTACCAGACAGAGGCTTACAGTTACCCTGAGTAGCTCTTTCTCTGCTACTGGAACATGTAGGAATTTTAATTAGGATAACACTAGAAAAAATTTTTCTGCAGAAAGAAATCCTTGCATTCAATGGTTAAAGCCCACTGTAAACTGAATAACAACTTGCTTTAAGAAGCTGAAGAAGGGAAACAGTAGTGCCTATATTACTGTAATAAGTTAACTACCTCCTACAATCTCATATGTCATTCTATGTTTTACATCTAATTCTACTTTAATATACCTTTTCTTTATCACTATCAAAATTTTCCATACAACTTTACATCAAATATACAGCTTTATATTTTTATCAATATCTTTTACTATTCTAACTAGCTACTGGTCATGATATCATTCTCGTTTAATTCCAATGCTTAAATATTTTTGCTGGTTGTTACACAACACTATGATTGTTTAGCAGTACTTTGTACCATTCTGTTTCTTGTGTTATGCCAACTTTCATTAACTGCTTCTCTCTGATGATGTCTTATTTTATAATTCTTGCCATTTTTAGAGCATTCTTTCTTGTTTTTAAGTGCAGAAGAGATTTTTCACAAGGGAGGCATTACATATAGTCTTCACTAATCCCTCTCATAAGACAAATCTCTTCTAACCTGAATAATAATAATAATAATAATAATGAAAGCAGCCAAAAAAGGGGTTATATAAACTATTTTTTAATGCCTTCATAATAGAGAATTTCTCATTCTGAATATAATATCTGAAAATAGCCAGAATAGAGTATTAAGAGGAAAAAAAAAAAAAATGCCATTCTACCTGAAAAACAAGGGGAAAAATGGGTCCTGTAATAAATCTGAAAACCTGTTTCTGAATGATAATTTACCAAACTTTTTCAGAATCAACATCTTTTTAAAGCAACCTCTGCAGAGTCTGTGGGACAACAACATTTTCACTCAATTCTTTTCTTTCTTGACAGTCCCAGTTGCTACCGTGCTGGGCCGAATCTTCTTCAGTTCAGCTCACTGAAGCATATTAATCTACCTGAAGAAAAAGCAATCAGTTACAACCAAAAAATGGTACAACACTGTACTGTAACTTAGTTACAGCCAAAAACTTAATAACACTGTACTTAGATTTAGCCAAAAACAGAATGTCATACTTAGTTTAAAAAAAAAAAAAAAATCATAGTATAACCAAAAACAGAAAAAATGTAATTACTTAAAGATGGACACAGAACACTGTTATTAAAAAAAAAAAAAAAAAAGAAAGAAAGAAAGAAAGAGAGCAACATCATTACAACAACGTTGTACAATGCCTACAATATACTTGTATATTCCTTTTACAGTATTTTTGCATTCTGTATATAGAAACAGTGGATGAAATTTGAAATACTATGTCATCTTTGCTAACTTCTTTATTATGTATGCCTGATATTTCAATTAATACAATATAAAGATGGATTTTACTGAATATAACAAGAAATTCACTGTACCTTCAGACATATCTGCATTTTATATATATATATATATATATATATATATATATAAATTGACAATACTGATTATGAAACTATGAATGGCCTGTGTAAGGATACAGTATGTAAGTACTGTACAGTATTTTACAGCTGCAGACAATAATTCTTAAATCATTCCACTTTTATGTCAAACAACTGCGAAAGTCTTATGAATACACTGAAAAGTTTGTTGGGCTTCTAAGACATTCATTCATTCATTCATTGCCAGACGCCATGTATCCCAGACGGGGTGGCCAAGGGCTTAGAGTTAATTGTTTTACAGGGAGGGGCACTAATCCTCCACCAACCCCACTTGACACGTAGGGATGCCAACAGCATCTGGTGTTCCCAGGCGGTCACCCATCCAAGTACTAACCAGACCCAACGTCTAAGACATTACTGCTTCAAAAGTCAGTGCTCACTGCCTCAATATTTAATGTACAGGAATGGATCAATATTAGTGTGTGCTGTTATACATACGAAGTTTAGAATTACGATGGGGCTGTATAAGAAATTTCATTATCTGGATGGATACTAAATTTGCTAAATGTGTATATAATCAATCCCTCATTATCTGGCAGGATAGAACACTGTCTACTGATTTCTATAAACTATGCTACTATGATTCTAAAACAAAAATATAATCATTTACATACCTGGACATAAGAATCAGTGAGAGGTCTCCATGGCTTGCGGAAAAGATGAGGATCTAGCGGGTTGTTGTGAGTGCTATTGAAATCCACTAGGTATTTACTGGCCTGCAGGAACATAAATAACATCAACACCTTCACTGGGTAGAAAAGCAAACAAGCATTGTACAGTAATCATCAATTTTAAGTCATTTTTTATGAATTCATCATCATCATCATCATCATCATCAGCCATTACAAGTCCACTGCTGAACAATGGCCTCCCCCAACCTTCTCCAAGAATTCCTTGACTGAGCTAATCTCTACCACATTTTCCTTGCAAAAATTTCTCTATCGCATCTCTCCACCTCCTGTCTGGCCTTTTTCTGCTAAGCTCACAATCTCCTGGTGTCCAGTCAGTCAGCCTCTTGCCCCATCAGTTATCACTTATTCTTGCTACATGGCCTGCCCACCTCCATTTCTGTCCCTTTATAACTTCTATAATGTCTTTGACTTTAGTCTGCCTCTCACCCATGCCGATCTTTTCCTGTCTTTTAAAGATATTCCCAACATTGGCCTTTCCACTGCTCTCTGAGAATGGATTAGTTTATTTTCCACTGATTTTGTTAATTTCCAGGTCTCACAACTGTACGTCATAGCCGGAATTATATATTCGTTATGTACTTTTCGTTTCATACATATTGGCAAGCTACTTTTCATAATGTTTCTATGTTTACCAAAGCTTTCCATCCAATTGTAATGCGTCTTTTTATTTCACTATCGTGGGCTTTCGTTAATTTTAGTACCTGCCCGAAGTAACTGTACTCCTTGACTTGTTCAAGAATTTTCGCTTATTCTGATGACGCTCTTTGGCATATGTGGATTAAACATTACTTTAGTTTTATTCTGGTTCATCTTTAGCCCCACTCTGAGACTTTCTCTGTTCAGGTCATTTAACATTTCTTGAAATGTCTCTGCTGTTTCTGAGATTAGGACAGTGTCATCTGCAAATCTTAAATGGTTTAGCTTTTCTCCATCTATGTTTACTCCTTTGTTCTCCCAGCCTAGCTTTCTGAAAATATTTTCTAGGCATGCTGTAAATAATTTTGGAGAAATTGTATCTCTTTGATGTGCACCCTTCTCAATCTTAATTTTTTCTGAGTCTTTATGTCATTTAACTGTAACAGTTCCCTTTTTATAAATGTTTTCGAGCAGTTTTACAATGTTCTCATTTACTCTTTGTTCTCCCAGTGAGTTTCTAAATGCTATGCACTCCACTGAGTCAAAACCCTTTTCGTAATCAACAAAACCTAAACACAGTGGGTTATTATATTTTATAGTTTTCTCAGTTAGCATATTCATTGTGTGTAGATGATCAATACTCAAATACCCACTTTGGAATCCTGCCTGTTCATGAGCTTGGTTTTCTTCCAAATTTGTTGTTGTTATTCTGTTCATAAGGACTTTATGAATTACTGTACCGAAAGGAGTAACTTTAAAAGATGGGTATGGTAGGACTGAACCTGCTTTTTTCTAACTTTATAGTTTCCATTCTGGGTCTTCAGTTAAGAGCTCAAAATGGTGGGAAGAACTATTGGTATACTCCACCACACTCACTGCTCCGCTAATAATTACTACTATATGTCTGCTCTTCTGGTTTCTAAGAGCCCTTGCACCCCATGTGACAGAATATGGGGTTATCGTTTTGTTTGTTTCGTTTATAAAGGCTCCAACATGCTTGACTGCATCAGCCTTGATTACCTTATGGTGGCTCTCGCTCTGCTCAATCTCTCGCAGCCTCCCTATTCAGTTTCTTATCCATAAGGTCACACCCTAAAACCTCGTCCCTGGGTTATGATACAACAATAGCTAAGATTTGGCACTATGAGTCAATATGCAAAGAAACTACTGATATTCAGATTATGCAAATCTATTAGCCACTTCTGTCCCAGGATGTAATTTTTTTCTTTACATTCTTGCTGGTACCAGACTGTTTTATTCATTTATAAAGGAATCATCATGTAGGCTAATGTAGGAGTCAATGAAGGCTTCAGTTAACCTCCACAGTTTGAAAAGTCTCTCCACAGGGTGAATAAAATCATCTGCAGACAGCAAGAAAATATGGGACATCTTCTGACTGTTGAGGTTAAAAGCAATACTCATCTCTCAACTAGACTTTATATCTTCCTGTCTACTCCATTAACCTCATCAATCCAATGATACATTTTTCATTTTAATCAAGATCAGATGATTTTATTAGGCTTAGTCACAATCTCTTGTAGTGATGGGGTTAATGAATACTATTATCTAACTATCACAGTTCTAAAAATTTAGTTCAAACTAAAGGGAATCTTCTGGAGATATGAAGAATGATATATAAAATACATCATCAGACTGAAGGGGGTTACATATAGAAATATCATTTTTGATATGCAGATCTGAACTCTCTGTCATCCATTCCTTTACTGCCCATATAATGCATAGTGACCTGAGGCTATGGTAATCAGTCCAGACATTTAAGGTCAGTCACCCTGTACCTATCCCCTGAGTGGTATTATATAAGCAGTAAACCCCAAGCTGGCCTCAGATGAAAACTCTTATCGGTTGTATCTGGTTGGAGCACCTTAATAAAACTAACAAATGTGCTACAAACTCACCAAATAAAGAAGTAATCTTGTCTTCTCATCATCGTTCATATCCTCCCCTATTGTCATGGGATAACTCTCACCATGCTGTGTTGTGTATGATGCCAGAAGGGAGGAGCATAGATCACTGTCGACATTCCATTCACTCATGATTGATCCTGGAACATGTCAAAAGAAATTATGTACATTACTATACTGAAGAAAAGTGAGCTTATTTCAATGTGCAAAAGTGTATTTACTTTCATGCACTTTCCTGTTCTGCATCTCACTCTTTAAGACCCTTTGTTCCATTCCAAAGCTCCCATAAATCTCAACTGCTTACATTATTTATCCTGCTTATGCTAAAGCTTTTCTTAACACTGTAAGCAGTACACTCCCTGGAAGGTCCCTCTTTATATCCAAAATAACCACACTAGCCTTCAAACACTGCAACGTTTACCAAGGGCTCTTCTCTCCGGAAGCAAGAACCATTTAACTTCAAACTTAAATACCAGTATGCCAAGCTTTCATAACACTGCTCCCATACATCTGAGCTACAGGTACCAGCATTTACAGTAGTCCTCCTCCTCATGTACCTCACCTTCAACCTATAATCTGCATTTCAGTCTTATTTCTCTCAATTCTAAACTGCATTTCAAATTTTTGTGAGCTCCATTTTGTTCAGAGGTTGTAAAAACCACTCTTCTTCCCTTGGCAACTCTGTTTATTACACAATGCAATGAATTCTAACAGAAAATGGAAGAAATATTTAAGGAGTCTGTCAGCAAAAACAGAAAAATGAGCAAACATAATGAGGCCATACTGTACCATCATCATATGTAAGCACAAATAAAGCAAATGCTTGTGCATTTGTGGATGGTTTATTGCAAAAGAATGGATTAAGAATAATTTTAACAAATACCTTGGAATGCTGGGTCCTCAGACAACCAATGCAGCAAGACTTCTGTGGACTGTGTTGTGATAAGCTGAGGGTAGCGGGACTCCATCAGCATCAACATCAGGTTGTTGGCTCTGTTACATCGCAGTTGAGTGTCACTGAAAACATGACATTATGGTCACGTAATGCAGAAGGATTATGATATGCATGTAAGTATGTATATAAGTATATATGTATGTATTTATGTATTTATGAATGTACTGCATATATATATATATATATATATACATATACAGTATATATATTGTATATACAGTCAATCCTCGTAAATCGCGGCAATTTGGGTCTGGACCAATGCCGTGATTTATGAATTCCGTGATTAATGAATAATAACTCTTATGTGAAATATTAATTTGGGTCTGGACTTTGGCCAACTCGCCCCCACAGCACCCTCCCTACACCTATCTAGGCACCATCAAACACAATCATACAAATTTAGGAATACTCAGTGATTGTAATAAGGGATCTCACCTTAATCCTATGATGATATTGCTTAAGTGAATGGAGTGGGGTGGTGTTGGGAAGAACTTAGAACCTCTCAGCACTTGTTCTTCCCAAACTCTTTCACCAGCTTTGAAAACTTCTCTCCCCTCTCAACACGACAAATGAGCTCCAAACGTTGACTGTACGACAACTGTGGCAGCTTCTTGACGCCATACTGGGGGGTCGGAAGGGGCCATGGCAGGTAGGAGACGGGGGGAAGTTGCACAGAAAAGGTAGGTAACTCTCGTACTCCACGGTGACAGTCTGTAGTGTGCGGACTGACGGGAAAAGAACAACAGCAACATGGCGGCATTAGTATGCATATATGCCACCAGGGACGCACGGTGATTGGTTGTTGGGTCATGATTTTCAGTTTGAATGCCGTGGTTTACAGTTCTCCTTGGAAAAGGCTGCGATTTTCGTGACTTAACAGTGATTTAAGGTTGCCAGCAGTCTGACGGCCACCTAGCCGTGATTTACGAATCCGTGATTTATGAACACGAGATTTACGAGGATTGAGTGTATATATATATATATATATATATATATATACTGTATAAATAGTGGATTCTCGAATTTCGACAGTTTAGAATTCGATGAATCAAATTTTGATGCATTTTGAAGTGGTCTGCCTACCTCACTTTTCAATGCAAAGTCGCATATTTCGATGCTCTCAGGGCCAGACTCCAACCATAACAAGCAAAGATAATATTTTTGATGCGAACCAAAATGCTAGAAGTGAAGGAAAATTATAAGAAAAAATATGAGCCTAACTTAATATCGTATGTGACGTGCTCTCAAGGCCAGACTCCGACCAAAACAAGCAAAGATAATATTTTTGATGCAAACCAAAATGCTAGAAGTGAAAGAAAATTATAAGAAAAAGTATGAGCCTAACCTAATGTCATATGTGGCATGTGTCAAGAATAGAATGAAAATCAACATCATTTATTCAAATGTGGAGCACACAATGATAATGATTCCAAGACAATTCACCATCAAGTCAATTCGCCATCAGATAATTCCCCGTCAAAACATGGACGATTTCCTATCAGGGCAATTCGCACCCTGGACTATTCCCTGTCAGTCTATAAATATACTTACAGTATTATTAATTAATAAATACTTTAATAACTCGAAGATACAACAAGAGAAATTAAAGGAAAAGAATCAATAATAGAAATATTCAAACAAAATGAATTACAGGTGGTAGGAAATATGGCAGGCAGAATACTGAAATGAAGAGAAGTACAGTAATTATGAATATAAGGAGCAACATAGAGATGAACAACAGAGACTGAGAAAAAAAAAGTCATGTTGTTTAAGGACAAGAGCTCCCACATGGGAGTTGGCACCAACAACAACAAGCCATGTGCAAGACGATGTTCTGTTGTCAGCGGCCATCTTGCGACTGTCCACTGTCCTGCCAGCAGCCACCCCTATACAGCCAAGTGCTGCACTTTCAGCCAGTACCTTCCACGTGTGGACGTGCATTTCACTGCAACTTAGTTGTATGTATTATCTTTGTATTTTCGTCGCAACTTACCTGTTTCAAGACGGCAAGGAAGAGTGGTTCTTCGGTTAGCAGTGGTAATGGACAAGAGCAGCCTGGCACTTCAATCTTCGCAGCCAAAGGAGAAATGGCAATACAGGAAAGGACAGAAATACACCAAGTACACACTTGCTGACAGTATGGCAATACTGTACAATGCAGAACCACAGTTACTTAACCACAATTATAGTTCATAAAGATTACAAGGGGTGTGGGCAACAAATCATGATTTTACATAGTTAGGTTTGGAGGCCCCGGACCCAAACTAATTTTTCCCATAAGTTCAGGTTAAATTTTGATGATTTGAATTTTGCGGTGATTTTTAGCCCATCAATATTCGAGAATCCACTGTATATGTATGTATGTATGTATGAACTAATGTATGTATGCACGTATGTAGCTGCCTGCTTATATATACATGGCATGAGTCAGCAGCTTTACTTGACATATTCAAGCATCATTTTCTGCATCTTGGTGGGCAACTGATCTGTAGGGCCAAGGAACCCTAATTTCTGTCATCAGAGAAATGACTATCCTCAACCAATGCTTCATGGCATGCACAAGTTATACCTGCAGATGGCTTCAGGAATGAAGGGTGACAAGTGTATGTGGCAACTCGTGCTTGAATCGCCATGTTTCTGGGTGAGTCTGTTTATGTATTTAAGGGAAACTCAGTAAGGTGTGAACATGTAAGAACATTTTAACCCTTAAAGGACAGGTGTCCGCACATGCTGTCCGAGGATACTGGGACCAAAAAAATTGGTGTCTGCACATGTGGTCATGCCCCCCCCTCCCCCAAACCCCCCATCCCCTACTTCCATTCCCCCTCTATACCCCCTTACTCCCTACCCCCACCTCCCCTCCCAAACCCCCCCCCCCACCATATCGCACCTGCCGATTATGCCTGTCCTGAGCGTGTCATGCCATTCTGATGCCCGTCTTTTAGGGGTTAAGGAGCATACTGCTGCACCCTGTAACAGAGACTTGCTGTAGATCATGACTTACTCAGTGGTGATAATCTCATCACGTGTACGACGTATGATGGTGACTGGTCCAGGGTATTTTGCCAACTGATGCCCAGGGTTCAGGTTAAGGTATCGTGTGATGGCCACCCTCACAAGGGAACCCAGAAATTCAGGCATCCGAAGAAGCGCCAAGGGTAACACGTCATCAAAGGTGGCATCCAAAATTAACCCTGCAATCTACAGGGTGAAGAGGCAATTGACAGGAATATATTCCACAATATGGCTATTTTATGGTTATTGATAAACAGATATGCTACAGCAAATTGACAGGAATATATTCCACAATATGGCTACTCTATGGTTACTGATAAACAGGTATGCTACACCAAATTATTATCCAGAATCACCTTATGAATTACAATTTTGACAAAGAATATTTCTGAATCAAAGTACAATACTGTATTAGAAAAACTGGAAAATTAACAAGACTTTAATGAATACTTCATCAAGCTTTTTTATTCATTCTTTAATTTCTTAAAAATCCTGAGGAAAAATAAACAGATGACCACCATGTAGGTGCTGTTGTGACCCAAGGCTTATTTGGAAGTGATGAACTGCTGGGAACTTGCTACATCAGCTGAGCATTTCCAAAGATCTTTTGTTGATTTTATTTTGAGGGAGACCTGGGCAGTTAAGGAAAAGGATACTCGCAGACTCAAATGTACAGAAATGACAATGATTAGGTGGATGTGCAGTGCGTCCTTGAGTGCAAGGCCTGAAGGGGCTAGGTTTACAATGGAAGAGTTGAGAGGTAGGATGGGACTGGAGTGTATGGATGCTGCGGTGAGGAGAGGTAGAATAATATGGTTTGGGCATGTGGAGAGCATGGGGGATGATAATTGGGTGTAGAAAGTGAGAAGTGTTAATGCTGGGAAAGGGTAGTGAGAGGTAGACCGAAAAAGACCTGGGAGAGATCACTGCGCTTGACCTCAGGGTAAAGGGACTAAATAGGGAAGCTGCCAGAGATTGAGAAGCATGGAGAACTGCCATTAGGTGACCAAGGCCGATGCATGCAAGCATGTTGGAGTCTTCGAAAACGAAAATGGACCGTCTGTAATAATGAGAGATGAGGGACTGCACTACAATGAAGGCCGAGAAATCAATTTTGAATTGTATGGTAGAGTGAAAAGCAAAATCACCTGTGGATAGTTCATGGCTGCCCAGGTGCTTGTGTAGCCACCTATACTCCAACCATAGATTAATATCTCCTCCTCTTTGAATCCCAATCCATGTATGGCAAACTGCATCACAGCATCCACGGCATTCCGTTCTTGGCTGGGAAATGGGGCACCCTGGGAAAAGCAGAACAAGTATAGTAAGCCCTTATTATTATTTTTTTTCTATTAACAGCTTTAGTCTTGTGGTAATGCATTTTTATTTTATTCTTATTACCACTAAATTAGTTTCTTAAGTTTAGGAGAGACTTGACTGGACCCATGGGAGACTTAGTATTAAGAATATCAACATTAACCCTCTTGCGGTCAAGCTAACAAACTATTCTATCACAGTAATTCTAGCTGAGATTTTGTTTGGCGAGTGAGTCACAGAAGCTGGAGAGGCTTAACAATCAAATACCTTCACATGAAGCAACTTTAAATAATAATGAAACAACTTCACATGAAGCAACTTTAAATAAAGACTGTATTTTATGACTCACGGTGCTGCCTCCAAACCCAGGATGGTTCCAGCCTAGAACTGAGTAGCCAGCTTCGAGGGGTGTTGCAGCGATCCCAATCTCATAGAATCCCGCATTACCCTCACAGCACACGACCAATGTTTTACCATGAGGAGTCTGGCTGCTGTGGAATGTGGAAGTTAATGTCAAGTGAAAGTCAGCCTGTATTAAAGCATAGGTTTTCGGTTCCACAAAAGCCCAACCTATTACAATATTGTTTATTTTAACAGCCTAACATCTACAAATCGAACATAACAGACACTGCTGAGAAAGAATTAGGATGAGAAATACACACACACACACACACACACACACACACACACACAAAATATTCCATCCATCCATCCATCATCCAATCCTACGTTGCCCCATGAGAAGCATAGGAGTTCGTGGCTAGGCAAGTTGGTCCTTACATTTAAGATGAGAGTGACCAGCCTCACTCATCCCTGAGTGGCATTACATGAGCAATAAACTCCAACCATCCCTTGGATATAAACCTTTGCCGGCTCAATCTGACTGGAGTGCCATAATTACCAACTAAACCACCAGACGCCAAAATCTGGTTATATGGTTACCACCCAGTGTAGTAAATGGTTTCCTGGTGTACAGGAAAGCATTACAGAAGAAAAAATCTGTCTAGGAGTGACTACGGGGAAGGAAGCACTGGCACAATGTGGCAGACATGGGGTAATAGTAATGCTGTACGTAATAGTAAGAGTAATATACCATTACAGGGTTTTCAAAGTAATAGTATTTATCTATCTATCTATTGCCAGACGCCATAATCCCATAAGGGGTGGCCATTAGACTCCAAGTTATTTGTTTTACAGGGAGGGGCACTAACCCTCCACCAACCCACTTGCTGACACGTAGGAAGCACGTATGGTTTGGTTGTATGGTTACCACCCAGTGTTGTAAATGGTTTCATGACTTACAGGAAACCATTTGGTTTGTCACTCAATGTAAAGCCACCTGTAAAGGAAAGAAAAGCAATACGAAGTGACAGGAAGGATGGGAAAAATAGGAAGAGAGGAGGGCAGGCACAGAAAAAGAATGATAACGGCTAAGGAAGAAGTAGGCAGCACTACATCAAGTGAGTCGATGATGGTCGCCACCACCTACCACCAAGTAACAGATCACAAATTCCTGGCTGTAAGAGTAACAGTAATAGTAAAAGAAGACTAATAGACACTTGTATAATACTTTCCTACTACTGACATTTCTTTAGTCTTAGGTGTCAACAAAATAAATTATACATTATATGCAATGTCAACCTACTGATAATTATTTAAGACAGTATCATCTGGCAACTGCATCTCCTACAACAATAACCAACAACAAGTTACAAAACACACTTTAAGTTCATGCACAGGGCTAGTGATGTCATCAAATTAGTCACAGACATATATACGGTATGTATATACAGTAATCTCTCATTTATCCGGACACAATAGAGCCAAAGGCATGTCCAGGTAGTGGCAACATCCAGATAATGAACATTATTCCCCTACTATACCCAACACCCAACCAGCACCTAACCTATTTGTAAAAGTACCTGTGCTTAATTTGGCAGTGTTTTCCAGTCATTCTGCCATATTTAGACATCAAAACACACACTGGAATATCCAAAGTAATGCTAAATACCAAGAAAACCATGCAGGAAAACACCAAAAAACAAAAAACACCCTACCTTTACACTACTGTATGTACAGTGCCCCTTCTTATTTTGGCAGTGATTTCCGGTCATTCTGCCATATTTAGACATCAAAACAAACATAGGAATATTCAAAGTAATGCTAAACATCAAGAAAACCATGCAGAAAAACTAAACATCAAGAAAACCAAGCAGAAAAACTAAACATCAAGAAAACCAAGCAGAAAAACTAAACATCAAGAAAACCATGCAGAGAAAACACTGAAAACCAAAAAATACCCTAACTATACACTACTGTATGTACAGTACCCCTCCTTATTTTGGCAGTGTTTTTTGGTCATTCTGCAATTTTTTGACATCAAAACACACATAGGAATATCCAAGGTAATGCTAAACACCATGAAAACCATGCAGAAAAACCACTGAAAACCAAAAACAAAAACCTCTGATCATACACTACTGTATGTACAGTAATCCTCCAAATTTTGGCACTGTTTTGTGGTCAGGCTGCCATATTTAGACATTAAAACACACATAGGATTATCCATATTAATGCTAAATATCAGGAAGGCAATGCATAAACAACAAAAATCCACAAAAAACCTGAAGACGGTTTGAAAATCGTTTATCTCTGACGAGCAATTGCTCCTGGGCTCAAAAAAAAAAAAAAAAAAAAAAAAAAAAAAAAAAAAAAGGGCCAAATATGCCACTGGAAATTGGTTATATTCGGATGAATGGTATACCATCATCTTTGCTGGTGTTTATACTGTAAGATAAGCTAATAAAAACAAATAAAACTGATAAGTGAAAACACAGAAATGCAGTGAGAATAGAGTGTCCAGGAGTAAAACTTCATCCTTCCATCCATCATCCAACCCTACGTTGCCCCATGAGAAGCGCAGGAGGCCGGGGCTAGGCAAGTTGGTCCTGACATTGAACCCATTAACTGCTCTGTTCAGCCTGGGCTGTTCTGAGTGCAACTGCTCAATACAGCCCTGGCTGCACAGGTAAATTTTGAATATAGTGCCATGGTGACCAAGGCCGACCCATGCACGCATGTTTGAGCCTTCAAAACTGAAACCAAAACCGAAACCGAAACTGAAAAAGAAAACGAAAACCATACAATCCAATAGGGAATCTGACACTTCGATGTTCCTCCATGGCTTTACCAAGGTAAATATTGAGCTAACAATTTCGTTACTATATACTTTGGCATGTGTTCTGTCAATTCCTAAGACAAAATTTGGCCTTTGGGAAATTTCATTTTTACCTCTATGTCTGCGCACCACGGACACCTCCAAAAAACCGCCATGTGCAGTTAACGGGTTAAGATAAGAGTGACCAGCCTCACTCAACCCCGAGTGGCATTACATGAGCAATAAACCCCAACCACCCATTCGATATAAACCTGCACTGGCTCAATCTGACTGGAGCGCTTTAATTAGCCACTAAACCAACAGGCACCAAAATTTGGTTATGTGGTTACCACCCAGTGTAGTAAATGGTTTCCTGGTGTACAGGAAACTATTTGGCTTGTCACTCAGTGTAGAGTCACCCACAGGCAGAAGGAAGAGGAAAGAATGCAGGAAAGACAGAAGAGGAAGGAAGGAATAGATGACCACTAATGTAATAATAATAGTAATATAATAGAGAACAACTTAAAAAAAAAAAAAAAAAAAAAAAAAAACAGTAAGAGACCCTATGTCTGCAATGTGGACATTGTTGAGAAAGAATAAGGAAGAATGGGAAATAAGCAATGCTCAAATATACCAAAACCTGACAATGTATCTTAATGTACAAAAACTGATGGTGTCACTATACATCTGTACTTACTCTTTTCGTCTGTCAATGAACATGGTGTCAATAGCATTTCCATCCCGGGCGATGATTTTGTTCCGCTTCCCCCCTTTGTTTCGTACCAATTGTTCTCGCCCATTCAACACAAAGTCACCTGCAGGATAGCATGCTGACAGGAGTGAGGTGGACCAAGAGAGAGAAGAGCTGTCAGGGGGAGAGACTGAAACTCGAGAAGCTGAGGCTCAAAGAAATGGCAGATGAATACAAGGCCAGAGTAGGGGAGGTGTAAGAATCGGTGATCTGGACTGAAATGGATCTAGACAGCTTGTGGAATGCATATTGGGATTGCTTAGCTGGGAATGCTAAAGCAGTGTGTGGTGTGGCAAGAGTAACAACAAAGAAGAAATGTAAGGCATGGTGGGATGAAGAGCTAAAAGAGCAGTGGAGGAAAAAAGGAAGTGGCTAGAATGGTTAGAGGACAGGGGTTTAATTGAAACAGGAACTGAATATACTGAGAGCTAGAAGCATGTAAAGAGACTAGTGAGGAGGAAACAGGAGGAGGTAAATGATGATCTAGGAAGAAAAATTAATGCAAATTACTCTGAAACTAGGAAGTTATCCTGGAATGAGGTGCGGAAATGTAGAAGTGACAGCGGAAAGAAATGTGAAATTGTGAAGGATGTATTAACCCATGGGGATGAAGTAAGGGCCAGAGGAATGAATATTTTGAAAGCCTGATGAATGGGAATAGAGACAGCAGAGCCACTGTAAACATGACTGGTTTTGGCGGTGCGCAGAGAAGGAGTGCAGTGACAGGAAACATGAGACCTGCACAGATGAAGGATGTTGTGAAATGGCTGAAAAATGGGAAAGGAGCTGGGGTTGAAGAGGTGTATGCAGAGATGATTAAGTGTAGTGGAGAGAGCAGAACGAAGTGCTTGTTGGGGATATGTAAGATGGCATGGATGAGTGAAAGTGGGCCAGTAGAGTGGAAAAAGGCAGCAATTGTACCCTGTACAATAAAAAAGGTGAGCGAAGAGAATGCAAGAATTATCATGGCATAAGTAAACTGAGTAAGGTAGGGAAGGTATGTGGAAGAATTAGAGAAAGTAAGAAAGAGAGTAGACGTCCTAGTGAGTGACGAACAGGGTGACTTTAGGAAAGGCAAAGGATGTGTGGATCAAATATCTGCAATAAGACAGATAATGGAGAAGGCGTGTAAGAAGGACTATAGGGTGTTTATGGCATTTATGGATCTTGAAAAAGCATACGACAGAGAAGACAGAGAAGGATTGTGGAGGTTTTGTGCATGTACGGAGTAGATGGTAAGCTACCAGGTACTAGGTGCCGTCAAGAGTTTTTATGATCCTAGTGAGGCATGTGTAAGGGCAAATGGGCATCTAAGTGACTGGGTCATGATCAATGTGGGCATGCAGCAAGGTTGTGTGATGTCCCTATGGTTGTTCAATATATATACAGATGGGGTAATGAGAGAAGTAAAAATATGAGTAACAGAGAAAGGGATTGCATTGGTAATGAATGGTGCATTATCTCAAATTTGTTGTATGCTGATGAAGCTGTGCTACTTGCAAATACCGGACAAGAGCTTGGTAGGCTAGTGCAGAGTTTTGTAGATGTCTGTGAACATCATGCTTTGAGAGTACATGTAGAAAAGAGTAACGTGATGGTTACTGGGGGAGAAGGTAACTCCCAGTGTGATGTTACAGTACATGGAAAGAGACTGGAATTGGTGGGAGAGATCAAATATCAGGGTACAGTGATAAAAAAGAGAGGAAAATGTGTAAAAGAAGTGGAAAGCAGAGTAATACGGGGAAGGAAAGTGGCTGATGCTATGAAAGTCTTGATAAAAAACAGAGGTTTGAGTGTTGCAGCTGTGTGAGACTTACATGAAGGAGTGTTAGTGCCAACTTTAACATACAGATGTGAGACTATGGTGTGGCATGGAAATGAAAAGTCAAGAGTAGGAGCAGTAGAGATGGGAGTGCTGAGGAATGTATGTGAAGTACAGAGAGTGGACAGGATACGCAATAATGTGATTTGTGAACGATGTGGAGTGAGGAAGTCTGTGGCCATCTGAATTGAAGAGTGTGTATTTGAGATGATATGGTCATGTGGAGAGAATGGATGACAACAGGGTGGTGAAAAAGGTATATCTCAGCAAATCTGAAGGGGGAAGAAGGCAAGGTAGGCCAAGAAGGTGGAGGGATATGGTGGATGAGTGTGTAAGGATGAGAGGTATGGAAGCTGGTATTAAGGCTAAGGGACTGACAAGAGACCGAGCTGGCTGGATGAATTTTGTGAGGAGAAGCGCATAACCAGGGATTTGATACGCCTTTTTAACGTGACGGCGTTTGGATTGATTCAATCAGATAGGTATATGTGAAGCTACAGAAAGTGGTGAAATTTTTTTGTTCTATCTAATAGACCCAGGATTTTGTGGGCTTGAATGATTAGTGAACTGGACAAACTCAGGCTGTCTAGACGTTGCTACTCCTTACCCTGCCCTAGGCTGGGAAAGGAGGTATGGATAGTGATGATGATGATGATGCACCCTTTCATGCACTTCATCCTCCAAACTTCCATCTTTACTCATCACACTACCCAAGTACTTTAAAGCACTCACATATTCCATTTCCTCACCATCCAACCTCACTGTGCATTCAGTGACTTCATTTCTCTCAAGCACCATAACTTTATTCTTCCCCCACATTCACCTTTAGATTCCATTTCTAACACATTCTCCCACACTCATACACCAAGCTTTGCTGTTCCCTATCGTTTTCACTTAACATTACAGTATCATCTGCAAACAACAGAACAGGAAGTTAACAAATGCTGCCCTCTTTCATTAGGTTGCTCCAACATCCACTGCCCTACCTTGTATCTCTTTTATAAGCCCATCCATATACAGATTGAACAACCATGGAAACAGGACACATCCCTTTTTCAATCCAAAGTTCAGACAGAAATATTCACTCAATTCACCATGCACATGCACTGCAGCCTTAGCACCCTCACACATACTCTTCACTGCATTCAAGAACTTTCCATTTACTCTATTCTTAATATTTTCCATATTCTTTGCTATCCACTCTGTCATATGCTTTCCCTTCTCTAGAAACTTTTCCACTAAAGACCTAGGGATGAATATCTGATCTACCCAACCCCTTCCCCTCCTAAAACCTCCCTATTCTTCTCCAATTAATTCCTCTATTATTTCCCTAACTCTCTCAATATGTATCCTACCATATACTTTTCCTATTACACTAAGATGACAAATGCCCCTATGATTACCACATACTTCTTTTTCCCCTTTTCCTTTGTACAGGGGAATAATTAAATCTGACTTACAATCCTCTGGGACTCTACCTTCCTCCCAGGCCAATAAGTACATCTTCCATATCCATTCTAATACTATCTTTCCCACACTCTTCAGCATTTCACCACACATCCCATCAATTCCTCGGGCTTCCCCTATTTTGACTTTCATCATTGCTTCCAGTACTTCCATCCAACAGATCTTTTCCTCCCTTCTCACCTCCCTCCTTCTCTGTTATTCCCCAGCCACTTATAATGGCATTACTTTCACTTTCTACAATTAACAATTCCTTAAAGTGTTCTCACCATCTGCTCACTTTTTCCCCCTTCTGCTTAATCAATCTATCATTTTCATCTTTTCCTCCCCTACTAATTTCATCACTCTGCCTCTCTCTTTACCTCCTTCCAGAACATTTTCTTACATTCCTGCCACTTAATACTCAAATTCCTTCCAATTTCCTCATCCACTCTCTTCTTACTAATCTCTTCACCTCTCTCTCCCTCTCTACATATAACTCTCTCTTCCGTCTCTCAACTTCCTCCATGCCTCTACTTCCCATTCACTCACTAAATGCTTTCTTCTTTTGCACCACAGCTTGTCTCACCTCTCCATTCCACCATGCTGTTCCTTGTACTCCCTTTTGTCTTCTTTTCACCCCACTCAACACCTCACATGCTGCACACATTTCTTCTGTGAATATCTTGCAAACAACTTCCACCTCCCCCATCTGCTCCAAATCTTATTTACCCAATCGCTCCCCTACTTCTGTTTTATAATCTGCCTTTTTTTTTTTTTCCATTGTCTTGCAACCTTTCTACCCTCCATTCTTCCATTAAATCCATTCTTGCTAGTGTTACATGATTATTCAATTTAAGAGGTCAAGGAGTTACTGAAAGCAATTTCTAACTCCTCCAGTTTGAAAATCCAAAGCTAAATAAAATCAGTTGAAGGCAGCAAGAATACACTAGAATACAGTGTAAATATACTTGTACTATGTCATCAAATTCATATGGTTAGTGGTAAAAGCCTAACCAATCCTCTGATGTATTTCATAAGCAAAACCTCGTCACTTCTGGGAGTTTCATTTATACTATTCAATGCAACAATATATGCTAATTTTCATATTAATATGTCAGACTGCAGTGGTTATATAACAATGAAGTTCAGGTTCTCAAACTTTGCAAAAAACAATAACCATATGATGTAAATAAAACAATATAGCAAATGCTTCTTCAAACTGATTTTCATCATATACATTATGCTTTTCCCACTCTGGAGCCTCCATTACTTACCAACAGCAAACTGCAACAACTGAACACTTCCAGGGTAAACAAGAGGCCGGCCAATCAGGTGGACGAGGAAATAAGCAATCACCTCACATGGGAGACGCAGGGCACGGCTGACAATACCAAGTTCTCTCCGAGAAAGTTCCCGGTCCACGTAAAGTCTGGGTTTGTTGTCATCGCTGTGGGAAGGAAAATGAGTAAGCATAATAACTTTTAAATAAAGTGTAAAATATTATTATGTTTGAGTGGAGATGGAAAACAAATTAGCATCAGAAGTTTTAAATAGTGAAATTATAAAATACTCTTACAGTATGTTTTGGAGGAAGGAAAACAAATGAAAACTGTAATTTCTAAATAAAGTCTGGTGGTTTAGTGGGTAATTAAGGCGCTCCAGCCAGATTGAGCTTAGGCAGGTTTATATCCAAGGAGTGGTTGGGGCTTATTCCCCAAGTAAAGCCACTCAGGGAAGAGTGAGGCTGGTCACTCTCATCTTAAATGTCAGGACCAACTTGCCTAGCCCTGGGCTCCTTTGCTCCTCATGGGGCAACACTGGGTTAGATGATGATGGATAAAATACTAGACCTCATTATAAGTAAAGGAGGGGGTTAATGAAGACATAATCTAATTATTCCAGTTTGAAATACCTCTTTCAAGAGGGGGGTGTGAGTTGGGAGCAGGGTAGTGAAATGGCGGGGGACAGGGCGACTTGGAGGCGATTTGTTTGTGGCCACCCCAAACGGGATTGAGGCGTCTGGCAATAGATAGATAGATAGATAGAAGAAAAGTAAAATCATCTAGAGTTAGCAAAAATACTGATAAATACAACTGCACTGAAGAGTTTAGTCAAATACTTTGGGGAGAGGATCTGGAAAAAATGAGTCCCTGGGACTTACAGGATCCTGAAAATCTGAGTCACCAGTGTAACAAGCTAGGTCCCAAGGCAGCACAGCTACCCCAACTGTGTGGAAAAGCTGTACAAATGAACAGCAAAGCTGTGCTGATATAAGTGCCACAGGCACAAACTCCATACAAGAGGGTTTGGTGGCACGCTCTTACAGAAAATTTTAAGAAAAATTGTGCAATCTTGTGTACTGAGGAGGCTTTTCACACACCGTTCTCTTAACTTGAGGATCTGTGAAAATTTATCAATTTTCTCTACTGTAATTTGATCCAAATTTAGAATGACTATACTCTGCATCTCCTGGACTTAACAGGTGAGATTATTCACATCCTTTGGAAAATCCTGCATACTTTGATGATGGGGATGGCATTAATAAAAATCGTAAGTTGGTCTCTGTTTGTTACACCACAATAGGGGTAATGCTGTATATGATTGGTTTGATTTTGTTGTACATCATCATCCCAAACACTTTTTTTCCCACCTGAGTATGAGGTGAGATAGGGCCAAGAAAGAATGGAAATGGAAATGCATGACAGGGGGGGAATTAATCAATAACATAGCATGCCCAGTGAAATGGGTCACACTCATTCACTCACCACTCGAGCTGCCAGAATCATGAGTCTATCTCACATGCATAACTATCCACACACTTTATTATTACTGTACACAAAGGAAGTGACACTTACGCTTGAAGATCACTCCACTCAAAAGTAGATGGCCAGGCAGAGAAGTCAGAATCAAATCGCCTGAGAATTTCCTGCAATAGGATACAAATGCAGTATGAAATATCAGATAATTATAAAAAGCTACCATACCAAATATGTAACTACTTTCCTTACCCCAGATTGTTTCAAGCTGCCTGTAAAGTGTCTTAAGCTGAATAAAGCTGACTGAATATAGCAAGACAAAACAAAAATACAGTAAACCCTCAATATACAAAACCCTCTTTTAACGAATTTCAGTTTTAACGACCACCTTGTGGTAGCTGAACAATATGTTCATTTAGCAAATTTTTGTTTGGTAAAAGAATGGACACATGGGAAACACCGAACAGCATGACATCCCTACACGTGACACACACCCTCGCTCCTCCGCATCCCACAGAATATTGCAACAGTTTCTGGGTGACCAGCACCATGAGAGGAGCCATACAGTAAATAGCACACTTATTGTGAAAACGAGCCATTTAGACCTAGCTGTATGTTATACACAGTACAGCTGAATGACGTTCTATACTTAACAATCTTTGTTCAGTAAAAGCCACGATGCCTGGGAAATTACTGAATGGCATGATGTTTGGCTTTAACGTCAAGGGTCTGGTACCAATTATTTCATTATGTTGAGGGTATACTGTAAAAGCAGTTTTCTCTAGGCCAAGAGTGTTCTAATGTACAGTATGTATTACAAACTTTTCAATATAATAAGAGCCGTAAACTGAAGGTGGCTGACTTATAAACCATACACTTATTGGTGAACCTTTAACAGGCAATTTCATTCTAATTCACTGTACTCTGGTAGCACAAAAAAAAAAAAAAAAAAAAAAAAATCACTGGACTGAGGAGACAAAAAATGAAACCCTCTTACCAGGGACTGCTCTGTGGGCTTCTTGGCCTTGTCAAAAGTTGCAAGGACATCCAGGAAGTTGGTGTAGGTTGGATTCAGCTGGCGACCCACCCCACGGAACACCAGTGCTACAGCCAATAGCAGACCAAGGCTTGTGCCCAGCTGGTGTGGTAGTAAACAGGGAGGTGGTGGTAAAGCGGTAGAACAGAGGACTGCCAACATAAAGGATAAGAGACTGAGTGTCTGACACTGGCAGACAGGTACTAAAGAAGAGTGTAAGAGTAGATTATTATGACTACGATGGAGTCCACATTCTGGAGATCTGAATGGTTTGTGAATAAGTGTGGCCAATTTAACTGGGCATGCAGCTGACTACCTCTCTCTCCTATCAGTTTCTTTCTTTCTTGCTCTCTGGATCCTGCCTCACTCCATCCTTGGGTTGGGAAAGAGAGCTCAGGATGATGATGATGATGCAACACTGCATGTAATAACAGCTGACATTCACATCATGTACAATAATAAGACAAAAAGAAATCTTACATTATGCACAATATTTGACTTTGACTCATGCATGGTGGCTTTTGTCTGTTAAATGTTTTGAGAACTGTTATCTACGAAGTATGAAGAAAAACATATGACTAAGCACAAAGTATAAATTACTGTATGAAATAAAACGAGAGCCAACACCTTAATCATATACCTACTGTCAATACCACAAGGTTACTCTTGCTGAATTGGCCCCACTACAGTCCACCGTTGATGCTGAACAGCCTGTTTCATGACTGCCCTCATTATAAACAAATTATGGAAGAATTCTACTAGAAATAAGCACAGAATGCCATAGTTTGATGACTGGTTGGTTAGTCGAGATGCTTTGCTGATATTGTATACTATATCTGGTACCGTACAATTGGTAACTTCATTTTATTATTGCCAAAGGTAAAATACTGTATAATAAATTTACCTGACAAAAACACATCTAGGACACAGTGTATGACTTATGGGCATAAAAACACCTGATTTGGCACAGCTAAAAAGCAAAATGTCTCAAGATTTTACAGTCACAGAACACTGAGGTATCACAAATTACGGTATACTGTAACCAACTGCAGAGACTTTTATCTGTGATACTTTGACTCAAACAATCTCAGCTACCTGGTACCAACCTTAACAGCTGAATGGTGAGAGAAGGTCTCCCAGCGGTACAGTGAGAGGACAATGATTGGTGCCGTGTAGAGGCCAACATTGTACATCACATAAAGCTATAAAAAAATGGATGACAATATAGTATAATTAACAAATGGACTGTGCTTCCTGATGTAGCTTAATTCTAAGGTAGATAAAATCATTTGGAGATGACAAGAATAAACTAAATAATACACCACTAAATTCATGGGGTTGACAAGATTTAACTATGCTTGAACAATATCAATATCATTTAAGAAACAAAGAAGTGCATGCATATAACACACTTACAGATTATTTATTTATTTATTTTTTTATTAACTACAGCTAGTGGAAAAACACTGCACAGTACCACACCTGTATCAATATATCAAGGCAATGTTTGACTATCATACTTACCCCTTGAATGACTTTGTTTCCCATCTTCTCCAGAGCATTAGGTGAATATACTTCAACCTGAAAAAAAAGTTTGTCAGTATTTTCTCATCCGTATTAATATGATAACCGCAACACCTAATTGCATAATACCCCAATTTTGTGTAAAAGTCAGTGGCCAAACTACTTTTGTCAAGAAAATTTAAGAGTATATGACCAGTCAAATTCCCCTGATGGCACTGCATAATTGAAAAACCTCTAGTCACCCTCTGAGGATTGAAACCATGTGTGTGTTATGGTCATCACTCCAACTGGGCTGTTCTAACCACCAGCCCAACCTAACATACATTACAATGATGTGTTTCATGCTTTGCACTTCCCTCTTCGACCCCTTCAGTCCCATGACGTCTTTTCATTTTAATCCTGCACCATTAAATTCTTTTATTCAAAGAAGGAGAGTGCCCTGGTGGTAAGCAGGTTAATAATGACTACTGGTATTTATAACCCCTCTAGTCCAAATTCGTCCCAAGCTGAAATAACATTAGGAGACATGTAGATTAAAAATTATGTGCTCTGGCAGATGGGATTTAGGAACTTAATTGTTGCCCCTGTTTAGAGGAATTTGTTGGAGGCTAAAGCACTTTACAAGCATATGCCTTTCCTGACCTCAACCAATGGACCTTGTATGGACTTTAAAAAATTATAATGCTTTAGGTGGTGGTGACCATCATCCACTCACTTGATGTAGTGCTGCCGACTTCTTCCTTAGCCTTTATCATTCTTTTTCTGCGCCTGCCCTCTCTTCCTATTTCTCCCATCTTTCCTGTCACTACTTAATGCTTTTCATTCTGTTACAGGTGGCTTTACATGGAGTGACAAGCCAAATGGTTTCCTGTAAGCCAAGAAACCATTTACAATGCTGGGTGGTAACCATATAACCAAACCATACGTGCTCCCTACGTGTCGAGTGAGTTGGTGGAGGGTTAGTGCCCCTCCCTGTAAAACAAATAACTCAGAGTCAAATGGCCACCCTGTACGGGATTATGGCGTCTGGCAATAGATAGATAGATTTCGGTATGTAAAATAGTTTCTTAGGACAACATCTGAATAGGTCTAATATACAGTACACAGATAAGCTTGGGCCTAATCAGGTTTCCCATAAAAGACCTTGGTCTCAGCCTTGAGGCCTGCTGAAAATGGTCAGCCTTGTGATTTTCTAAATGCCTCCACCTTGACTTCAAGGCTTAGTCTTGGCCTGAGCCCAATCATTCCTTGGATTTAAATCCTTTACCGGTATGGGCTACACATGACTGAAGCACCTCAACCCACAAGAAAACCAAGCTCATACTGTAAATATACATTATAATATCCCCTACATTTTGCAATTTGTTACCTACTGTACTGGATTTTGTTTATTGCACACTTACAGTACAGTACCTACTCAGAAGCTTTACAATTGAATGTAATTTTTTTTTTTTTTTTTTACCTAATCTAACCTAACCTCAAGAAACTAGGAAAATAATTAGCTAATATCGATAGCATAACTTCCTACAGAAAGAAACATGGCAAATCAAAATGTTTTGCTCTCCTCATATCTAATAAGAGAGAAAATAAGTCATCTGAAGATAAAACAACCTTTCTGTGCATCTGTAAGGACTCCTTAGTAAGATAAAAGCATGAAATTACCAAATCCATGTGACTAAAAAATAAAAAATGTAATTTAAGAGCCTTTATAATATAGATTAGTCAACTGCACATGTACAGTAGTTGTTGGTTATATGGTTGCCACTCAATACTGTGTAATATAGTAAATGGCTTTCTGGATTAAAAGAAGCCATCTGACTAGTCTATCTATCTACTGCTGGACACCTCAATCCCATAAGGGGTGGCCACAGACAAATTGCCTCGATGTCGCTCTGTCCCCCCCACAGCTCACCCCCCCCCCTCCCTTATAAACTTCTCCACTCCATCCCTCCACCTCATCCTTAGCCTGCTTCTCCCTCTCCCCCCCTCCACCTCATTCACATACATTCTTCTCATTAGTCTCTCGCTCTCCATCATCTCCACATGGCAAAACCACCTCAGTGCATTTCTCCTAATGGTTTCTATCACATCCACATGTACACCACAACGCTCTCATTAATTACTCTGTACAACCACCTCAAGGTGCAAATGCACTGAATGGATAAATCTGGGAAATTCTATAGTACATGGTGACTTTTTAATAATTCAGCATAAAAATAACCCTTTCATGTCAACAATGCCTTAAGTAACCTGGCAATAAGCACCAGTTTTCCACTATCATCAAATATTTATCCAGGTCACAATCTCCCTTAGGCTAATAATGTACTACTACTTTTCACCAGTACCTTTTAACTGTAAATTTAAAAGTATTTACATCTAACACAATATCCAACACTACTGAATGGGTAAACATGGCTTATATTTGCATCTACGTGTAGTTTTTCTAATATTCAAGATCAATACTGTGTAGTCCAGTCATATGACAAGAACTGCACTGAAGTAACTTGGCAACGATTAAAACATACCTCCACCTGATCCTGAGTTCTTCCATATATCCTGTACAGACGAGGCCCCGCCATACAACACCATAACTGCGATATTATACCCATTGTGTCTAGTTTCCTCCAATGATGAAAGAAGGACGCAAAGGAACGCACAATCTACAATCAGCTGAGGAGAAAATACAACCACTCCACGACCTACATAAAACTACCCAAACATTTCCGAAGCACATCTTGCTCAGGATATTTGTTATAATTTATTTTTATTCTGGTGATATGCCCATATATCCTGAAAGGAAGTCAAGTTAATAATTGATGAAACTGTGTACAAGGCTTTGATCAACATATTTTTTTCGAGACATTTGTAAAGAAGACGTGAAGCAAACTTGAATTCTATGGCGGTAAGGTTCAAATGATAATCTTCTCTACCTTAGAGACCCTATAGGCTTTCTACTCCACTTCACTCAGCCGTCGGTCTCCACCTTACGTTCCACCCTCCCCCCTTCCCCATTCCACCCATTAGCAAGCTGTTGATGAATGAGGCAGCGGTGAGTAAATAAATAGATGAGTGAATGAGTGTAGAGTATGTGTGTGTGTGTGTGTGTGTGTGTGTGTGTGTGATAAACAGAAAGATAGATAGATAGATAGGAGAGAGAGAGAGAGAGAGAGAGAGAGAGAGAGAGAGAGAGAGAGAGAAGGGAGGAGGAGGAGAGAAATAATGGGAAATAATGTGGGAAAGGGGAAGGGAGAGAAGATGGGGAAGACAAGGAGGAGAGAACGAAGACAGGGCAAGAGGGAAGTATGTGAAAGGGGTGAAATGTGGAGTTTTCGAGGGATACCCACCTATCTTGCTCCACCCTCTCTTTGGACTCTGAGTGTCCCGAAGTAGCTCACCCAACATTACTTTTTTTTTTTTTTTTTTTTTACCGCCCAACATTTCTTCTCCTATCAA
The DNA here is from genome assembly GCF_032717465.1 of Coenobita brevimanus. NCBI lineage: Eukaryota > Metazoa > Arthropoda > Malacostraca > Decapoda > Coenobitidae > Coenobita > Coenobita brevimanus. The sequence goes on from NC_136969.1 coordinate 30,074,410, forward strand.
ATTTCTCATCTGCATCCTGAAATTGTATTCGGCTTTTTCGGCACCTCATTATTTGTGGCCAGTTATGAATAATCTCTCATCCTGTTGTGTATCATCACGATAATACGCCTCCATGTCACTTTATCTCCAAACACTCCTACACCTGCACACGTATCGACACTACTGGTGTGGGCGACAGTTGTTTTTCCCCTTTTTTTTTTCTATAAACGAGTCATAAAAAAAAAAAAAAAAGAGAAAATCGCACTCAGTTAACTTGAGGAATAAATTAAAAATTTTTTTAATCATCATTTATTAAAGACTGAGAGCATAGCTTGCTCAGCTATCCCACATAATTGTACTAAAGGAACTGATATTAGTGACCATAAATTTACAATGTGCACAGAACACACACATGAATGATATTCACTATATGTATACTGATAAAAATTAATTGGTACCGGTATATATTTCAGCTAACCTATGTGGATGAACAGAGATAAACAGTATATAATATACAATACAGCGGCAGTCAGAAGTTGTGTCGCAAGTTTGTAATATTCTCCCCACAGCGTGGTGGGGAACGGGCAAACATGACAGCCCGTCAGGGAAAATGCAGAAAAGGCTCCTGTGAAGGAGCAAAGCACAGACGGCAGACTGGCAGACAGGGCAAGGGCGGCAGAGGAAGGGAACGATGCGATGGTAGTGAGAAAACAGCCCTATGATGGACGAGGCGAGGGGGAGAGAGCTGTAGACTGCACGGTGCCGATGGAAGAGGCGCCGGCAAGCTCAGATGGAATCCCCAAACGACTCGACGGTGGTTGGTGGCCGGCTGCTCTGTGTTCGTAGAGGGCAGAGAGGGACGAGAGCTATGCCGACGAAACGGCGCCGATGGTGAGGGCGCCGAAGCTCAGGATGGAAGCGTCCCGACTCTGCCCTCAACCCCCATTCACTCGCTCCAGCTCTCCACAGCAGCAGGTGGATGCACAAAGGGGAGGCCCGGTCCAGGTAGTCACGAGGGCACAACCCCGGTCCTGGTGGTAACGGAGGGAGAGTCGTCGGCCGGGTAGATAAAGGGCGGAGGACCCTAAGCCCCCTGGTGGACCGACCAGGGCACTCCCTATGATGGAAGGACAGGCCTGACCCCCTCAGCTGAAACGGCTGCTGTGGAGAGCTGATTCCGCCGGGAACAGCGGTGGAGGTGTTGCCTCGGCAGGAGGTGGGCTGCGAGTGTGTGTCGCAAGTCAGTGTCAGTGTAGGGTACATACAGTAACGTCTAATATTCCTCCTGTCCTTTCCTCCTTCTATTCTTCCATCGCACTTGAACCTTGACTTTCACCACCACCAAGTGATGGTCCGATAGTCCACTCCCCCAGCCTCTTGCATCCATTACATACCTTATTCTCTCATCCACACACACATAATCAATCACTACCTTCCGTTCATTCCATTCACCACCCACCCTTCTCATAACTCGCCATGTATACCTGTGGATCATTTTGTGCATAAAGAGGGTATTGGCTATCACCAACCCCTTCCTCGCACAAATGTCCACTAGAGCTCAACCATTTTCATCCACTTCTGCAGGCACACCCCACTCACCAACTACTTCATCCACCTTCACATTCGCTAATTCTCCATTCATTTCTCCAATCAAAAACATTCTCTCATTCCTCTCAAACTTTTCCATGCATGCTTCCACATTTGCCCAAATTTAATAGGAGTCACTGGACAAAAAAGGTTATTCGTCCAGTTTCTGACACCATTCACTCCTTCTTAGTGTGGTCGTTCCTGCTGGTGGCCAAGACGGTGAAGTCTGGTGGTCGGCTGAAAACGAAATGCTTCATCCACTCCACAGGGTCATCGGATAGGCACCATGAGAACCGATGGATCAGCGTGGTGAGGAAGAGGAATAGTTCAAGCTTGGCCAGGGACTCTCCTAGACACACACGTTTGCCTGTAGAGGAACAAGAAATATTACAGTTAGCTCTTGTCGGTTATGAAGGCAAAATAAATCACTGATGAAGAGGCACCAGAAAGCCACAAGTTACGTGAAGTGGTGTAGCAGTGTTGTGTGGAAAAGGAAAAGTTCGCGTTTGGACAGGGACTCTGCTGGACACAAAGGCTTGCCTGTAGAACCAAGAGAAGTTAGCTTCGAATGAAAGAATTACGATGTGATAAACTAATTAAAGTGTTTAGGAAGAGGTGCTTAAATGTCTCCTAAACCACGAGAAACTGTCAATCAGCATGGTTAGGTGGGGGTTTGCAAGGTAGGCTGAGTTTGATTAGGTTATGTTGTGCTGGGCTTGGCTGATCTGCGTTGGACTGGGCCAAGTTTTGTTAGCTTCGGTTAGGTTAGGTGGGAAAGTGTCTCACCGAAACTGAAGGACATGAAGTGGTGTGGCTTGAAGACTGTTGTTAAAAGTGAAGTTAGATAAGTTTAGTTAAGGTTAAGTTTGATTAAGTTGGGTTAGGTTAGACTGGGCTAGTTTAGGTTAGGTTGAGTCAGTTTACAGTAGGTCTAGGTTACGTTAAGTTAGGTTACATTACGTTTAGGTTAGGCTACTTCAGGTTAGATTAGGTTTAGGTTGTTAGATTTGTTTAAATTAAGTCAAATTAGGTTATGTTGGTTTGAACATAATCTCACCGAAACCGAATGGCATAAAGTGGTCAGGTTTGAATACTTTGCCGTCGTCAGTCAGGAAGTGCTGAGGCCTGAACTTGTCCGGCGCCTCCCAGTACTTAGGATCCTTCATGCAGTGAGACAGGTTGAACCTCACCTGTGTCCCTGCAACACATCATCAGATCATCATCATCATCAACATCTCCACCACCATCATCCCCTTCATCATCATCATAACCTCCACCATCATCATAATCGTCATCATCTAGGTCTCTTTTCAAATGTTCTGTCCATATTTTTCATTTTTATTTTCAGGCTACTGTCTGACTATTGTGTTCAGACTTAGAGAAATTTTCCTAACTGGACCAATTCTCTATAGCTTCTCTGGTTTTCATTAACCCCTTCATTAAGAGAGATCTGGGTGAAGTTAAAAAAAAAAAAACTAAAAGTAACATCAGTAGATTTTAAAACAAGTAATCAGACTGAAGGTAAACAACATTAATCCCAGTGACGTCATTTTTAATTGCTTCTTACTGTTACCAGACGATTTTATTCAGCTTAGGAAAGCCCTACCGCACTGAAGAGATTTATAAAGGCTATATCTAATCCCACCAATTCTAAAAGTCTATCCTAAACCGAGTAACTTCGTCAGATGGAAAAAAAAAAAAAAAAAAAAAAACAGGGGTACGCTGAGCTGACACCTTTGGCACTACTTTATATTGCTCTGTCTCTATTTTGTTTTTTCTTTAATATCACGTAAGAGCATAAAAACAATTTCTGCAATTTTTTGTTAAAGCTGCAAAAGGACGAGGAACTTTGCAAGGGTAGGGTAAACAAAGTACAAAGGTGATCCATATAATACTTAAACTAATTCTAATGTATCGTGGAGACGGCTTAGTTAACGTTACCATTGTCTACCTTGCATAATTTTCTACCTTGCATAATCCTTTTCATGCTTTATAGTGTCTGCCTTTATGCGAACAATAGCTGTATGATTAAGTCGTAATGATATGAGTTCTCACAAAAGTAGACTGAGCCGTCCCCGGAACACACGAGATAGAAAGTACAGGTTACGGATCTCTCTCTCTCTCTTGACCCATGCACTGACCTTTCGGGATCCTGTAGCCCCCAATCTCAGCGTCGTCTATGGTCTCGTGCGGCACAGCGAAGGGGATGAGGTCTGCCACTCGCTGTACCTCGTAAATGGTGGCGGTGCAGTACGGCAGGCTGACCCCACACGGTTTTATGTCAGAACGAGAAGGAGCATTGATACAACACAACACCCGTACTCAAGTCCACCTACGACCGAACTTTTAACCCATCCCTGTGCCCTTGTCCTTTGATTGATTGCTCTAAAAAAGTAATAATAATAATACAGTAACTTCATTCTTACCTGACCATAAAGCAGTTCACCATGTCTGATCGTCCAAACTGGATAAAAAAAAATTTAAGGTGAACTTGCCCTGTGACCTTGACCTTTGATCTACTGTTTTGAATATACAGTAGAGTCAATTCATCCTTGGGTAACTTTAAACTCGTCCGCCAAGTTTAGTATAACTAAAATGAAAACTATTTAAGTTGAAGGGCTAAACACTTAACTTTCCTCTATGACCTTTACCTTCGACCGATTATGCTCAAAATTGAATCATTTCATTCTTTCCTGTTTCTTATTCCTTCCACCATGTTTCGTCAAAATCGGATTAAAGCTCTGAAATGACCTTGTCCTTGTCAAAGAGGAGGCGGTGGCTCAATCGGTAGAGAGGTGGCATGCAGTCCTATTGGACCCAGGTTCAAATCCCCACTGGGGCAGGGAACAGTTTAACAATCTGAATTTCAATAAATCAGACTACCGATCTACCAGAAGACCCCCCGACATGTCGTAAAACTCCCCCCGCTAATACCAATACACCAGTTCTGTATGAGACAGCCCAAGCATGTATTCAATATGGACGGTGGGTGTTATCGCCGAAGTGGTGACATGTAGAGGTGTGCGGTACATAGGAGGACTACTGGGCCCTGAAAGCAGGCTGTGAAGCCTATGCTCAGAGTCGGTCACATATTATATATATATATATATATATATATATATATATATATATATATATATATATATATATATATATTCTATCTCTTATTCTCACCTGTCCATTTGAGCGAGAGTGGGCAGGTCATCTGGCCCCACCACCCTGTCCAGCTCCTCCTGCATGGCCACCTGGACCTCGGGATTGCTGGCCAGTAGGTATATGGCCCACCAAAGAGTGCTGGAAGTCGTCTCACTCCCGGCAAAAAACAGCTCCAGAATGTTGGCTTTGAGATGAGCCACTGGGGAGGAAAAAGTTGCCCACCCATTAACACCTGCAGCTCAAGGAATTTATTTATTTATTTATTTTTATACCGCTCGTTTGCAACACTTCCTGGTCAGTATTTTTACCATATTCACATTCAAATATTATTAATTTTCTAGTATAACAACGCATATCTCCTGTGTGATAATTTTTACATGCGAACGAGTAACTCAGTCTGATTTTGTCACTAATTAATTATGTCGCTATTTATAACAGACTAAGAAACAGAGTCGTAGGGCGCTAGTTATCTAACAAGTTTCTTATCAGATCTCATCCAGACTTAGTGGCTGGGTTGAGGATCGGCTTTTTTTTTTTTTTTTTTACAGGTTAAAGGTCAAGGACATCTGGCAAAGTTAATTTACACAGAACTGATCCAACTTAGACCTAATTTAGTGGAAGGGTTGAAGGTAGGGCAAGAACAAAGGGAATCGATTTCGTGAGCATTCATTTGTCCTTAAGTCACCGAGAAAGACAAAAATTCGACTCCTGTGTGTCTGTGTGTGAACGAAATAATGAAACTGACTTGAACCAAACTTAGTGTATGGAATGACAGTCAGTCATAGGGGTTGACTGACTCTTGAGAACAATCGGTCAGAGGCCAAGGTCACATGGTAAGATCAGCTCAACCAGTATTTAACTTATTTAAGCCAAACTTGGTTGGAAGGCTTTATGACAAGCTAAGGATGAAAAGATTTTATTTTGAGAACATCCAGTCAAAAGTCAAAGCCAAACGGTATGGTGAAAGTCCAGTGCGTGTGTGTTGCAGTATACTGTTATCTGTTTGATGTTTGTCAGCATCTATTGTACTTGTCTGCACAATATCTCATCTGGTGTACTATCGGCAACAAAAGTAGTGTCACGTCTCTCTCCATTGACTTTGTAAGTTGGTATTGTGACTGAAGCAAACGACACCATTGACAATGCTGTGTGTCTAGTTAAGCTTATCAATGCTGGTAGATGCAGATTCATGAGGCTGGCTGCTAAAGTACATGGAAGAAAAAGCTGAAGAGGAGACAGGACATTTCTTGCTGAGTGTGTGTGAGTGTGCGTGAATGTGTGTGTGTGTGTGTGTGTGTGTGTGTGTGTGTGTGTGTGTGTGTGTGTGTGTGTGACCTACTAGACAGTGGTGTGTCCCTGCCCTCCCTCGCCGCCTCCTCCATGCCTTGCTGATACTGGCCGATGTAGCTGCCCCAGTCCGCCATGCCGCCCGTCTGTTCGGTGTACTTGGCCATCTCTCCCTGGACGGGGAAAAAAAGAAAGAGAATTAGGAAAATCTTAATGCCCTCATGAAAAAAATATAATATGATATAATATAAAAAAAAAATCGTGTGTCGTAAGTACCAGAGAGGAAAATTTTCCCTCTTTTTCCGTCTTAGTTTTCTCTGACTAATATTCATAAACAGAGAGGGGGGGGGGAGTCGGTATGTTTCTCCCTCCATACATAATTCCCTGATAATATGACGCGTAAGGGAGAAAGATGACTTTCATATCCAAAGTGTGAATTAGACGCACCGGAATTGTTGGCGACCTCTTGTTCGTGACTGTACATAAGGATGAGGAAGGGGGTAGTGTTATTTTTGGAGCTATGTATCTATCTATCTGGTTGCCTGTCTGTGTATGTATGTTCTTTTTTTTTTATGCTAAGAAGAAGAAATCAAAGGTCACGAGCCCGCAATAGCCGTTCCCTCCAAGAGAAAAAGTCAAGATTCAGGAGAGAGCCAAATTGAAGATCCGATCATTTCGAGATGCCTGGACCCACTGGGTTTGAAAGGCTGGAGATCACAGCTAGCAGGAAATACAGTCAGAGGGAGACTGTTCCAGAGCTGAACTGTTACATAAATGAAGGACTGGGAGTAACGGTCAATTCTTGCATTAGAGAGTTGGACAGAAAAGAGATGAGAGTTCGCTGCTAGACGGGTGATACGCTCCTGTCGTAGAGGTGGAGGAATGGAAGCAGACAGTGTTGAGGAGCAGTGACCATTGAAGTAGCGATAGAAAAGATATAAAGATGTAACAGTGCGGTGAAGAGACAGAGGTTGAAGGGAGCCAGTAAGAGGAGAAGAGTTAATGAGACGAGAAGCCTTTGACCCCACCCTATTGAGAGGAGCTGTATGTGGGGAGCCTCCCCACGCATGAGAGTTGTACTCTACACACAGGGGCGGATAAAACCCGTGTATAAAGTCAACAACTGTGCAGGGGTAAAGAAGGAACGGAGTCGGCTCAGCACACTTAATCTCTTGGAAGCAGATTTTACAGGAGATGATCACTCTCATCTTAAATGTCAAGACCAACTTCCTAGCCCCGGGCTCCTACGCTCCTCATGGGGCAATGAGGGATTGGATGATGGATGGGTGGATGGATGTAATATGATCTTTCCAAGATAAGTCCTGAGTGAATGAAACCCCAAGCATGTTCAAGGATGATGCAGGATTAAGCTGAATATTATTAAACATTAGTGGGTACACCTGTGAAAGGTTTTGTCGGGTATATAGGTGTAAGAAATGAGTCTTTGATGCATTAAAAACAACATAATTATTTTTACCCCAGTCAGAGATATGAGCCAAGTTAGACATTAGGTGTACCATACCCTCATCCAGTGTTTGTTGAAGTAACTGCCGAGATGGACGTTGCTGGAACCGAATGGAAAGGTGAAGGGTGGAATCATCAGCATACGAGTGGATAGGATTAGATGTACAGCTTAGAAGGTCATTGATGAATAAAAGAAAGAGAGTTGGTGATAGGACAGAGCCCTGAGGAACACCACTGTTGATAGATCTAGGAGAAGAACGATGGCCGTCTACAACAGCGGCTATAGGACGACCAGAAAGGAAGCTATAGATGAAGGCACATATAGAAGGATAGAAACCGTAAGAGGGCAGTTTGGAAATTAAAGATTTATGTCCGACTCGATCGAAAGCCTTTGAGATGTCAAGTGCAACGACAAAACTTTCGCCAAAGTCCCGAAAGGAGGATGGCCAGGAGTCTGAAAGTTAGGTAAGAAGATCGCCAGTGTAGCGTCCCTGACAGAACCCATACTGACGATCAGAAAGAAGGTTGTAATAGGAAAGATATTTTAAATTTTTTTTTATTAAGAATGGGTAGTGTGATGGTAAGGATGGAGGTTTGGAGGGTGAAGTGCTTGAAAGGGTACAGCAGGGAAGAAAGGTTGCTGATTCTTTGAAAGCAGTGATAAGAAACAGGGAAGTGAGCATGGAAGTGAAAAAGTTACTACATGACAGTATTGTGATACCAACTCTAACGTATGGAAGTGAAGCTTGGACGTTGTTGGAAGGACACAAGTCAAGAGTGAGAGCAGTGGAAATGAGTTATTTAAGAGGAGCCTGTGGAGTCACATGGAGAGACAGGCTGACGAATGAGGATATAAAGGAGCGTTGTGGTGTGGATGTGGATGTGATAGGAAGCGTTATGAGGAACACACTGAGGTGGTTTGGCCATGTGGAGAGGATGGAGGGTGAAAGACTGACGAAGAGAGTGTATGTGAGTGAGGTGGAGGGGGGAAGAGGGAGGGGGAGGCCGAGGATGAGATGGAGGGATGGGGTGGAGAGGTATATGAGAGAGGGGAGTGTGAGTTGGGAGCAGGGCAGTGAAATGGCGGGGGACAGGGCGACTTGGAGGCGATTTGTTTGTGGCCACCCCAAACGGGATTGAGGCGTCTGGCAATAGACAGATAGATAGATTAAGAATGGACTCGAAAACTTTTGAGATACAGGATGTTAAAGCAATTGGACGATAGTTAGAGGGTTGGAAATGGTCACCCTTCTTTGGGACTGGCTGAATGAGAGCAAACTTCCAGCAAGAAGGAAAGGTACAAGTTGATAGACAAAGGCGAAAGAGTTTGCCTAGGCAGTGTGTAAGCACAGAAGCACAGTTCTTGAGGACAACAGGAGGGACTCCATCAGGCCCGTATACCTTGTTAGTACTGAGGCCAGTGATGGCAGAAAATACATCAGCTGAAGAAATTTTAATTTCAGCCATGAAAAAGTCAGAAGGGGGAAGTGATGGAGGAACAGCACCTGAATCGTCTAAGGTGGAACTGGAGGAGAAATTCTGAGCGAAGAGATATGCATGCTTTATCAGTAGAAGAAATAGCTACAGAACTATCAAAGTAGAAAAGAGGAGGGAAGGATGATGAGGTAAAGTTGTTAAAAAAGTTTTTAGCAAGGTGCCAGAAGGAGCGGGAAGAATTCGAGTTGGAGAGTTGAGAGCATTTAGTACGGATGAAATTATCTGTAGCACAGCGAAGAACAGGCCGAGCACGATTCCGTGCAGACACATAAACAAGATGTGATTCAGGGGTGGGTTGGCTCCGGTACCTTTCAGAGGCCCTCTCCTTGCTGTGAACAGCATTAGAACAAGCGTGATTAAACCAAGACTTTCTTGCATTAGTGAAACGATATGAGAAAGGAATGTATGCTTCCATGCCCGAGAGAATAACCTCCGTAATGCACAAGGCACACTCAGATGGCTCCCGGCCGTGGAAGCAATAATCATTCCAGGGAAAATCAAAGAAGTACTGCTTGAGGGCCTCCCAATCTGCAGCTCCAAAGTGCCACAGACGACGTTTCTTTGGAGGGTCCACAGGCCGTACCGGAGCGATAGGACAGGTCAAGGTAATAAGGTTGAGATCGGAGAAGCCCAACGGAGAGAAAAGATTAACAGTGTAAGTAGAAGGATTAGTTGTAAGGAAGAGGTCAAGTATGTTGGAGCTCTCTCCAAGACGGTCAGGGATACGGGTAGGGTGCTGTACAAGCTATTCTAGGTCATTAAAGTTAGAAAAGATGTAGGCTTGTTCACCAGGTGGATCAGTGAAAGAAGAGGAGAGCGAAAGGTGGTGGTGAACGTTGAAATCTCCTAGAATGGAGATTTCAGAGAAAGGGGAAATGGATAGAATGTGTTCCTTCGTAGAAGTAAGATAGTTGAAGAATTTTTGATAGTCAGTAGAATTAGCGGATAAGTAAACAGCGCAGATATGTTTAGTTAGAGAATGACAGGAAAGCCTAAGCCAGAGTGTAGAGAATTCAGAAGAATCGAGTTCAGGAACGCGAAAGCAAGATATGTCGTTGCGTATATATACACAACAGCCACTTTTGGCTTTGAAATGAGTATAGAGAAAGTAGGAGGATACAGAAAAGGGTTTGCTGTCAGTTGCCTCAGACAGCTGAGTCTCAGTTAGGAAAAGAAGGTGAGGTTTAGAGGAGGAGAGGTGGTGCTCAACAGAGCGAAAGTTAGAGGGAAGGCGGCGAATGTTGCAGAAATGAAGAAGCAGTGAGTCAGACAGTGGTTCCAGGCAGCTCGAGTCGTCACTGGGAGAGGGGCGGAAGGTGGGGGCATTTATGGTCCCCCACATGGGGACTCCGAGGCTATGTGTTGTGAAGCCATGATTTGTTTTTGAACTTTAGAAAAGGAAGTGTAGTGTGTACTGTACATGTAGTTTGGTGCTGATAGTTAGAGAAACTTGTACTAGAGATCAAACTTGCCTACTGCCTGTGTTACTGAGAAACTGAAAAAGTTCAACAAAGGGGGATGGTCAGGAACTAGTCTCGAGGGCTGATGAAACGGGAGCTCCATCTACAAGTGTCTTTATCTATGTACCTGTTTATCTATCTATGTATGTTTAAGTGCGCGTCAACACGTGCTCAAACAAGTGTTGGCAACATGTAAGCAACACAGTAACGAACACACCGCAAACATATTGGGAACAGCAGCGTCCAGATCATGCTGGCATCATGAAGTCTCAGCTGCCTGGTATGGACACACTTATCCAATCGCCTCTGCTGCCAGTTTTCGAAGCTGCAATGAAACATGTTTGCACACACCTGTTCAAATACTGCTCCAAACATGTTCCTGAACATGTTGCCAGCTGTGTTGCCAACATGTGTTTGAGCACACGTGTGGATGCGCACTAACTGTCCGTCGCCAGACTCCTTAATCCCGTAAAGGAGTGACCACAAACAAACTGCTTCCATGTCACCCTGCCCTCCACCACGCTGCCCTGCCTCTAACTCACAACATATTCATACACCTCTCCACCCCATCCCTCCACTTCATCCTCAGTTTCCCCATCCTTCGTCTTCCCTTCTAGCTAGGTTTTGCAACGTTACCTCAATGAAGACTAGTAGATCTTGCATATATCCTTGTGTTTTCTGGATGATGTCCAAGTTTGGGAAGAATTTCTTGACCCACGAAAGTCTGGAAGAAGAAGATAAAGGTTTGGAGCAATGTCTGTCGACTGCACGACGGACATTCACCTATAATTCGACTCCGCGGCACTGATGAGGAGCCTACATGTGGTGGCAGTATGCGCCCTGGGTGGAGCAGTTGTGACGTTCACGTGGGGAACCAGACCTCCTATTTCCCCGCAACTCGCCGTGAAAAAAACCCTGCTCCAACCCTGGTGACGCGCTGTGTACCACAAAAGGGGCGCCGGATCCCGACATAGTGTAGGCCTATACACTACACCGTACCTGGAGAACGACCTCACAGAGGGAGCTAATTATCTATGGTCGACGGGTGTACTTGGCCAGACAGACAGTGATTAAAGTACAACGACGACTCCGATGATTTCTATTATATTTTAGTCTGAATACTGCCACTTGTCTTTATATCAACTGGCATTTGCTGTGAAATCCACAGACATAACTAAGTATGTGTTCTCGTTGGCATTGGAGGCTTCGTAGAGCCATTTTCTTAGTGACTTATAATTCTTATTACACCTTCATTTGTCAGTTGTTATTTAAGAATATTGAATATCCATGTACTGTAGATGGCCGCAGTAACATTCAAGAGAATAAAAAGGTGCTATGTGTAAATAGCTTGGGAAAAGGTACTACGAAGCCTTATATGCAATGTTGAATTCAGCTCTATTAAATACACATGCTTTGCATAGTTCCATATCTAAAAACCGAATGAAAATGCATTTGTGTTATGACTCGTATGAGAAAAAACAAACTAACCTCCAAAAGTGCTTGGCCAAGCGTATCAGCACTTATCGCAAAGCAAGGTGGAGTGTCCTGAGGTTCTGTAACATCTTTTTAACCTCATATTTTCATTTTGCTTATTTTCCATAGTAGTGAAGATGATTACCGAAGACTACACCTAACTCCTCCAGTTCGAAATATCTCTACTGATCTTAATGAAATCATCTACATAGAACAAAATAATTTCGATATAACAGAGGGTATACTATAGCTAATCGTCGTCCCATCACTTACCGTAATGCAGGGTGGAATGGATTAAATGCCTGTAACATCTTGTTCATTTTGTCCACCAGTTCCTGAAGCTTGGCATCGCTGTGGCTGAACCTACTGCCAATTACGATAGCCCAGAGCACGTTAACGATACTTCGGTTGAACAGGAGCTGAGGATATAAGACATATTGTCGTTAACGATATTTCTGTTGAACGTGAGCTGCTGGAAGGTGGATATTTATGTTAACGACAGTTCTTTTGAACATCAACTGTTTGAAGAGGAAAGATGTTGTTTTCAAATTTTTAACATAATGACGTCCTCTGTTGTGTCAAGTTATCTCTGGAAGATTTTTTAATAAGCAGTTTTATGCAGCCTGTGGGAGTTTTAAGAGAGTAACAATCGTCTGAGGTAACAATAATTAAATACAAATGCCTCCCTCTGGCTAAAGGAGTGGTATCATTTTGTGAATCTTATTCCAGGCCAACTAACTTACCCGTAATCGATCTTCTTTCTGATACGCGACCAAAATAATAGAACGTTGAAAAAACAAATCTAGCCAACTCACTCCCATACTTTAAAAAAGGCTGACTGGGGGTGGGGGTACGACAAGGAGTGATATTGTTAACTCAGGCTCATTTAATCCCAATGGCGATATTCTTCTGGTACCGACTAGAATACTCGAACCGAGAACAACAGGAAATGTGTTACAAATCTTTCTGAGAATATCAATATCGTATTCTGAGTGGCATTGGAGATTTCGCAACACCTCTTCCTTTGCTATTTATTATGCACATTACATTGTAGCTTCCTCTTGTGTGTTGTAAACCATGTCGAATTAAAACATAATATATAGTACGACAATGATAAGGATTAAAAATAAAGTGGTAACGGAGGGGTAGTACAAAACATCCTATTCCATCTACAAAACGATTCGAACTTCTACAGTTCGTGTCAGCCCAAGCCAACTAACTTACCCCAATATCGATCTTCTTTCCCTGATTACGTTTGAAATACTCCAGCAGCTCCTCCAGTTCGTTCTGCATGATGGGCTCCAGCGTCTGTCTTCCTAATCCCAGATCCTTTAACGTCCTAAGGGTAAAACGACGTTGGTTCTTCCACACCTCACCACTCGCGGTCAAGATACCTGCAGGAGGACTGAATGATTAAGGCGTTTATCATAAACGTACAGAATTAGCAGATCTGTCCTTTCGTAACTATGATTATCCGTCCCCGCCCCGGAGGGGCTCAGGGACATGTATTGTTTTCATTCGGTTTGTCTGTTTATCTGCCTGTCTGTCTGTTAACAACTTTACGCTATAACGACTGGTGCGATTTGTACTAAGATTACCAGGATAATGGGCTTTGACATTGTGATCACCTGATTAAATTTTGGGCTAAATTGGGCCAAGGCCCAGGCTGTAGGCCCAGAAAATGTAAAAAAAAAAAAAAAAAAAAAAAAAGAGTGGGGGTGGGGGCGAGGGATGCGTTAAAATTGCTTTATTTTCATAACTCCTTTCATACTCGTCATATCGACATGTAAGCAAAACCTAAAGGTGATTCTTTCACACCTACATCCTATAACATGCATCATTACATCACGGGGTCACTCCTCCAGTTAGCGGAAGAGGGGTCAATGTCAGGTGGGTCTGGTGGGTCTAAAATATCAAATGGGCATAAATTTGTAAATTTTCACCCGATATAGTCCAACTCTGGTATGTGACATCTTTGACTAGATATTCTGTTGTGTTTAAGCCGCAGCACTAAAATGACTGCCGGGGATGGGTTTGCTGTGCCTCGGCACCGCTTCTTGTTCTTGTTTTTTTCGCCTAACGTAACAAGGCCACTCCGAAATCTTCAATACTGAGTCGTTCTTGCTTGATACTCGATAACATGATCCTTGGTTATGAAGTAGGAATGAGTCTCCTTGATTACTATACTCTTTTTACTCTAACTTGGCCTAAAATTGCCATCTCGCCACCTTGAATACTTGATTAATACTAGAATAGGGTACTAGTCACGAAAGAATGCTGCGGGAAAAAAGTGGAGCTGAAGTATTGTCTTTTCCCGCCACTGAGGTATGTGACATTATTTGCAGAAGGACCAAAACTTGGGCCAAACTAGAGTAAAAGGAATACAGTTAAATCGACCCTCCAATCTGACTACGCTTGGCCATCAACTGAACTGAGAGGGTTAGGGATTATTGCCAGGGTACAGCAAACGCGCTGTAGTATCAGTAGTCAGTCAAGAATAATTAAGAAGAACCTTTTATCACTGACATATGAAGCTTCGTTGCATCTTTTCCCAGTGATTTATTTTGAATTTTACACAACACCATCCTCTTGTATGTTAATTATCTCGTTTAACCATCGACATAATTTTGAATCACTGACATAGAAGGTAATAAAGAGGCGTAATATGCAGAATAAATCGCTAAGGAAGAGGTGCTACGAAGGCTCCTGTGTCACAAGTCGTTTTCTGAGTGACATTATGTTTCGTAGGCCTTTTTTTCTTAGGGAGTTATTATAGTTTTTGCATTTTGATATCCTCTTTTTGTACCATTTTACACATTTTTAGTACCTGGATATTTTACATCAACAATGCAGGAGTTGATAATGAGCTGCAGAACGTAGAATAAGTCGCAGAAGAAGAGGGGGTATGTAATCCTGTCGACTCACCAAGCTGTGTGGACGTGTTTCCCGTGAGGATCTTGTCTCTGTTGCTGAATATTATAGGGGCAGTGCGTCCTGAGAATGGTGGGTCGGCTAGGGCTGTCTTCATGAGGCCTGGGTCGTTGATAACCACGCCCCTGAAAATAATAACAAAGACGGTTTCTGTGTAGCCTGAAACTTTAGAGGAAATAAAGAATTCAAGCTCTTTCCTGTGTCCTTCTCCTACCCAACATTTCTACTAGTCGTAATGGATCATATTGAAAAGAAGAAGAAGTATACGGTACCTCAATAAGAAAGTGATATTTATTAAGATGTGGAGAGTGGAAAAATTACACCCTATATTCAAAGTGGAAGAACTGCATCCCGTATTAAAAAGGTGGAAGAATTACTCCCCATATTGAAAGTGGAAGAATTACATGCCATATTAAAAGTGAAAGATTTACACCTCATTTTAAAAATTGGAAGAATTACACCCCATATTAAAATGCGGAAGAATAACACCCCATAAGGAAGTGTTATTTATTAGGATATTGAAAAGTGGAAGAAATATTCAGTCAGTATTACCCTAAATATTACAGAGTAGAGAATAATTAATGAAGGTAATATCTAACCCATTCAGTTCGTGAAAATTTTTCTAAGCAAAATAGCTTGAATATTTTTTTTTTTAAACAAGGAAAAAGGAACTAAAGGCCATGAGTCCACAAATTGTTCCCTCCAACAAAAACAAAAACAAGATGACAGAAAGCCAAATTGTAGATCCGTTCATTTCGAGATGCCTGGACACACTGCGTTTGAAAGCCTAGAGATCATAGGCAGTAGGAAATACAAACAGAGGGAGACAGTTCCAGAGTTGACTTGTTGCATACATGAAGGACTAGGAGTAACGGTTAACTCTTGCGTTAGAGTTTTGGACAGAAAAAGGATGGGAGTTTGTTACTAGACTGGTGCTGCGATCCCGCCGTAGTGATGACCTACGTATCAGTCATTCAATCAGTCAGTCACTACCCATCTATCTGTCTATCTATCTACCAACCTATCTACTTACCTACCTACCTATCTCCATACTCCCCTTCCACAATTGTAACTCCCTCACCATTTATTGAAGACCTGGTAACTGAATATCTCCCCGTAAGTCTTCCTGTAGTTACTGAAAGCCACCTTATGCGTCTTAAACAGGATGTAGATGACGTTGCCTAAGAAGGGGAGCGAAATGGGGCCTGAAAATGAAGGTAAAGATCGAGTTAGATTTCCGTCCGGATTTTAAGTGATATTGGAAGCTTCGTATCACCGTCTTTCTAGCGATTTATTTATTAGTAGAGGAATAGAGGGTGTGGATGCTGCTGCCTAAGAAGGGGAGCGAGATGAGGCCTGGATAGGAAGGTAGAGATCGAGTTAGTTCGGATTCTAGGTGGCACAGGCAGCTTCTTAGCTTCTTCCTTCTGGCGATATATCTGGAGGATGTAGATGATGTTGCCTTAGAAGGAACGCGAAATAGGTCCTGGAAATGAAGGTGGAGACTGAATTAAAGTTGGTTTCGTATTTTAAGGCCCGTATTCTAGTCGGGTTAGGAGGCTCCCTAGCACTTCTTCCTAAGCGATTTATTTTTAGACATGTGTCGTTAATAATCGTCTGTACGCTATTTATGCAGAGTATGGTGATATTGAAAGGATTTATATAACACAGAAGAGGACAGCAACGTGTACTACGCAAAGTAAATCGCTTAGGAAATGGTGTTAAGGAGCTTCTTTAACCGAACAGAACACGGGCCTAGGTGACTGGTTTCGTAACACCACATGCAAGAAATGTGTTTTAAACAAGTAGTGAAGAAAGATTTATACATAGATATTAAAAGCACACTCGTCACTTCTTTGCAGTAGGTTTACCGGATAACAGGTTCATGTCATACAGAAATGATTCAAGTTAATTTCTGTTGTCGACTGTACATGTAACTCAGAATGGGAACCTCTGGGTTATAGAATTGAAAGAGACGTAAAGATGACTCACCTGGCGGGAAGTTTGGTGGTCTGGCATTGGCCCAGAGCATCAGGGCAGCCACCACCACCACCACCAGGACGATTGTCAGCCACATCCTCACAGAACCACGAAATGAACGTCACCTCTGCAGTCTCTGAATATGGAAACAAGAATAGGATAAGGGTAGGAAAGAGTGTTGATAAAGAGAAATGCTAGGACTGAAAATGAGCGTTAGAACTGATGCATCATATCTGAAGAGGAAAAAGAAGAAGGGTGAAAGTGAGGAAGACATGTAAAAGTAGGCTAACCTTACCTGAATAACAACAACAACAAAAAATCTTAAAGGGTTGAAAACGTCAAGCCACTACAGCCACCACTACTGTTCTCGTAACAACCGATACTCCCAGCTCTTCATATTACACATGTCATCCCTGGAACTCTCTCCTCCTCTGTCTATATTTCCTTTTGCCCATGACCATTCTTTTAAACGCAATGTTTCAAGGCATCTCGAATGAACGATTTTTGAATTTGGCTGTTTTATTTTTTCATTGGAGGGAACAATTTGAATGGTTCCTAGGCATTCGTTCTTTCTTCCTTGCATTAAAAAATACTAATTATCCTCACAAAATAAGAGGGGAGTCACCATGGTAGTCTCCTATACTGAATAAAAAAAAGTCAGAAGTCAGCTGCAAGAGAGTATCAAAAGAGGACCTCAGTTTGATAATGTTAGCTGAAATAAATAATAATGACCTTAAGCCACTACCATTAAAAACACAAACATTGTCACCAGGACAACGGAGAGGCAGTCACCACGGCGATCTCCTAAGCTGGATACGATAGTCTGACGTTAACCAGAACAACATGAAAAAGCAAGGTAGCCTACCACCACCACCAGAGCTGAGAATCAAAAGCCTTCACCCACCACAACCACAGGGCTGAAACTGAAAAACATTACCCCACCACGACCTTAAGGATGATAATGAGAAACGTTAACCCACCACAATCACAGAGCTGAAAGTAAGAAACGTTTACCTACCATCATCATCAGAGCTGAAAATTAAAAACGTTAACTCACCTCCACAACCATCACCCCAGGTACCCATACCATCACAGAAGAAAGAAGGAAAGAAAGAACGACAGAAAGTGACCGTCGAGACCTTCCCCTGTCTCATCCTGATGCCAAAAATCCTTGCCACATCGTTGGCGTTGTGGTTTATTCTGCCTTGGTTGCTTATTCTCATCTGCAAGGCCCTTGCTTCCTCAAGTAGGTTGTCGATTTCACCTCCTTTCCATGTTTCAACCCGCCTTGATTGGCTTTAATATTATCTGCAATGCTTGTTCTTTGGCGGTTCTTGTTGAGGAAGAGATGTTGTATCAATGCAAGGACTTAAGAGAGAATGAGGCAATGGGTTAATTATTATTATAACGGGCTATCAGGCGAGTTATTTCCTTAATCGTATCAGTTGTAGCATTGTATCTGGGAGGTTCGAGAAGGTTACTTGACGACCATCCAACAATTTCATTATATGTTGTGGTCACCCATGTTACTGCATTTTCTCTGGCTTTGCCCATCCAGTAGGTAGGATGACTTTCACGCATAGACCTGTGAGGCTGCTCTGCTTCCTCGTTGTTTGTGTGACTACCGATCTGGGGACATATAATACCTGAATGATTCACTCTTTCATGCACTCCTCAATGGTGGTCTTCATCTTGAGTTTCATTTCTGTCATAAACTTCCTTATGTTCCTCAACCCCAACTTCACTACCATTCACTTCCCCATGGTGATTTAACCCACCCAACACTTCCATGTCTCTCACATCTCGACGGCTATCCCTATCCCTCGCCTCACCACGGGGTCTTTCACCACCACGCATGTCCGTGTGATCGTGCATATTGTCAGTGACCGCCTCTTGAATTTTCATGTCACCATTCTGTCGCCTGCCATCGTGGAAGCGATCAAGTGCCGCTTCTGGTGGGCTGTGATTCCCTAACACATTCATACAGAAAGGTCTCAGCCTACATTATGTACACGGCTACCTGTTTGTTGCACATGAGCTCCTGATACACCTATGCTGCCTACTGGAGAACTGACAATAATACTGTGGCATGGCCATGGAGTTAATAATGTTTTTATACTGTGGTCTAGTATCAATAATAATGATTATGGCTACTTTTTGTTTAAATGAAATTAAATCTAATGTTACTAGACCAAGTTTTACTATTTGATTCTTAAATTTTGATTTGATATAAATGGAAAAATGTGCTTGTTTTACTTCTATTTTTGCAAATGATACGATGAAGTTATGGGGCAGTTTGCTTGTTTTCTTAATTTTTGCATATTACTAATACTAATAATCAGTTGGACTGATACTTCTGTGTAATTAAAGTTTGAAAGGAAGTAAAACAACTTTTCTTTGTTTAAGAGTTAAATAGGTGGCCAATGGGTGTGGTGCAATATTGTGGAGCCTTGTGTATTGGTACCGGGTCTTCAGGCGTTACGGTGCAGGGGTGAGAGCGGTGTGTGGCGTAGCAGCAGTGTGTGTGTGTATGTGTGTGTGGGTTGTTTAGTGATACTGGGTCTTCAGACGTTATGATATAGGGGTGAGAGTGGTGGAGTGCTTTGTGTTGGGAGTGTGTGTGTGTGTGTGTGTTGGTGTTGTGACAGGTGATGTGTGATGTGTGGTTGTGGTGTGATGTGGGGGTAAGGAAGTAGTACCTTTGGCATTGACAAGATTTATTTATTATTGGTTTTAATAACAAGATAGTGACAGAGAATCTTGTGAGGGGTGAGTATGTAGTTCTAGTTTTTAATTTTATGGAGTTTACATTAGCCCTATTATATTGAAATTATATTGAAATTACTCTTATTACTACTGTATATAATAATAATAGTGTATTTAAAACAAGGGTACTGTGATTAACTCTATTTTGATTGAAGTTATATTACTACTACTACTACTACTTCTACTACTACTACTCTACTACTACTTCTACTGCTGCTGCTGTTGCTGCTGCCTGCCAGACGAATATCTTTAGTCTCACATAGTTATTTTTTCTGCGATCTTAAATGCTCTGTAACATAAGGATGGGAGAACTTGCACCAAAGAAAAGATCCGGTGGCTGTATTGATCGGTGAACTACCACTGATGACCAACACATTTCGCAGCTGCGGAAATTAGTTACCTTGAACCGTGCTTTCGTCGGAAGGTGCGATTCCTTAAAAAAAAAAAAAAAAAAAAAAAAAGATAAACTACCTCTCCATTATCAGTTTTTTTTCTTTGTGTACATCTCTCTCTCTCTCTCTCTCTGTATATATATATATATATATATATATATATATATATATATATATATATATATATATATATATATATATATATTGTGCGTTAATACAGTATTGTATATTATTAATGCGCTCGATGTCTAGATGGGAAAGACTATAACTGACATTCGAGAGAATAATAAGGCGTAATATGCAAAATAAATCGCTAAAGAAGAGGTGCTAGGAAGATATAATCAACATATGGGAAAATAATAGAGTATAATGGACAATATAAATCACTAAGGATGAGGCGCTAGGAAAATATAACTACGAGTAACAAACGAGAGCATAATATGGTACAATATGCAAAACAAATCTCTAAGGAAGAAGTACAAAGAGGCCTCCCATCATCAGCTGAATATATACCCTTTATTCAAAAAATTCTCGTATATTATCATTTTCAAAGTCACCCACAATCCCCCTGTCCCATTTACCTATTCATTGTTTAACTCTTTCAGTTGTGTCATGTATATTTGTGGTCTATCTATGCTGTTACCAGACTAATTTTTTCAGACTGGGGAGGTCTGATGTGGTATTTTTTGCGCCCAGCTCTTCGGAAAGCGAACCCGGTGAACTGAGGAACGTTTATATACTGTACCTGGACAGCAGAGTCGCCCAGTTATATCGATGCAATTACGTATATTATTCTTTTTCCATCACCACCTCGTGTAGTGAAGGTGTTTAATGAAGGCTGTATCAAAGCTCGCCAGTTCTGTAATGCCACCCGAAGGTAAATAAAATTATCTGGAGATGGCAGGAATAAAATATAAAATTAATTGAAATACACCATCGGACTGAAGAATTAGGAACCAATGTCCTAATCTTGTTTGATAATCTTTCATATTATTCTTGCTACCTCCTGACGATGATACTCACTTTAGGTGTGGTATCACGTACTGAATGGCTGAATAAAGGCTGTATTTTCCCCCTTCAGTTCGACAAATTTCCCATGACTTACCCGGTGATAACATTAAAACGGCAAAATATCATTGAAATAAATTGATTAATATCAAATGGAAAAACGTTACCATTGTCAACTGGTCATGCTGTATTCTAGGCGGCATATAGAGGAGGCTTAGTAACATATCTTCCTTCCTGTTATATTTTACCTACACCTGATAATTGTCATCTATGCTATTTTTTTTATCATTCCAGCATCGACACAGTTTGCATCAGTACAGTATCAAAACCATGGTGAGTTGTAGGCCTGAAGTGCACAATAAATCGCTTTGTGATAGGTATAACGATGTCTCCCAAAACACTTAGAATACGGTTAAAGTTTAAAGTTTTCATCAGTATCATGAAGAGGATATTGAGGTGTAGGCCCGACGTGGACAATAAATAATTTTGCAAGAGGTATAATAAAATCTCCAAAACAGCTTAGAATGCAG
The DNA here is from genome assembly GCF_032717465.1 of Coenobita brevimanus. Taxonomy (NCBI): domain Eukaryota; kingdom Metazoa; phylum Arthropoda; class Malacostraca; order Decapoda; family Coenobitidae; genus Coenobita; species Coenobita brevimanus. The sequence continues at coordinate 30,095,920 of NC_136969.1, forward strand.
TCACCTTACCTTACAGCTGAAATCGTTGGAAAGTAACTGTAGATGTTTAAGTTTTGATTAAATTCTCTCCCACATCAGCCAAAGAGTGCAACTTTTGTCACTGCCCACCCGTCCTCCACCCCATTCGCGTCGCAAAACACTACACTCAGCATCGTTTCTCACTTCGAACAGACCAAGGGGTCAAAGTTGCCACATCCAGGTGTTCCGGCAGTTGTTTGTCACGCTTTTATACTTCCTTGTAATTTTAGTTAATTCTCACAGCACTAGTTATATATATATATTTCAGAATAGGACTTCGACTATAATGGAAAGTTTATGACTGTGCAACACACGACTTAGAAGGTAAACACGATACAAAGTACAAAATACCAACTGTGAGTGAACTGCTTTCACAGATGCTGCTTATTTTTTTTTTTTTATAGATCTTTCGTAATTGTAGATTATTATCAAGCCGCCAGTTAAAGGTATATGGAGGATTAAGACTCTGTATATCTGTAAGAGTTCATGGTTGTTTAGTACAAAACATATAAGATACATACGATACAAGCTACATCATACCAGCCACACGTGGTAGCTGGCGCCTTTGCCTCCCCAGAATAATAATTGCGTTCTTGATTCTACCTGGGGTCTTCTATTCTACTCATGCTAGCCTCGCACTATTTTATTCAGCTTATAATAAGGTTTTAGAAATTCATGACTTGGATACAGCCTTCATTTAACCTTGTATACGTGATATATATATATATATATATATATATATATATATATATATATATATATATATATATATATATATATATATATATATATATATATACTGTTTTATCTGCGGAGTTCACTTGCCATGTTCCATGATATGTATAAACACTCCCCTATGCGCGGTAGTAGCAAATATAAATAAATAGGTAAATAAAATAAATGAATAAATAAATAATGACGTCCTCGGGCCGAAAGGATTAAATATAAGAGGGTATTTTAAAAAACTAAAGGAAAAACATCAAGACAATGGGTCTTGACTACTTTTTATGAGAAAACGATTTGTAAACACCACCGTCATGGCCGGGACACTTTTGCAGTCTCTTCCAATTACCGCGAGAGTGAGTGAATGAGTCCAAGGTCCGTATTCTCGTTAGTTAAGGAAGCTTCCTAACACAATGCTTTTTCGGATATGGCTGGTTAAAATCTTTTTTGTGTTATTTTGTGCAGAGTGTGGCGATATTGGAAGGTCATACAGAATAGGACAGGTGAAACAAACAAAAGAAGTCGCTAATGAAAGGTGTTAGGGAGCTCCCTCACCCGACGAGAAAACGGGCCTAACAATGTTGATACTGGTGCAATTAATCTTATGTTAGGGACAACTCTATTACCCTGTTCCAGTTGACGCCAGACCACTTTTATAAGAGTGGGTCAGAGCAGCGTAAATGATTTTCAAAATGATGAGTTCCCCAGCATAGCAGTACGTAAGGCGTATGAGAGTAACTGTGCGCTTAGTTATGTTCTTCTTGGAGAAAACTTGACCCTTTAAGTACGACGGTGGCTGCTGGGCATTATTCTTATTATCAGTGCTGGAGAGGGATGTCTTCACGTGGTGGCACCAGTATAACTAGACGGCTCCGCTGACCAATTATACAAACTTCCCTCAGCTCCCTCCCTACCCTTCTGAAAGGAGGATGGTGGGCTGCAGGAGGACGGCAACTTCAGTCTGCAGTCCACCGAGTTCATGATGAGACGAACCTTGGTTTGCAAATACTCGTGCTGCTATTACTAGTACTACTGCTGCTGCTACTACTACTACTATTACTATTCTTAGTACCTTCAGACGACCTTAACCTCTTCAATCCGATGACATATTCTGTATTTTATTCTCGCTATCTGTCTTTATGTCTCATTCTATCTATCTTTGTATCTATCTATCTATCTCTAGACGCCTTAATTCCAGAAGGGGTGGCCACAAACGACTCGCATGACTGTCATTCTTTCCTCGCCATCAAGCTGCCCCCTTTCCAACTCACTTCCCCTCCCTCACCTACCTCTCCCTCCACCTCATCCTCAGTCCCCCGTCCCATCTCACCTCCACTTCACTCACATACACTCTCCTAGTCAGTCTTTCATCATTCTCTCCGCATATTCAAACCAACTCAAGGTATGTCTGTTGATTTTATTCAGCTTAGGAGTGACTAGTCGAGCTACAGTCGTTAGATAGAGCCTTATACCCCTACCCACATATCCATTCTACCAGCGTAGGCTATAGTCCAGTTTTTCAGTCTTTTTTATTTTTTTTACTGGAAAAAAAGTCCCACTCTGTTAACATGAGGAACAAGTAAAAACTCATATTTAATCATCATTTATTAAAGGCTGAGAGCATAGCTTGCTCAGCTATCCCACATAATTGTACTAAAGGAACTGATAATTGTGACGATAAATTTACAATGTGCACAGAACGCACACATGAATGATATTCACTATTTTTATACTGATAAAAATTAATTGGTACCGGTATATATTTCAGCTAACCTATATGGATGAACAGAGATAAAAAATATATAATATACAATACAGCGGCAGTCAAAAGTTGTGTCGCAAGTCAGTGTCAGTGAAGGGTACATACAGTAACGTCTAATATTCCTCCTGTCCTTCCCTTCTTCTAGTCTTCCATCGCACTTGAACCTTGACTTTCACCACCACCAGGTGATGGTCCGATAGTCCACTCCCCCAACCTCTTGCATCCATTACATACCTTATTCTCTCATCCACACACACATAAGCAATCACTACCTTCCGTTCATTCAGTTCACCACCAACCCTTCTCATAACTCGCCATGTATACCTGTGGATCATTTTGTGCATAAAGAGGGTATTGGCTATCACCAACCCCTTCACCGCGCAAATGTCCACTAGAGCTCTATCATTTTCATCTAGCCTACATCCGCAGGCACACCTCACTCAGCAACCAATTCATCCACCTTCACATTCGCGAATTTTCCATTCATTTCTCCAGTCAAAAACACTCTCTCATTCCTCTCAAACTTTTCCATGCTTGCTTCCTCATTTTCCCAGTTTCTGACACCACTCACTCCTTCTTAGTGTGGTCGTTCCTGCTGGTGGCCAAAACGGTGAAGTCTGGTGGTCGGTTGAAAACGAAATGCTTCACCCACTCCACGGGGTCGTCGGATAGGCGCCATGAGAACCGATGGATCAGCGTGGTGAGGAAGAGGAACAGTTCAAGCTTGGCCAGGGACTCTCCTAGACACACACGTTTGCCTGTAGAGGAACAAAAATTATTACAGTTAGCTCTTGTCGGTTATGAAGGCAAAATAAATCGGTAATCAAGAGGCACTAGAAAGCCACATGTTACGTGAAATGGTGTAGCAGTGTTGTGCGGAAGAGGAAAAGTTCGCGCTTGGACAGGGACTCTGCTGGACACAAAGGCTTGCCTGTAGAACCAAGAGAAATTAGCCTCGAATGAAAGAATTAGGATGTGATAAACTAATTAAAGTGTTTAGGAAGAGGTGTTTAAATGTCCCCTAAACAACGAGAAACTGCCAGTCAGCATGGTTAGGTGGGGGTTTGGGTTGAAGATGAAGGCTGGTAGGCTGTGTTTGATTAGGTTATGTTGTGCTAGGCTTGACTGAGCTGTGTTGGATTGGGCCAAGTTTTTTTAGTTTCGGTTAGTTAGGTGGGAAAGTATCTCACCGAAACTGAAGGACATGAAGTGGTGTGGCTTGAAGATTGCTGTTAATAGTGAAGTTAGTTTAGTTAAGGTTAAGTTTGATAAAATTAGGTTAGGTTAGACTGGGCTAGTTTAGGTTAGGATGAGTTAGTTTGTTGTAGGTCTAGGTTACGTTAAGTTAGGTTGCAGTACGTTTAGGTTAGGCTACGTTAGGTTATATTAGGTTTAGGTTCAGTTAGATTTGGTTAGATTAAGTCAAATTAGGTTATGTTGGTTTGAACATAATCTCACCGAAACCGAATGGCATGAAGTGGTCAGGTTTGAACACTTTGCCGTCATCAGTGAGGAAGTGCTGAGGCCTGAACTTGTCCGGCGCCTCCCAGTACTTAGGATCCTTCATGCAGTGAGACAGGTTGAACCTCACCTGTGTCCCTGCAACACATCATCAGATCATCATCATCATCATCATCATTACCTCCACCATCACCATAATCATCATCATCTAGATCTCTTATCAAATGTTCAGTCCATTGACTTATTTTTCATTTTTATTTTCAGGCTACTGTCTGACTTTTGTGTTCAGACTTAGAGAAACTTTCCGAACTGGACCAGTTCTCTTTAGCCTTCTCTGGTCTTCATTAATCCCTTCATTAAGAGACATATGGGTTAAAAACAACAACAACAACAACAACGTAACATGAGTAGAATTTAAAATAAGTAATCAGACTGAAGATAACTAGAATCCCAGTGACGTCACTTTTAATTGCTTCTTAGTGTTTCCAGACGATTTTATTCAGCTTAGGAAAGCCCTACCGCACTGAAGAGATTTATGAAGGCTATATCTAATCCCACCAATTCTAAAAGTCCATCCTAAACCGAGTAACGTCGTCAGATGGAAAGAAATAAAAAAAAACAAGGGCACACTGAGCTGACATATTTGGCACTATGTTGGTCTGTCTCTATTTTGTTTTTTCTTTAACATCACGTAAGAGCATAAAAACTAATTAATATCGAAAATTTTTTGTTAAGGCTGCAAAAGGACGAGGAACTTTGCAAGGGTAAGGTAAACAAAGTACAAAGGTGATCCATATAATACTTAAACTAATTCTAATGTATCGTGGAGACGGCTCAGTTAACGTTACCATAGTCTACCTTGCATAATTTTCTACCTTGCATAACCCTTTTCCTGCTTTATAGTGTCTGCCTTTATGCGAACAATAGCTGTATGATTAAGTCGTAATGATATGAGTTCTCACAAAAGTAGACTGACAGAAAGTACAGGTTACGGATTTCTCTGTCTCTGTATCTGTCTCTGTCTGTCTGTCTCTCTCTCTCTTGACCCATGCACTGACCTTTCGGGATCCTGTAGCCCCCAATCTCAGCGTCGTCTATGGTCTCGTGCCGCACAGAGAAAGGGAGGAAGTCCGCCACTCGCTGTACCTCGTAGACAGTGGCGGTGCAGTACGGCAGGCTGACCCCACACGGTTTTATGTCAGAACGAGAAGGAGCATTGATACAACACAACACCCGTGCTCTAGTCCACTTACGACAAAACTTTTAACCCATCCCTGTGCCTTTGTCCAGTGATTAATTGCTCTAAAAAAAAAAAAAAATAATAATAATAACTTCATTCTTACCTGACCATTAAACAGTTCACCATGTCTGATCGTCCAAAATGAATAAAAATATTTAAGGTGAACTTGCCCTGTGACCTTGACCTTTGATCTACTGTTTTGAATATAGAATCAATTGATCCTTGGGTAACTTTAAACCCGTCCGCCAAGTTTCGTATAAATAAAATGAAAACTATTCAAGTTGAAGGGCTAAACACTTAACTTTCCTTTATGACCTTTACCTTCGACCGATTAGGTTCAAAATTGAATCATTTCATTCTTCCCTGTTTCTTATTCCTTCCACCATGTTTCGTCAAAATCGAATTAAAGCTCTGAAATGACCTTGTCCTTGTCAAAGAGGAGGCGGTGGCTCAATCGGTAGAGAGGCGGCCTGCAGTCCTATCGGACCCAGGTTTATATCCCCGCTGGGGCAGGGAACAGTTTAACAATCTGAATTTCAATAAATCAGACTACCGATGTACCAGAAGACCTGCCGACATGTCGTAAAACTACACCTGCTAATACCAATACACCATTCCTGTATGAGACAGCCAAAGCATGTATTCAATATGGACGGTGAGTGTTAGCGCCGAAGCGGTAACACGTAGTGAGGTGCATGGTATGTAGGAGGACTACTGGGCCTTGAAAGCAGGCTGTGAAGTCTATCCCCAGAGTCGGACACGTAAAAAAAAGAAAAGAAAAAGAAAATGACCTCTTGTTGCCCAAGAACTAATCAACTGATCCTCTCTGCTGGTTGTTAGTCATTATGCCAGATCTGCTGTGTACCACCCAGCAGTGTTCCATAATCTTGCTAGCAGACACAACGACAAACAGACAGATAAACTGATTACGTATTGTAACCCTTGGCGTTTTCGTGCACAGTGAGAGCCAGTCCCATATACTCGCATATAAGCAGTCATTTCTCTCTAATTCTCTCTCATTTTCCCTGGCTTTCCCTCATATATATATATATATATATATATATATATATATATATATATATATATATATATATATATATATATATATATATTCTATCTCTTATTCTCACCTGTCCATTTGAGCGAGAGTGGGCAGGTGATCTGGCCCCACCACCCTGTCCAGCTCCTCGTGCATGGCCACCTGGACCTCGGGATTGCTGGCCAGTAGGTATATGGCCCACCAAAGAGTGCTGGAAGTCGTCTCACTCCCGGCAAAAAACAGCTCCAGAATGTTGGCTTTGAGATGAGCCACTGGGGAGGAAAAGTTGCCAATTAGCACCTGCAGCTCAAGGAATTTATTTATGTATTTATTTATTTACTTAATTTTTTATACCGCTCCTTTGTAACACTTCCCGGTCATTATTTTTACCATATTCACATTCACATAATATTAATTTTCTAGTATAACAACGCATCACTCCTGAGTGATAAGTATAACATGAGGGCAAGTAACTCAGTCTGATTTTGTCACTAATTAATTATGTCGCTATTTATAACAGACTAAGAAGCAGAGTCGTAGGGCGCTAGTTATCTAATATACTTCTTATCAGATTTCATCCAGACTTAGTGGCTGGGTTGAGGATCGGCTAGTTTTTTCTTTTTTCTTTTCTTTCTTTTTTTTTTTTTTTACAGGTTAAAGGTCAAGGACATCTGGCAAAGTTAACTTACACAGAGCTGATCCAACTTAGACCAAATTTAGTGAAAGGGTTGAAGGTAGGGCAAGAACAAAGGGAATCGATTTCGTGAGCATTCATTTGTCCTTAAGTCGCCGAGAAAGACAAGAATTCGTCTCCTGTGGTTTCTGTGTGTGAACGAAATAATGAAAACTGACTTGAACAAAACTTAGTGTATGGAATGACAGTCAGTCATAGGGGTTGACTGACTCTTTGAGAACAATCGGTCAGAGGCCAAGGTCACTTGGTAAGATCAGCTCAACCAGTATTTAACTTACTTAAGCCAAACTTGATTGGAAGGCTTTAAGACAAGCTAAGGATGAAAATATTTTATTTTGAGAACATTCAGTCAAAAGTCAAAGCCAAACGGTATGGTGAAAGTCCAGTGCGTGTGTGTTGCAGTATACTATTATCTGTTTGATGTTTGTCAGCATCTATTGTACTTGTCTGCACAATATCTCATCTAGTGTAGTATCGGCAACAAAAGTAGTGTCGCGTTTTTCTCCATTGACTTTGTAAGTTGGTATTGTGACTGAAGCAAACGGCACCATTGACAATGCTGTGTGTCTAGTTAAGCTTATCAATGCTGGTAGATACAGATTCATGAGGCTGGCTGCTAAAGTACGTGGAAGGAAAAAAGCTGAAGAGGAGACAGGATATTTCTTGCTGAGTGTGTGTGTGTGTGTGTGTGTGTGTGTGTGTGTGACCTACTAGACAGTGGCGTGTCCCTGCCCTCCCTCGCCGCCTCCTCCATGCCTTGCTGATACTGGCCGATGTAGCTGCCCCAGTCCGCCATGCCGCCCGTCTGTTCGGTGTACTTGGCCATCTCGCTCTGGAAGGGAAAAAAAGAGAAAGAGAATTTGGAAAATCTTAAAACCCTCATGAAAAAATATAATATGATAAAAAAAAAAAGAAAAAAAAGAAAGCGTGTGTCGTAAGTACCACAGAGGAAAATCTTTACTCTTTTTTTACGTCTTGCTTTTCTCTGACTAGTATTCTTAAACAGAGAGAGAGAGAGAGAGGTGGGGGGAATAGGTATGTTTCTCCCTTCATACATAATTCTCTGATAATATGATGCGTAAGGGAGAAAGATGGCTTTCATATCCAAAGTGTAAATTAGATTCACTGGAATTGTAGACGAACTCTTGTTCCAGACTGTACTGTACATAAGGATGAGGAAGGGGGTAGTGTTATTTTTGCAATTATATATGTATCTATCTGGTTACCTGTCTGTGTATGTATGTTCTTTTTTTTATGCTAAGAAGAAGAAATCAAAGCTCACGAACCCGCAATAACCGTTCCCTCCAAGAGAAAAAGTCAAGATTCAGGAGAGAGCCAAATTGAAGATCCGATCATTTCGAGATGCCTGGACCCACTGGGTTTGAAAGGCTGGAGATCACAGCTAGCAGGAAATACAGTCAGAGGGAGACTGTTCCAGAGCTGAACTGTTACATAAATGAAGGACTGGGAGTAACGGTCAACTCTTGCATTAGAGAGTTGGACAGAAAAGAGATGAGAGTTCGCTGCTAGACGGGTGCTACGCGCCCGTCGTAGAGATGGAGGAATGGAAGCAGACAGTGTTGAGGAGCAGTGACCATTGAAATAGCGACAGAAAAGGTATAAAGATGCAGCAGTGCGGCTAGGAGACAGAGGTTTAAGGGAGCCAGTAAGAGGAGAAGAGTTAATGAGACGAGAAGCCTTTGACTCCACCCTATTGAGAAGAGCTGTGTGTGGGGAGCCTCCCCACGCATGAGAGTTGTACTCTACACAGGGGTGGATAAAACCCGTGTATAAAGTCAACAACTGTGCAGGGGTAAAGAAGGAACGGAGTCGGCTCAGCACACCTAATCTCTTAGAAGCAGATTTTACAGGAGATGTAATATGATCTTTCCAAGATAAGTCCTGAGTGAATGAAACCCCAAGCATGTTCAAGGATGATACAGGATTAAGCTGAATGTTATTAAACATTAGTGGGTACACCTGTGAAAGTTTTTGCCGGGTATATAGGTGTAAGAAATGAGTCTTTGATGCATTAAAAACAACAAGATTATTTTTACCCCAGTCAGAGATACGAGCCAAGTTAGACATTATGAGTGCCATAGCCTCATCCCGGGTTTGTTGAAGCAACTGCTGAGATGGACGTTGCGGGAACCGAATGGAAGGGTGAAGGGTGGAGTCATCAGCATACGAGTGGATAGGATTAGATGTAAAGCTTAGAAGGTCATTGATGAATAAAAGGAAGAGAGTTGGTCATATGACAGAGCCCTGAGGAACACCACTGTTGATAGATCTAGGAGAAGAACGATGGCCTTCTACAACAGCGGCTATAGAACGACCAGAAAGGAAGCTATAGATGAAGGCACAGATAGAAGGATAGAAACAGTAAGAGGGCAGTTTGGAAATAAGGTTGTGATCGGAGGAGCCCAACGGAGAGAAAAGATTAACAGTGTAAGCAGAAGGATTAGTTGTAAGGAAGAGGTCAAGTATGTTGGAGCTCTCTCCAAGACGGTCAGGGATACGGGTAGGGTGCTGTACAAGCTGCTCTAGGTCATTAAAGATAGAAAAGATGCAGGCTTGTTCACCAGGTGGATCAGTGAAAGAAGAGGAGAGCCAAAGCTGGTGGTGAACGTTGAAATCTCCTAGAATGGAGATTTCAGAGACAGGAGAAATGGATAGAATGTGTTCCATCATAGAAGTAAGGTAGTTGAAGAATTTTTGATAGTCAGTAGAATTAAGGGATAAGTAAACAGCGCAGATATATTTAGTCAGAGAATGACAGGAAACCCTAAGCCAGAGTGTAGAGAATTCAGAAGAATCGAGTTCAGAAAAACGAAAGCAAGATAAGTCGTTGCGTATATATACAAAACAGCCACTTTTGGCTTTGAAATGAGTATAGAGAAAGTAGGAGGATACAGAAAAGGGTTTGCTGTCAGTTGCCTTGGACAGCTGAGTCTCAGTTAGGAAAAGGTGAGGTTCAGAGGAGGAGAGGTGATGCTCAACAGAGCGAAAGTTAGAGGGAAGGCGGCGAATGTTGCAGAAATTAAGAAGCAGTGAGTCAGACAGTGGTTCCAGGCAGCTCGAGTCGTCACTGGGAGAGGGGCGGAAGGTGGGGGCATTTATGGTCCCCCACATGGGGACTCCAAGGCTATGTGTTGTGAAGCCATGATTTGTTTTTGAATTTTAGAAAAGGAAATGTAGTGTGTACTGTGCATGTAATCTGGTGCTGATAGTTAGTGAAACTTGTACTGGAGAGCATACTGGCCTACTGTCTGTGTTACTGAGAAACTGAAAAAGTTCAACAAAAGGGGATGGTCAGGAACTAGTCCCGAGGGCTGATGAAACGGGAGCTCCATCTACAAGTGTCTTTATCTATGTACCTGTTTATCTATCTGTGTATGTCTAAGCGCGCGTCCACACGTGTGCTCAAACAAGTGTTGGCAACATGTAAGCAACACAGTAACGAACAGGCTGCAAACATATTGGGAACAGCAGCGTCCAAATCATGCTGGCATCATGAAGTCTCAGCTGCCTGGTATGGACACACTTGTCCAATCGCCTCTGCTGCCAGCTTTCGAAGCTGCACTGAAATATGTTTGCATACGCCTGTCCAAACACTGCTGGAAACATGTTCCCGAACATGTTGCCAGCTGTGTTGCCAACATATGTTTGAGCACACGTGTAGATGCGCACTAACTGTCCATCACCAGACTCTTTAATCCCGTAAAGGAGTGGCCACAAACAAACTGCCTCCATGTCACCCTGCCCTCCACCACGCTGCCCTGCCTCTAACTCACAACATATTCATACACCTCTCCACCCCATCCCTCCACTTCATCCTCAGTTTCCCCATCCTTCGTCTTCCCTTCTAGCTAGGTTTTGCAACGTTACCTCAATGAATTCTAGTAGATCTTTCACATATCCTTGTGTTTTCTGGATGATGTCCAAGTTTGGGAAGAATTTCTTGACCCACGAAAGTCTGGAAGAAGAAGATAAAGTTTTAGATCAATGTCTGTCGACTACGCGACGGACATTCACCAATAATACTACTCAGCGGCACTGACGAGGAACCTACATGTTGCTGCAGTATGCACCCTTGGTGGAGCAGATATAGCGTCCTCCTGGGGAACCAGACCTATTTCCCCGCAACTCACCGTGAAAAGGACCCTGCTCCAACCCTGGTGACGCGCTGTCCACCACAAAGGGGGCGCCGGATCCTGACACGGTGTATACCCTACACTGTACATGGAGAACGGCCTCACAGAAGGAGCTAATTACCTATGGTCGACGGGTGTACTTGGCCAGACAGACAGTGATTAAAGTACAACGACGACTCCGATGATTTCTTTTATATTTTAGTCTGAATACTGCCACTTGTCTTTATATCAACTGGTATTTGCTGTGAAATCCACAGACATAACTATGTATGTGTTCTCGTTGGCATTGGAGGCTTCGTAGAGCCATTTTCTTAGTGACTTATAATTCTTATTACACCTTTATTTTGTCAGTTGTTATTTAAGAATATTGAATATCCATGTACTGTAGATGGCCGCAGTAACATTCAAGAGAATAAAAAGGTGCTATGTGTAAATAGGTTGGGTAAGAGGTACTACGAAGCCTTATATGCCACGTAGAATTCATACCTATTATATACACATACTTTGCATAGTTCCATATCTTAAAACCGAATGAAAACGTATTTTTCTTATGACTCGTATGAGAAAAAATAAACTAACCTCCAAAAGTGCTTGATCAAACGTATCAGCACTTATCGGAAAGCAAGGTGGAATGTCCTGAGGGTCTGTAACATCTTTTTAACCTCACATTTTTCATTTTGCTTATGTTCCATAGTAGTGAAGATGATTACCGAAGGCTACACCTAACTCCTCCAGTTCGAAATATCTCTACTGAGCTTAATGAAATCATCTAATTAGAATAAAATAATCTCGACATAACAGAGGGTATACTATAGCTAATCGTCGTCCCATCACTTACCGTAGTGCAGGGTGGAACGGATTATATGTCTGTAACATCTTGTTCACCTTGTCCACCAGTTCCTGAAGCTTCGCATCGCTGTGGCTGAACCTGCTGCCAATTACGATAGCCCAAAGCACGTTAATGATACTTCGGTTGAACAGGAGCTGAGGATATAAGATATATTTTTGTTAACTAAATTTCTGTTCAACGTGAGCTGCGGGAGGGTGGATATTTATGTTAACGATAGTTCTGTTGAACATCAACTGTTTGAAGAGGAAAGATGTTGTTTTCAAGTTTTTAACATAATGACGTCCTCTCTTGTCTCAAGTTATCTCTGGAAGATTTTATAATAAGCAATTTTATGCAGCTTGTGGGAGATTTAAGAGAGTTACAATCGTCTGAGGCAATAGTAATAAAATACAAATGCCTCCCTATGGCTAAAGGAGTGGCATCGTTTTGTGAATCTTATTCCAGGCCAACTAAATCACCCGTAATCGATCTTTTTCTGGTACGCGACCAAAATAATAGAACGTTGAAAAAACAAATCTAGCCAACTTACTCCCATACTTTAAAAAAGGCTGGCTGGGGGTGGGGGTACGACAAGGAGTGATATTGTTAACTCAGGCTCATTTAATCCCAGTGGCGATCTTCTTCTGCTACCGACTAGAATACTCGAACCGAGAACAACAAATCCTGGTTACGAGAGGAAATGTGTTACAAATCTTTCTGCCAATATCAATATCGTACTCTGAATGGCACTGGAGATTTCGTAACACCTCTTCCTTTGCTATTTATTCTGCACATTACATTCTCGCATCCTCTTGTATGTTATTGATGTAATCCATGTCGATCTCAAAACATAATATATAATACGACAATGATAAGGATTAAAAATCAAAATAAAGTGGTAACGGATGGGTAGTACAAAACATCCTATTCCATCTAGAAAACGATTCGAACTTCTACAGTTCGAGTCAGCCCAAGCCAACTAACTTACCCCAATATCGATCTTCTTTCCCTGATTACGTTTGAAATACTCCAGCAGCTCTTCCAGTTCGTTTTGCATGATGGGCTCCAGCGTCTGTCTTCCTAATCCCAGATCCTTTAACGTCCTAAGGGTGTAACGACGTTGGTTCTTCCACACCTCACCACTCGTGGTCAAGATACCTGCAGGAGGACTGAGTGATTAAGGCGTTTATCATGAACGTACAGAATTAGCAGATCTGTCCTTTCGTAACTATGATTATCCGTCCCCGCCCCGGAAGGGCTCAGGGACAGGTATTGTTTTCAGTCGGTTTGTCTGTTTATTTATCTGTCTGTCTGTCTGTTGACAACTTTACGCGAGAACTATGGGTGCGATTTTTACTAAGATTACACGGACGATGGGCTACGACCTTGTGATCGCCTGATTAAATTTTGGGCTAAATTGGGCCAAGGCCCAGGCTGTAGGCCCAGAAAATGTAAAAAAAAAAAAAAAAAAGGGGGGGTGGGGGCGAGGGATGCGTTAAAATTGCTTTTTCGTCATAACTCCTTTCATATTCGTCATATCAACATGAAAGAAAAACCTAAAGGTGATTCTTTCACACCTACATCCTATAACATGCCTCATTACATCACGGGGTCACTCTTCCCGTTAGCCGTTGGGGGGTCAATGTCAGGTGGGTCTGGTGGGTCTAAAATATCAAATGGGCATAAATTTGTAAATTTTCACCCGATTTAGTCCAACTTTGGTATGTGACATCTTTGACTAGATATTCTGTTGTGTTTACGCGGCAGAAAATGACTGCCGGGGATGGGTTTGCTGTGCCTCTGCACCGCTTCTTGTTCTTTTTTTTTTTTTTTTCGCCTAACGTAACAAGGCCACTCCGAAATCTTCAATACTGAGTCGTTCTTGCCTGAAACTCGATAACATGAGCCTTGGTTATGAAGTAGGAATGAGTCTCCTTGATTACTATACTCTTTTTACTCTAACTTGGCCTAAAATTGCCATCTCGCCACCTTGAATACTTGATTAATACTAGAATAGGGTACTAGTCACGAAAGAATGCTGAGGTATGTGACATTATTTGCAAAAGGACCAAAACTAGGGCCAAACTAGAGTAAAAAGAATACAGTTAAATCGACCCTCCAATCTGACTACGCTTGGCCATCAACTGAACTGAGAGGGTTAGGGATTATTGCCAGGGTACAGCAAACGCGCTATAGTATCAGTAGTCAGTCAAGAATAATTTAGAAGAACCTTTTATCACTGACATATGAAGCTTCGTTGCACCTTTTCCCAGCGATTTATTTTGTATTTTACACAACACCATCCTCTTGTATGTTAATTATCTCGTTTAACTGTCGAAATAATTTTGCATCACTGACATTCAAGGTAATTCAGAGACTTAATATGAGGAATAAATCGCTAAGGAAGAGGTGCTACGAAGGCTCCTATATCACAAGTCGTTTTCTGAGTGGCATTATAGGTTTTGTAGGCCTTTTTTTTCTTAGGGAGTTATTATAGTTTTTCCATTTTGATATCTTCTTTTTGTACCATTTTATACATTTTTAGTACCTGGATATTTTACATCAACAAAGCAGGACTTGATAATGAGCTGCAGAACGTAGAATAAGTCGCAGAAGAGGGGGTATGTAATCCTGTCGACTAACCAAGCTGTGTGGACGTGTTTCCAGTGATGAGCTTGTCTCTGTTGCTGAATAATATAGGGGCAGTGCGTCCTGAGAATGCTGGGTCGGCTTGGGCTGTCTTCATGAGGCCTGGGTCGCTGATAACCACGCCCCTGGAAAGAATAAGGAAGACTGGTTTTGCGTAGCCTGAAACTTTAGAGGAAATAAAGAATTCAGGCTCTTTCCTGTGCCTTTCTCCCACCCAACATTTCTACGAGTCGTAATGGATCCTATTGAAAAGAAGAAGAATTATATCTCAATAAGGAAGTGATATTTATTAGGATGTAGAGAAGTGGAATAATTACACCCCATATTCAATGTGGAAGAACTGCATCCCATATTAAAGAGGTGGAAAAATTACTCCCCATATTGAAAGTGGAAGAATTACATCCTATATTAAAAGTGAAAGATTTACACCTCATTTAAAAAAATGGAAGAATTACATCCCATATTTAAATGTGGAGGAATAACACTCCATACGGAAGTGTTATTTATTAGGATATTGAAAAGTGGAAGAAATATTCAGTCAGTATTACCCTAAATATTACAGAGTAGAGAATAATTAATGAAGGTAATATCTAACCCATTCAGTTCGTTAAAATTTTTCTGAGCAAAGTAGTTTTTGTTTTTTTAAACAAGGAAGAAGGAACTAAAGGCCATGAGTCCGCAAATTGTTCCCTCCAACAAAAATAAAAACAAGATGACAGAAAGCCGTTCATTTAGAGATGCCTGGACACACTGCGTTTGAAAGGCTCGAGATCATAGGCAGTAGGAAATACAAACAGAGGGAGACAGTTCCAGAGTTGATCTGTTGCATACATGAAGGACTAGGAGTAACGGTTAACTCTTGCACTAGAGTTTTGGACAGAAAAAGGATGAGAGTTTGTTACTATTCGGGTGCTGCGCGCCCGTCGTAGTGATGACCTACCTATCAGTCAGTCAGTCAGTCACTATCCATCTATCTGTCTATCTATCTACCAGCCTATCTACCTACCTACCTACCTATCTCCACAATCCCCTTCCACAATTGTAACTCCCTCACCATTTATTGAAAACCTGGTAACTGAAGATGCCGCCGTAAGTCTTCCTGTAGTTACTGAAAGCCACCTTATGCGTCTTAAACAGGATGTTGATGGCGTTGCCTAAGAAGGGGAGCGAAATGGGGCCTGAAAATGAAGGTAGAGATCGAGTTAGATTTACATCCGGATTTTAAGAGACATTGGAAGCGTCGAATCACCGTCTTTCTAGCGATTTAGTTATTTGTAGAGGAATAGAGGATGTGGATGCTGCTGCCTAAGAAAGGGAGCTAAATGGGGCCTGGATAAGAAGGTAGAGATCGAGTTAGTCCCGATTCTAGGTGGCATAAGAAGCTTCTTAGCCCTTCTTTCCAGCGATTTATTTATATGGAGGCTGTGGATGATGCTGATTTAGAAGGAAAGCGAAATAGGTCCTGGAAACGAAGGTGGAGACTGAATTAGAGTTGGTTTCGTATTTTAAGGCCATTATTTTCGTCGGATTAGGAGGTTCCCTAGCACTTTTTCCTGAGCGATTTATTTTCGACATGGGTGGTTAATATCCGTCTGTACACTATTAATGCAGAGTATGGTGATATTGAAAGGATTAATATAACACAGAAGAGGACAGTAAGGTGTACTACGAAAAGTAAATCGCTTAGGAAATGGTGTAATGGAGCTTCTTTAACCGAACAGAACACGGGCCTAGGTGATTGGTTTCGTAACACCTCACGCAAGAAATGTATTTTAAACAAGTAGTGAAGTAAGATTTATACATAGATATTAAAAGCACATTCGTCACTTCTTTGCAATAGTTTTACCGGATAACAGGTTCATGTCATACAGAAATGATTCAAGTGAATTTCTGTTGTCGGCTGTACATGTAACTCAGAATGGGAACCTCTGGGTTATAGAATTGAAAGAGACGTAAAGATGACTCACCTGGCGGGAAGTTTGGTGGTCTGGCATTGGCCCAGAGCATCAGGGCAGCCACCACCACCACCACCAGGACGATTGTCAGCCACATCCTCACAGAACCACGAAATGAACGTCACCTCTGCAGTCGCTGAATATGGAAACAAGAACAGGATGAGGTGAGGAAAGAGTGATGATAAAGAGAAATGCTAGGACTGAAAATGAGCTTTAGAATTGATGCAACATATCTGAAGAGGAAGAAGAAGAAGGGTGAAAGTGAGGAAGACATGTAAAAGTAGGCTAACCTTACCTGAACGACAAGAACAACAAAAAATCTTAAAGGGTTGAAAACGTCAAGCCACTACAGCCACCACCACTGTTCTCGTAACAACCGATACTCCCAGCTCTTCATATTACACAACATGTCATCTCTGGAACTCTCTCCTCTGTCTATATTTCCTTCTGCCTATGACCTTCATTCTTTTAAACGAAATTTGTCAAGGTATCTCGAATGAACGACTCTTGAATTTGGCTGTTTTATTTTTTCATTGGAGGGAACAATTTGAATGGTTCCTAGGCATTGGTTCTTTCTTCCATGCATTAAAAAATAATAATAATCCTGACAAAATAAGAGGGAAGTCACCATGGTAGTCTTCTATACTGAATAAAAAAAAGTCAGAAGTCAGCTGCAAGAGAATATCAAAAGAGGACCTCAGTTTGATAATGTTAGCTGAAATAAATAATAAAGACCTTAAACCACTACCATTAAAAACACAAACATTGTCACCAGGACAACGGAGAGGCAGTCATTGGAAAGCTAACCCAGTGAACTGCAGGGTGCATTTTATGTCTT
Source organism: Coenobita brevimanus (assembly GCF_032717465.1). NCBI lineage: Eukaryota > Metazoa > Arthropoda > Malacostraca > Decapoda > Coenobitidae > Coenobita > Coenobita brevimanus. Next base: position 30,113,282 of record NC_136969.1, read on the forward strand.
ACCGCGGCCCACCACCCTCATTTTTGCGGTTAGGAAGGAAGTTGAGGAACGTTTTTATACTGTACCTGGACAGCGGAGCCTCCCAGTTATATCGATGCCATTACGCACATTCTTCTCTTTCCACCACCACCTCGTGTAGTGAAGGTGTTTATTATAGTGAAGGCTATACCTAACCTCTCCAGTTCTGTAAGGCCACCCGAAAGTAAATAAAACCATCTGGAGGTAGCAAGAATAAAATATAAAATATTACAAATACACCATCGGACTGAAGAATTAGGACCCAATGTCCTAATCTTGTTTGATAATCTCGTTTGATAATCTCTTCAGCCCGAGGACTTCCTTTTCATATTATTCTTGCTACCTCCTGACGATGATACTTGAGGAGTGGTATCACGTACTGGACGGCTGAATGAAGGCTCTATCTACTCCCTTCAGTTCGACAAATTTCTCTAGAGTCACCCGGTGATAACATTAAAATAGAAAAAGTTCATTGAATTGAATTGGTTAATATCAAATGGAAAACGTTACCATAGTCAAAAGATCATGCTGTATTCTAGGCAGCATATATAGGAGGCTTAGTAACACATCTTCCCTCGTGTTATATTTTGCCTACACCTGATAACTGTCATCTATGCTATTTTTATAGCTCCAGTATCGACACAGTTTGCATCAGTACAGTATCAAAACCATAGTGAGTTGTAGGCCTGAAGTGCACCATAAATCGCTTTGTGAGAGGTATAACGAAATCCCCCAAACCACTTAGAATACAATCAAAGTTTTCATCAGTATCATGAAGAGGATATCGAGGTGTAGGCCTGACGAGCACAATAAATCATTTTGGAAGCGGTATAACAAAATTTTCAAGACTACTTAGAATGCAGTCACCTTACCTTACAGCTGAAATCGTTGGAAAGTAACTGTTGATGTTTAAGTTTTGATGAAATTCTCTCCCACATCCACCAAAGAGTGCAACTGTTGTCAGTGCCCACCCGTCCTCCACCCCATTCGCGTCGCAAAACACTACACTCAGCATCTTCTCTCACTTCGAACAGGACGAGGGGTCAAAGTTGCCACATCCAGGTGTTCCGGCAGTTGTTTGTCACGCTTTTATACTTCCTTGTAATTTTAGTTAATTCTCACAGCACTAGTTATATATATATTTCAGAAGAGGACTTCAACTATAATGGAAAGTTTATGACTGTGCAACACACGACTTACAAGGTAAACACGATACAAAGTACAAAATACCAACTGTGAGTGAACTGCTTTCACAGATGCTGCTTATTTTTATTTTTTTTTTTTTTTAGATCTTTCGTAATTGTTGATTATTATCAAGCCGCCAGTTAAAGGTATATGGAGGATTAAGACTCGGTATGTCTGTAAGAGTTCATGGCTGTTTAGTACAAAACATATAAGATACATACGATACAAACTACAACATACCAGCCGTAAGTGGTAGCTGGCACCTTGGCATCCCCAGAATGATAATTGCGTTCTTGATCCGACTCATGCTACCCTTGCACTATTTGATTTAGCTTGGAATAAGGATATATATATATTTATATATATATATATATATATATATATATATATATATATATATATATATATACACTCGTATATATAAATCTGAAGAGTTCACTTGCCATGTTCCATGATATGCATTAAAACCCCCCGTATGCGCGGTAGTAGCAAATATGAATAAATTGATAAATAAAATAAATGAATAAATAAATAAATAATGACGTCATAGGGTCGGACAGATTAAATATAAAAGAATATTTTAAGAAACAAAAGAAAAACATCAAAATATTGGGTCATGACTACTTTTTATTAGAATTAACAATTTGTAAACACCACCGTCATGGCCGGGACACTTTTGCAGTCTGTTCCAATTACCGTGAGAGTGAGTGAGTACAAGGTCCGTATTCTCGTTAGTTAAGGAAGCTTCCTAACACATCTTCCTTGGCAATTTGTTTTTGGATATAGCTGGTTAAAATCCTTTGGTATGTTATTTGTGCAGAGTGTGGCGATATTGGAAGGTCACACAGAATAGGACAATAAGGTGAAACAAACAAAAGAAGTAGCTAAGGAAAGGTGTTAGGGAGCTCCCTCACCCGACAAGAATACGGGCCTAACAGTGTTGATACTGGTGCAATTAATCTTATGTTAGGGACAACTCTGTTACCCTGTATTACCCTGTTCCAGTTGACGCCAGACGACTTTTATAAGAGTGGGTCAGAGCAGCGTAAATGATTTTCAAAATGATGAGTTCTCCAGCATAGCAGTACGTAAGGTGTATGAGAGTAACTGTGTGCTTAGTTATGTTCTTCTTGGAGAAAACTTGACCTTTTAAGTACGACGGTGCCTGCTGGGCATTATTCTTATTATCAGTGCTGGAGGGGGATGCCTTCACGTGGTGGCACCAGTATAACCAAACGGCTCCGCTGACCAATTATACAAACTTCCCTCAGCTCCCTCCCTACCCTTCTGAAAGGGGGATGGTGGGCTGCAGGAGGACGGCAACTTCAGTCTGCAGTCCACCGGGTTCATGATGAGACGAACCTTGGTTTGCAAATACTAGTGCTGCTATTACTAGTACTACAGCTGTTGCTACTACTACTACTATTACTATTCTTAGTACCTTCAGACGACCTTAACCTCTTCAATCCGATATATTCTGTATTTTATTCTTGCTATCTGTCTTTATGTCTCATTCTATCTATCTTTATATCTATCTATCTATTTCTAGACGCCTTAATTCCAGAAGGGGTGGCCACAAACGACTCACATGACTGTCATTCTTTCCTCGCCATCAGGCTGCCCCCTTTCCGACTCACTCCCTCTCCCTCACCTACCTCTCCCTCCACCTCATCCTCAGTCCCCCCATCCCATCTCACCTCCACCTCACTCACATACACTCTCCTAGTCAGTCTCTCATCATTCCCTCCGCATATTCAAACCAACTCAAGGTACTGTATGTCTGTTGATTTTATTCAGCTTAGGAGTGACTAGTCGAGCTACAGTCGTTAGAGCCTAATACCCCTACCCACATATCCATTCTACCAGCGTAGGCTAAAGTCCAGTTTTTCAGTCTTTTTTATTTTTTTTTACTGGAAAAAAAGTCCCACTCTGTTAACTTGAGGAACAAGTAAAAACTCTTATTTAATCATCATTTATTAAAGACTGAGAGCATAGCTTGCTCAGCTATCCCAAATACTTGTATAAAGGAACTGATAATTGTGACCATAAATTTACAAAGTGCACAGAACACACACATGAATGATATTCACTATTCATATACTGATAAAAATTAATTGGTACCGGTATATATTTCAGCTAACTTATATGGATGAACAGAGATAAACAGTATATAATATACAATACAGCGGCAGTCAAAAGTTGTGTCGCAAGACAGTGTCAGTGTAGGGTACATACAGTAACGTCTAATATTCCTCCTGTCCTTCCCTTCTTCTAGTCTTTCATCGCACTTGAACCTTGACTTTCACCACCACCAGGTGATGGTCCGATAGTCCACTCCTCCAACCTCTTGCATCCATTACATACCTTATTCTCTCATCCATACACACATAATCAATCACTACCTTCCGTTCATTCAGTTCACCACCCACCCTTCTCATAACTCGCCATGTATACCTATGGATCATTTTGTGCATAAAGAGGGTGTTGGCTATCACCAACCCCTTCACCGCACAGATGTCCACTAGAGCTCTACGATTTTCATCTACTTCTGCAGGCACACCCCACTCACCAGCTACTTCATCCACCTTCACATTCGCTAATTCTCCATTCATTTCTCCAATCAAAAACATTCTCTCATTCCTCTCAAACTTTTCCATGCATGCTTCCACGTTTGACCAAATTTAATAGGAGTCACTGGACAAAAAAGGTTATTCGACCAGTGTCTGACACCATTCACTCCTTCTTAGTGTGGTCGTTCCTGCTGGTGGCCAGGACGGTGAAGTCAGGTGCTCGGTTGAAAGCGGGGTTCGCCACCCATACCACGGGATCGTCGGATAGGCGCCATGAGAACCGATGGATCAGCGTGGTGAGGAAGAGGAACAGTTCAAGCTTGGCCAGGGACTCTCCTAGACACACACGTTTCCCTGTAGAGGAACAAGAAATATTACAGTTAGCTCTTGTCGGTTATGAAGGCAAAATAAATCGCTGACGAAGAGGCACTAGAAAGCCACAAGTTACGTGAAGTGGTGTAACAGTGTGGTGCGGAAGAGGAAAAGGTCACGCTTGGCCAGGGACTCTGCTGAACACAAAGGCTTGCCTGTAGAACCAAGAGAAATTAGCCTCGAATGAAAGAATTACGATATGATAGACAAATTAAAGGGTTTAGGAAGAGGTGTTTAAATGTCTCCTAAACAACGAGAAACTGTCAGTCAGCATGGTTAGGTCGGGGTTTGGGTTGAAGATGAAGTCTGGTAGGCTGTGTTTGATTAGATTATGTTGTGCTGGGCTTGGCTGAGCTGTGTTGGATTGGGTCAAGTTTTGTTAGTTTCGGTTAGTTAGGTAGGAAAGTATTTCACCGAAACTGAAGGACATGAAGTGGTGTGGCTTGAAGATTGCTGTAAAAAGTGAAGTTAGATTAGTTTCGTTAAGGTTAAGTTTGATTAAGTTAGGTTAGGTTAGACTGGGCTAGTTTAGGTTACGCTGAGTTAGTTTACAGTAGGTCTAGGTTAGGTTAAGTTTGCTTACAGTACGTTTATGTTAGGCCACGTTTGGTTATATTAGGTTTAGGTTGTTAGATTTGGTTAGATTAAAGTCAAATTAGGTTATGTTGGTTTGAACATAATCTCACCGAAACCGAATGGCATGAAGTGGTCAGGTTTGAATACTTTGCCGTCGTCAGTGAGGAAGTGTTGAGGCCTGAACTTGTCCGGCGCCTCCCAGTACTTAGGATCCTTCATGCAGTGAGACAGGTTGAACCTCACATGTGTCCCTGCAACACATCATCAGATCATCATCATCATCATCATCATCATCATCATCATCATCATTACCATCATCACCATCATCATCATCATCATTACCTCCACCATCACCATAATCGTCATCATCTAGATCTCTTATCAAATGTTCAGTCCATTGACTTATTTTTCATTTTTATCTTCAGGCTACTGTCTGACTATTGTGTTCAGACTTAGAGAAACTTTCCGAACTGGACCAGTTCTCTTAAGCCTTCTCTGGTCTTCATTAACTCCTTCATTAAGATAGGTCTGAGTTAAAAAAAAACAAAAACAACGTAACATGAGTAGAATTTGAAACAAGTAATCAGACTGAAGATAACTTGAATCCCTTTGACGTCATTTTTAATTGCTTCTTCCTGTTTCCAGACGATTTCAATCAGCTTAGGAAAGCCCTACCGCACTGAAGAGATTTATAAAGGCTATATCTAATCCCGCCAATTCTAAAAGTCTATCCTAAACTGAGTAACTTCGTCAGATGGAAAGAAAAAAACAAAAAAACAAGGGCACACTGAGCTGACACATTTGGCACTATGTTGCTCTGTCTCTATTTTTTTTTTCTTTAATATCACGTAAGAGCATAAAAACTAATTAATATCGGCAATTTTTTGTTAAAGCTGCAAAAGGACGAGGAAATTTGCAAGGATAAGGTAAACAAAGTACAAGGTGATCCATATAATACTTAAACTAATTCTAATGTATCGTGGAGACGGCTCAGTCAACGTTACTATTGTCTACCTTGCATAATTTTCTACCTTGCATAACCCTTTTCATGCTTTATAGTGTCTGCCTTTATGCGAACAATAGCTGTATGATTAAGTCGTAATGATATGAGTTCTCACAAAAGAAGACTGAGCCGTCCCCGGAACACACGAGATAGAAAGTACAGGTTACTGATCACCCAGTATTTCTCTCTCTCTCTCTCTCTCTCTCTCTCTCTCTCGACCCATGCACTGACCTTTCGGGATCCTGTAGCCTCCAATCTCAGCGTCGTCTATGGTCTCGTGCGGCACAGCGAAGGGGAGGAAGTCCGCCGCTCGCTGTACCTCGTAGACAGTGGCGGTGCAGTACGGCAGGCTGACACCACACGGTTTTATGTCAGAACGAGAAGGAGCATTGAACCAACACAACACCCGTACTCTAGTCCACTTACGACGAAACTTTTAACCCATCTCTGTGCCCGAGCCCTCAAAAAAAAAAAATAAAAAATAAAAAAATAAATAAAATTATAATAATTACTTCATTCTTACCTGACCGTAAAACAGTTTATCAAGTCTTATCGTCCAAACTGGATGAAAATGTTTAATGTGAACTTGCCCTGTGACCTTGACGTTTGATCTACTGCTTTGAATATAGAATCAATTCATCCTTGGGTATCTTTAAACCCTTCCGCCAAGTTTTCCGCCAAGTTTCATATAAATAAAATGAAAACTATTTTAGTTGATGGACTAAACATTTAACCTTGCTCTATGACCTTTACCTTCGACCAATTATTCTCAAAATTGAATAATTTCATCCTTTCCTGTTTCTTATTACTTCCACCATGTTTCGTCAAAATCGGATTAAAACTCTGAATTGACCTTGTCCTTGTCATATTGTAAATGAGGGTAGTAATTATACACAGAACGTTATCTGGCCACCAATCTCGATAGCGTGATTTTAGGTACTTGTAGTGAGATAGGGCACTTGATTAGGGATCGTTAACCTCAGCCAGAATTAATTAGTGAGACGTAGTGTCAACGAGGTGAGTTACAGCACTCTTGGGTTACAATATTTATTGCACAAAGTTATAAAAAGGATGAGCTACATTTTAGCAGAGCGTGATAATAACGTTGGACCTTCTCACCAGCCTTCTCTCCCCTTTCTCTCTCTAACCCCCTTCTGATCTGAAGGGATTCTCTCCGACATTATACAGATCGTGGGGAGGATGTGTATGGTAAATTTCCTATCACGTGGACTAACTGGTTAGGGCTGGTTACTCCACGTGTTTTGGATGTCATGAAATTCTTGTTTGTCTGGCCTACGAGGAAGTTTGAGACACATCGTATGGCTTAAGAATTCTTGATGGTCTGGGACAACAAGGGATGTGGATATACATTGTGTGAATTGACATTTCTGGTTCGTCTAAGCAAGGGGATGTGTTCTCTAACTCTTCCTGGAGGACTCAGACATAACTACCTCTTCTACATATTGTTACCTGTAGCTATATACAGTCGTTACATAATTATAGTATTGTGTTATATTATGCCTACAATATGACCCCTTTTTGACCAAAAACTAATCAACTGTTCCTCTCTTCTGGTTGTCAGTCATTATGCCAGATTTGGTGCGATCCCATCCAGTGGCGTTCCATAATCTTACTAGCAGACACAATGACAAGCAGACAGATAAACTGAAATAAATACATACAGTAACCCCTCGCGCTTTCGTGCACAGTAACAGCCAGTCCCATATACTCGCATTTAAGCAGTCATCAGTTCCCTCTACTTCTCTCTCGTTTTCCCCATTCTTCAACCTCCGCTCTCTCTAATAGTTATATATATATATATATATATATATATATATATATATATATATATATATATATATATATATATATATATATATATATATATATATATATATATTCTATCTCATATTCTCACCTGTCCATTTGAGCAAGAGTGGGCAGGTGATCTGGCCCCACCACCCTGTCCAGCTCCTCCTGCATGGCCACCTGGACCTCGGGATTGCTGGCCAGTAGGTATATGGCCCACCAAAGAGTGGTAGAAGTTGTCTCACTCCCGGCAAAAAACAGCTCCAGAATGTTGGCTTTGAGATGAGCCACTGGGGAGGAAAAAGTTGCCAATTAACACCTGCTGCTCAAGGAATTTATTTATTTATTTATTTAATTTTTTATACCGCTCCTTTGTAACACTTCCCGGTTATTATTTTTACCATATTCACATTCACATAATATTAATTTTCTAGTATAACAACGCATCACTCCTGAGTGATAATTTTAATATGAGGGCAAGTTACTCAGTCTGATTTTATGTCACTAATTAGTTGTGTCGCTATGTATTACAGACTAAGAAAAAGAGTTGTGGGGAGCAAGGTATCTAATATATTTCCTATCAGATTTCATCCAGACTTAGTGGCTGGGTTGAGGATCGGCTTTTTTTTTTTTCTTTTTTTAACAAGTTAAAGGTCAAGGACACTTGGCAAAGTTAACTTACACAGATCTAATCCAACTTAGACCAAATTTAGTGGAAGGGTTGAAGGTAGGACAAGAACAAAGGCAATCGATTTCGTGAGCATTCGTTTGTCCTTAAGTCACCGAAAAAGACAAAAATTCGACGCCTGTGTGTATGTGTGTGAACGAAATAATGAAAACTGACGAACAAAACTTATGTATGGACTGACGGTCAGTCATAGGGGTTGACTGACTCTTGAGAACAATCGGTCAGAGGCCAAGGTCACATGGTAAGATCAGCTCAACCAGTATTTAACTTACTTAAGCCAAACTTGGTTGGAAGGCTTAAGGAAAAGTTAAGGATGAAAATATTTTATTTTGAGAACATTCTGTCAAAAGTCAAAGCCAAACGGTATGGTGAAAGTCCAGTGCGTGTGTGTTGCAGTATACTATTATCTGGTTGATGTTTGTCAGCATCTATTGTACTTGTCTGCACAATATCTCATCTGGTGTAGTATCGGCAACAAAAGTAGTGTCGCGTCTTTCTCCATTGACTTGTAAGTTGGTATTGTGACAGAAGCAAACGACACCATTGACAATGCTGTGTGTCTAATACTCAGTTTTTTTTTTTTCATCGAAGCGAAAATGCACTTGACAGATTGGTGATTGTTGTTTGAATGCAACATCACTTCATAATCTAGCATTATTAACTGACAACAAATATCTGAGGGGGAAATTTGGATTAGTAAATATTTTTTGGACATGTTGCATTCAGCCAATCATCATCAACCTGTCAAGCACAACTTCGGGTCAATAAAAAAAAAAACGGAGTATAGTTAAGCATATCAATGCTGGCAGATACAGATTCATGAGGCTGGCTGTTAAAGTACGTGGAAGAAAAAAAGCTGAAGAGGAGACAGGACATTTCTTGCTGAGTGTGTGTGTGTGTGTGTGTGTGTGTGTGTGTGTGTGTGTGTGTGTGTGTGCGTGAAAGTGTGTGTGTGTGTGTGTGTGTGTGTGTGTGTGTGTGTGTGTGTGTGACCTACTAGACAGTGGCGTGTCCCTGCCCTCCCTCGCCGCCTCCTCCATGCCTTGCTGATACTGGCCGATGTAGCTGCCCCAGTCCGCCATGCCGCCCGTCTGTTCGGTGTACTTGGCCATCTGGCCCTGGAGGAATTTTTACCTCATGAAAAAATATAATATGATATAATATAAATAAATCGTGTGTCGTAAGTACCACATAGGAAATTTTTTCCTCTTTTCTACGTCTTGCTTTTCTCTGACTAATATTCTTAAAGAGAGAGAGAGAGAGAGAGAGAGAGAGGGGTAGTGGGTATGTTTCTCCCTCCATATATATTCTCTGATATTATGATGGGTAAAGGAGAAAAATGACTTACATATCCAAAGTGTGAATTAGACGCACTGGAATTGTAGGCGACCTTTTGTTCCTGACTGTACATAAGGAGGAGGAAGGGGGTAGTGTTATTTTAGCAACTATGTATCTATCTGGTTGTTTCTCTGTAAGTATGTATGCATATCTATCAGTCTATCTAGTTATTTATGTATCTATCTATCTGGTGATCTAAAACTATCTTTATCTATCTACCTGTTAATCTATCTATCTATGTATGTCTAACTGTCTGTCACCAGACTCCTTAATCCCGTACAGGAGTGGCCACAAACAAACTGCCTCCATGTCACCCTGTCCTTCACCAGGCTGCCCTGCCTGCAACTCCCAACATATTCATATACCTCTCCACCCCATCCCTCCACTTCATCCTCAGTTTCCCCATCCTTCGTCTTCCCTTCTAGCTAGGTTTTGCAAAGTTACCTCAATGAATTCTAGTAGATCTTTCATATATCCTTGTGTTTTCTGGATGATGTCCAAGTTCGGGAAGATTTTCTTGACCCACGAAAGTCTGGAAGAAGAAAATGAAGGTATAGATCAATGTCGACTGCTCGACGGACATTCACCTATAGTACGACTCCGCGGCACTGACGAGGAGCCTACACGTGGTGGAGGTATGCACCCTGGGTGGAGCAGCTGTAGTGTCCAGATGGGGAACCAGACCTATTTCCCTGCAACTCGCCGTGAAAAAGACCCTGCTCCAACCCTGGTGACGCGCTGTCTACCACAAAGGGGGCGCCGGATCCCAACACAGTGTATAATTATACGATACTGTACCTGAAGGACGGCCTCACAGAAGGAGCTAATTACGTATGGTCGACGGGTCTACTCGGCCAGACAGACTGAGATTAAAGTACAACGACGACTCTGATGATTTCTTTTATATTTTAGTCTGAATACTGCCACTTGTCTTTATATCAACTGGCATTTGCTGTGAAATCCATAGACATTACTATGTATGTGTTCTCCTTGGCATACAAGGCTTCGTAGCTCCATTTTCTTGGTGACTTATTATTGAAATTACACCTTTATTTTGTCAGTTGTTATTTATGAATACTGAATATCTATATACCGTAGACTGCCCCAGAAATATTCAACAGGATGAAAAGATGTTATGTGTAAAGTAAGTAGCGAGGGAGGAGGTACTACGAAGCCTTATATGCCACGTAGAATTCAGACCTATTATAAACATCATTTGCATAGTTCCATATCTTAAAACCGAATGGAAACGCATTTCTGTTATGTCTCGTATGAGAAAAAATAAACTAACCTCTAAAAGTGCTTGGCCAAGCGTATCAACACTTATCGGAAAGCAAGGTGGAGTGTCCTGAGGTTCTGTAACATCTTTTTAACCTCATATTTTTCTTTTGCTTATTTTCCATAGTAGTGAAGATGATTACCGAAGACTACACCTAACTCCTCCAGTTCGAAATATCTCTACTGATCTTAATGAAATCATCTACATAGAACAAAATAATTTCGATATAACAGAGGGTATACTATAGCTAATCGTCGTCCCATCACTTACCGTAGAGCAGGGTGGTACGGATGATATGTCTGTAACATCTTGTTCACCTTGTCCACCAGTTCCTGAAGCTTGGCATCGCTGTGGCTAAACCTGCTGCCAATTACGATAGCCCAAAGCACGTTAACGATACTTCGGTTGAACAGGAGCTGAGGATATAAGATATATATTTTAGTTAAAGATATTTCTATTGAACGTGAGCTGCTGGAGGGTGGATATTTATGTTAACGATAGTTCTGTTGAACATCAACTGTTTGAAGAGGAAAGATGTTGTTTTCAAATTTTTAACATAATGACGTCTTTTGTTGTATGAAGTTACCTCTGGACGAATTTTTTAATATGCAGTTTTATGCAGCTTGTGGGAGACTTAGGAGTGTTAAAATCGTGTGAGGCAACACTAATAAAATACAAATGCCTCCCTCTGGCTGAGGAAGTCGCATGATTTTTTGAGGCTTATTCCAGGCCAAATAAATCACCCGTAATCGATCTTTTTCTGATACGCGACCAAAATAATAGAACGTTGAAAAAACAAATCTAGCCAACTCACTCCCATACTTTAAAAAAGGCTGGCTAGGGGTGGGGGTACGACAAGGAGTGATATTGTTAACTCAGGCTCATTTAATCCCAATGGCGATATTCTTCTGCTACCGACTAGAATACTCGAACCGAGAACAACAGGAAATATGTTACAAATCTTTCTGACAATATCAATATCGTACTCTGAGTGGCATTGGAGATTTCGCAACACCTCTTCCTTTGCTATTTATTCTGCACATTACATTCTCGCATCCTCATGTGTGTTATTGATGTAAACCACGTCGATATTAAAACATAATATATAATACGACAATGATAAGGATTAAAAATAAAAATAAAGTGGTAACGGATGGGTAGTACAAAACATCCTATTCCATCTACAAAACGATTCGAACTTCTACAGTTCGTGTCAGCCCAAGCCAACTAACATACCCCAATATCGATCTTCTTTCCCTGATTAAGTTTGAAATACTCCAGCAGCTCCTCCAGCTCGTTCTGCATGATGGGCTCCAGCGTCTGTCTTCCTAATCCCAGATCCTTTAACGTCCTAAGGGTGTAACGACGTTGGTTCTTCCACACCTCACCACTCGCGGTCAAGATACCTGCAGGAGGACTGAGTGATTAAGGCGTTTATCATGAACGTACAGAATTTGTAGATCTGTCCTATCGTAAATATGATTATCCGGCCTCGCCCCGGAGGGGCTCAGGGACAGATATTGTTTTCACTCGGTTTGTCTGTTTGTTTATCTGTCTGTCTGTTAACAACTTTACGCTATAACTACTGGTGCGATTTTTACTAAGATTACACGGATGATGGGCTATGACCTTGTGATCACCTGATTAAATTTTGGGCTAAATTGGGCCAAGGCCCAGGCTGTAGGCCCAGAAAATGTATAAAAAAAAAAAAAGGGGAGGGGGGGCGGGGCGAGGGATGCGTTAAAATTGCTTTTTCATCATAACTCCTTTCATATTCGTCATATCGACATGAAAGCAAAACCTAAAGGTGATTCTTTCACACCTACATCCCATAACATGCCTCATTACATCACGGGGTCACTCCTCCAGTTAGCGGAAGGGGGGTCAATGTCAGGTGGGTCTGGTGGGTCTAAAATATCAAATGGGCATAAATTTGTAAATTTTCACCCGATTTAGTCCACCTGTGGTATGTGACATCTTTGACTAGATATTCTGCTGTGTTTACGCGGGCAGAAAATAACTGCCGGGGATGAGTTTGCTGTGCCTCGGCACCGCTTCTTGTTTTTTTTTTTTTTCGCCTAACGTAACAAGGCCACTCCGAAATCTTCAATACTGAGTCGTTCTTGCCTGAAACTCGATAACATGAGCTTTGGTTATGAAGTAGGAATGAGTCTCCTTGATTACTATACTCGTTTTACTCTAACTTGGCCTAAAATTGCCATCTCGCCACCTTGAATACTTGATTAATACTAGAATAGGATACTAGTCATGAAAGAATGCTGCGGGAAAAAAGTGGAGCTGAAGTATTGTCTTTTCCCGCCACTGAGGTATGTGACATTATTTGCAGAAGGACCAAAACTTGGGCCAAACTAGAGTAAAAAGAATACAGTTAAATCTACCCTCCAATCTGACTACGCTTGGCCATCAACTGAACTGAGAGGGTTAGGGATTATTGCCAGGGTACAGCAAACGCGCTATAGTATCAGTAGTCAGTCAAGAATAATTTAGAAGAACCTTTTATCCCTGACATATGAAGCTTCGTTGCATCTTTTCCCAGCGATTTATTTTGTATTTTACACAACACCATCCTCGTGTATGTTAATTATCTCGTTTAACTATCGACATAATTTTGAATCACTGACATACAAGGTAATAAAGAGACGTAATATGCGGAATAAATCGCTAAGGAAGAGGTGCTACGAAGGCTCCTGTGTCACACGTCGTTTTCTGAGTGACATTATAGGTTTCGTAGGCCTTTTTTTCTTAAGGAGTTATTATAGTTTTTGCACCTTGATATCTTCTTTTTGTACCATTTTACACATTTTTAGTACCTGAATATTTTACATCAACAAAGCAGGAGTTGATAATGAGCTGCAGAACGTAGAATAAGTCGCAGAAGAAGAGGTGTTATGTAATCCTGTCGACTCACCAAGGTGTGTGGACGTGTTTCCCGTGAGGATCTTGTCTCTGATGCTGAATAATATAGGGGCAGGGCGTCCTGAGAATGCTGGGTCGGCTAGGGCTGTCTTCATGAGGCCTGGATCGCTGATAACCACGCCCCTGAAAATAATAACAAAGACGGTTTCTGTGTAGCCTGAAACTTTAGAGGAAATAAAGAATTCAAGCTCTTTCCTGTGTCCTTCTCCTACCCAACATTTCTACTAGTCGTAATGGATCATATTGAAAAGAAGAAGAAGTATACGGTACCTCAATAAGAAAGTGATATTTATTAAGATGTGGAGAGTGGAAAAATTACACCCTATATTCAAAGTGGAAGAACTGCATCCCGTATTAAAAAGGTGGAAGAATTACTCCCCATATTAAAAGTGGAAGAATTACATCCCATATTAAAAGTGAAAGATTTACACCTCATTTTAAAAATTGGAAGAATTACACCCCATATTAAAATGTGGAAGAATAACACCCCATACGGAAGTGTTATTTATTAGGATATTGAAAATTGGAAGAAATATTCAGTCAGTATTACCCTAAATATTGCAGAGTAGAGAATAATTAATGAAGGTAATATCTAACCCATTCAGTTCGTGAAAATTTTTCTAAACAAAATAGCTTGAATATTTTTTTTTTAAACAAGGAAAAAGGAACTAAAGGCCATGAGTCCACAAATTGTTCCCTCCAACAAAAACAAAAACAAGATGACAGAAAGCCAAATTGTAGATCCGTTCATTTCGAGATGCCTGGACACACTGCGTTTGAAAGCCTAGAGATCATAGGCAGTAGGAAATACAAACAGAGGGAGACAGTTCCAGAGTTGACTTGTTGCATACATGAAGGACTAGGAGTAACGGTTAACTCTTGCGTTAGAGTTTTGGACAGAAAAAGGATGGGAGTTTGTTACTAGACTGGTGCTGCGATCCCGCCGTAGTGATGACCTACGTATCAGTCATTCAATCAGTCAGTCACTACCCATCTATCTGTCTATCTATCTACCAACCTATCTACCTACCTACCTACCTATCTCCATACTCCCCTTCCACAATTGTAACTCCCTCACCATTTACTGAAGACCTGGTAACTGAAGATCTCCCCGTAAGTCTTCCTGTAGTTACTGAAAGCCACCTTATGCGTCTTAAACAGGATGTAGATGATGTTGCCTAAGAAGGGGAGCGAAATGGGGCCTGAAAATGAAGGTAGAGATCGAGTAAGATTTCCGTCCGGATTTTAAGTGATATTGGAAGCTTCGTATCACCGTCTTTCTAGCGATTTATATGTTAGTAGAGGAATAGAGGATGTGGATGCTGCTGCCTAAGAAGGGGAGCGAGATGAGGCCTGGAAAGGAAGGTAGAGATCGAGTTAGTTCGGATTCTAGGTGGCACAGGCAGCTTCTTAGCTTCTTCCTTCTAGCGATTTATTTATCTGGAGGATGTAGATGATGTTGCCTTAAAAGGAAATGGGTCCTGGAAATGAAGGTGGAGACTGAATTAAAGTTGGTTTCGTATTTTAAGGCCAGTATTCTAGTCGGGTTAGGAGGCTTCCTAGCACTTCTTCCTAAGCGATTTATTTTTAGACATGTGTCGTTAATAATCGTCTGTACACTATTTATGCAAAGTGTGGTGATATTGAAAGGATTTATATAACACAGAAGAGGACAGCAACGTGTACTACGCAAAGTAAATCGCTTAGGAAATGGTGTTAAGGAGCTTCTTTAACCGAACAGAACACGGGTCTAGGTGACTGGTTTCGTAACACCACATGCAAGAAATGTTTTAAACAAGTAGTGAAGTAAGATTTATACATAGATATTAAAAGCACACTCGTCACTTCTTTGCAATAGGGTTACCGGATAACAGGTTCATGTCATACAGAAATGATTCAAGTTAATTTCTGTTGTCGACTGTACATGTAACTCAGAATGGGAACCTCTGGGTTATAGAATTGAAAGAGACGTAAAGATGACTCACCTGGCGGGAAGTTTGGTGGTCTGGCATTGGCCCAGAGCATCAGGGCAGCCACCACCACCACCACCAGGACGATTGTCAGCCACATCCTCACAGAACCACGAAATGAACGTCACCTCTGCAGTCTCTGAATATGGAAACAAGAATAGGATAAGGGTAGGAAAGAGTGTTGATAAAGAGAAATGCTAGGACTGAAAATGAGCGTTAGAACTGATGCAACATATCTGAAGAGGAAAAAGAAGAAGGGTGAAAGTGAGGAAGACATGTAAAAGTAGGCTAACCTTACCTGAATAACAACAACAACAAAAAATCTTAAAGGGTTGAAAACGTCAAGCCACTACAGCCACCACTACTGTTCTCGTAACAACCGATACTCCCAGCTCTTCATATTACACATGTCATCCCTGGAACTCTCTCCTCCTCTGTCTATATTTCCTTTTGCCTATGACCATTCTTTTAAACGCAATGTTTCAAGGCATCTCGAATGAACGATTTTTGAATTTGGCTGTTTTATTTTTTCATTGGAGGGAACAATTTGAATGGTTCCTAGGCATTGGTTCTTTCTTCCTTGCATTAAAAAATACTAATTATCCTCACAAAATAAGAGGGAAGTCACCATGGTAGTCTCCTATACTGAATAAAAAAAAGTCAGAAGTCAGCTGCAAGAGAGTATCAAAAGAGGACCTCAGTTTGATAATGTTAGCTGAAATAAATAATGACCTTAAACCACTACCATTAAAAACACAAACATTGTCACCAGGACAACGGAGAGGTAGTCACCACGGCGATCTCCTAAGCTGAATACGATAGTCTGACGTTAACCGGAACAACATGAAAAAGCAAGGTAGCCTACCACCACCACAAGAGCTGAGAATCAAGAACCTTCACCCACCACAACCACAGGGCTGAAACTGAAAAACATTACTCCACCACGACCTTAAGGATGATAATGAGAAACGTTAACCCACCACAATCACAGAGCTGAAAGTAAGAAACGTTTACCTACCATCGTCATCAGAGCTGAAAATTAAAAACGTTAACTCACCTCCACAACCATCACCCCAGTTACCCATACCATAACGGAAGAAAGAAGGAAAGAAAGAACGACAGAAAGTGACCGTCGAGACCTTCTCCTGTCTCATCCTGATGCCAAAAATCCTTGCCACATCGTTGGCGATGTGGTTTATTCTGCCTCGGTTGCTTATTCTCATCTGCAAGGCCCTTGCATCCTCAAGGAGGTTGTCGATTTCACCTCCTTTCCATGTTTTAACCCGCCTAGGATGGCTTTGATATTATCTGCAATGCTTGTTCTTTGGCGGGTCTTGTTAAGGAAGAGATGTTGTATCAATGCAAGGACCTTAAGAGAGAATGAGGCAATGGGTGAATATATGTTGTGTTCACCCATGTTACTGCATTTTCTCTGGATTTGTCCATCCGGTATGTAGGATAACTTTCTCGCATAGACCTGTGAGGCTGCTCTGCTTCCTCGTTGTTTGTGTGACTACCGATCTGGGGACGTATAATACCTGAATGATTCACACTTTCATGCACTCCTCAATGGTGGTCTTCATCTTGAGTTTCATTTCTGTCATAAACTTCCTGATGTTCCTCAACCCCAACTTCACTACCATTCACTTCCCCATGGTGATTTAACCCACCCAACACTTCCATATCTCTCACATCTTGGCGACTATCCTTATCCCTCGCTTCACCACGGGGTCTTTCACCACCACGCATGTCCGTGTGATCGTGCATATTGTCAGTGACCGCCTCTTGAATTTTCATGTCACCATTCTGTCGCCTGCCATCGTGGAAGCGATCAAGTGCCGCTTCTGGTGGGCTGTGATTCCCTAACACATTCATACAGAAAGGTCTTAGCCTACATTATGTACACGGCTACCTGTTTGTTGCACATGAGTACCTGATACACCTATGCTGCCTACTGGAGCACTGACAATAATACTGTGGCATAGCCATGGTGTTAATAATGTTTTTATACTTTGGTCTAGTATTAATAATAATAATTATGGCTACTTTTTGTTTAAATGAAATTAAATCTAATGTTACTAGACCAAGTTTTACTATTTGATTCTTAAATTTTGATTTGATATAAATGGAAAAATGTGCTTGTTTTACTTCTATTTTTGCAAATAATATGATGAAGTTATGGGGCAGTTTGCTCGTTTTCTTAATTTTTGCATATCATTAAATATCTAATTCGTCTTTCATATACTAATCATCAATTGAACTGATACTTCTGTGTAATTAAAGTTTGAAAGGAAGTAAAACAACTTTTCTTTGTTTAAGAGTTAAATAGGTGGCCAATGGGTGTGGTGCAATATTGTGGAGACTTGTTTACTGGTACTGGGTCTTCAGGCGTTACGGTGTAGGGGTGAGATCGGTGTGTGGTGTAGCAGCAGTGTGTATGTGTATGTGTGTGTGTGTGTGTGTGTGTGTGTGTGTGTGTGTGTTGTTTAGTGATATTGGGTCTTCAGACGTTATGATATAGGGGTGAGAGTGGTGGGGTGCGTTGTGTTGGGAGTGTGTGTGTGTGTGTGTGTGTGTGTGTGTGTGTGTGTGTGTGTTGGTGTTGTGACAGGTGATGTGTGATGTGTGGTTGTGGTGTGATGTGGGGGTAAGGAAGTAGTACCTTTGGCATTGACAAGATTTATTTATTATTGGTTTTAATAACAAGATAGTGACAGAGAATCTTGTGAGGGGTGAGTATGTAGTTCTAGTTTTTAATTTTATGGAGTTTACATTAGCCCTATTATATTGAAATTATCTTGAAATTACTCTTATTACTACTGTATATAATAATAATAGTGTATTTAAAACAAGGGTACTGTGATTAACTCTATTTTGATTGAAGTTATATTACTACTACTAGTACTACTTCTACTACTACTACTCTACTACTACTTCTACTGCTGCTGCTGTTGCTGCTGCCTGCCAGACGAATATCTTTAGTCTCACATAGTTATTTTTTCAACGGTCTTAAATGCTCTGTAACATAAGGATGGGAGAACTTGCACCAGACAAAATATCCGGTGGCTGTATTGATCGGTGAACTACCACTGATGACCAACACATTTCGCAGCTGTGGAAAGTAATTACCTTGAACCGTGCTTTCGTCGGATAAGGTGGGATTCCTATAAAAAAAAAAAAAAAAAGATAAACACTACCTCTCCATTATCAGTTTTTTTTCTTTGTGTACATCTCTCTCTCTCTCTCTCTCTCTCTCTCTCTCTCTCTCTGTATATATATATATATATATATATATATATATATATATATATATATATATATATATACATATATATATATATATATATATATATATTGTGCGTTAATACAGTATTATATATTATTAATGAGCTCGATGTCTAGATGGGAAAGACTATAACTGACATTCGAGAGAATAATAAGGCATAATATGCTAAATAAATCGCTAAAGAAGAGGTGCTAGGAAGATATAATCAACATATGGGAAAATAATAGAGTATAATGGACAATATAAATCACTAAGGATGAGGCGCTAGGAAAATATAACTACGAGTAACAAACGAGAGCATAATATGGTACAATATGCAAAACAAATCTCTAAGGAAGAAGTACAAAGAGGCCTCCCATCATCAGATGAATATACACTCTTTATTCAAAAAATTCTCGTATATTATCATTTTCAAAGTCACCCACAATCCCCCTGTCCCATTTACCTATTCACTGTTTAACTCTTTCAATTGTGTCATGTATATTTGTGGTCTATCTATGCTGTTACCAGACTAATTTTTTCAGACTGAGGAGGTCTGATGTGGTATTTTTTGCGCCCAGCTCTTCGGAAAGCGAACCCGGTGAACTGAGGGACGTTTATATACTGTACCTGGACAGCAGAGTCGCCCAGTTATATCGATGCAATTACGTATATTCTTCTTTTTCCATCACCACCTCGTGTAGTGAAGGTGTTTAATGAAGGCTGTATCAAAGCTCGCTAGTTCTGTAATGCCACCCGAAGGTAAATAAAATTATCTGGAGATGGCAGGAATACAATATAAAATTAATTGAAATACACCATCGGACTGAAGAATTAGGAACCAATGTCCTAATCTTGTTTGATAATCTTTCATATTATTCTTGCTACCTCCTGACGATGATACTCACTTTAGGTGTGGTATCACGTACTGAATGGCTGAATAAAGGCTGTATCTTCCCCTTTCAGTTCGACAAATTTCCCATGACTTACCCGGTGATAACATTAAAACGGCAAAATTTCATTGAAATAAATTGGTTAATATCAAATGGAAAAACGTTACCATGGTCAAATAGTCATGTTGTATTCTAGGCGGCATATAGAGGAGGCTTAGTAACAGATCTTTCCTTCCTGTTATATTTTGCCTACACCTGATAATTGTCATCTATGCTATTTTTTTTTATCATTCCAGCATCGACACAGTTTGCATCAGTACAGTATCAAAACCATAGTGAGTTGTAGGCCTGAAGTGCACAATAAATCGCTTTGTGATAGGTATAACGATGTCCCCCCAAACACTTAGAATACGGTTAAAGTTTAAAGTTTTCATCAGTATCATGAAGAGGATATTGAGGTGTAGGCCCGACGTGGACAATAAATAATTTTGCAAGAGGTATAATAAAATCTCCAAAACAGCTTAGAATGCAGTCACCTTACCTTACAGCTGAAATCGTTGGAAAGTAACTGTAGATGTTTAAGTTTTGATTAAATTCTCTCCCACATCAGCCAAAGAGTGCAACTTTTGTCACTGCCCACCCGTCCTCCACCCCATTCGCGTCGCAAAACACTACACTCAGCATCGTTTCTCACTTCGAACAGACCAAGGGGTCAAAGTTGCCACATCCAGGTGTTCCGGCAGTTGTTTGTCACGCTTTTATACTTCCTTGTAATTTTAGTTAATTCTCACAGCACTAGTTATATATATATTTCAGAATAGGACTTCGACTATAATGGAAAGTTTATGACTGTGCAACACACGACTTAGAAGGTAAACACGATACAAAGTACAAAATACCAACTGTGAGTGAACTGCTTTCACAGATGCTGCTTATTTTTTTTTTTTTTATAGATCTTTCGTAATTGTAGATTATTATCAAGCCGCCAGTTAAAGGTATATGGAGGATTAAGACTCGGTATATCTGTAAGAGTTCATGGTTGTTTAGAACAAAACATATAAGATACATATGATACAAGCTACATCATACCAGCCACACGTGGTAGCTGGCGCCTTTGCCTCCCCAGAATAATAATTACGTTCTTGATTCTACCTGGGGTCTTCTATTCTACTCATGCTACCCTTGCACTATTTTATTCAGCTTATAATAAGGTTTTAGAAATTCATGACTTGGATACAGCCTTCATTTAACCTTGTATACGTGATATATATATATATATATATATATATATATATATATATATATATATATATATATATATATATATATATATATATATATATACTGTTTAATCTGCGGAGTACACTTGCCATGTTCCATGATATGTATAAACACTCCCCTATGCGCGGTAGTAGCAAATATAAATAAATAGGTAAATAAAATAAATGACTAAATAAATAATGACGTCCACGGGCCGAAAGGATTAAATATAAGAGAGTATTTAAAAAAACTAAAGGAAAAACATCAAGATAATGGGTCTTGACTACTTTTTATGAGAAAACGATTTGTAAACACCATCGTCTTGGCCAGGACACCTTTGCAGTCTGTTCCAATTACCGTGAGAGTGAGTGAATGAATCCAAGGTCTGTATTCTCGTTAGTTAAGGAAGCTTCCTAACACAATGTTTTTTTGGATATGCCTGGTTAAAATCTTTTTGTGTGTTATTTTGTGCAGAGTGTGGCGATATTGGAAGGTCATACAGAATAGGACAGTTAGGTGAAACAAACAAAAGAAGTCCCTAATGAAAGGTGTTAGGGAGCTCCCTCACCCGACGAGAAAACGGGTCTAACAGTGTTGATACTGGTGCAATTAATCTTATTTTAGGGACAACTCTACTACCCTGTTCCAGTTGACGCCAGACGACTTTTATAAGAGTGGGTCAGAGCAGCGTAAATGATTTTAAAAATGATGAGTTCCCCAGCATAGCAGTACGTAAGATGTATGAGAGTAACTGTGCGCTTAGTTATGTTCTTCTTGGAGAAAACCTGACCCTTTAAGTACGACGGTGCCTGCTGGGCATTATTCTTATTATCAGTGCTGGAGAGGGATGTCTTCACGTGGTGGCACCAGTATAACCAGACGGCTCCGCTGACCAGTTATACAAACTTCCCTCAGCTCCCTCCCTACCCTTCTGAAAGGAGGATGGTGGGCTGCAGGAGGACGGCAACTTCAGTCTGCAGTCCACCGGGTTCATGATGAGACGAACCTTGGTTTGCAAATACTAGTGCTGCTATTACTAGTACTACTGCTGCTGCTACTACTACTACTATTACTATTCTTAGTACCTTCAGACGATCTTAACCTCTTCAGTCCGATGACATATTCTGTATTTTATTCTTGCTATCTGTCTTTATGTCTCATTCTATCTATCTTTATATCTATCTATCTATCTCTAGACGCCTTAATTCCAGAAGGGGTGGCCACAAACGACTCGCATGACTGTCATTCTTTCCTCGCCATCAGGCTGCCCCCTTTCCAACTCACTCCCCCTCCCTCACCTACCTCTCCCTCCACCTCATCCTCAGTCCCCCCGTCCCATCCCACCTCCACCTCACTCACATACACTCTCCTAGTCAGTCTCTCATCATTCTCTCCGCATACTCAAACCTACTCAAGGTATGTCTGTTGATTTTATTCAGCTAAGGAGTGACTAGTCGAGCTACAGTCGTTAGATAGAACCTTATACCCCTACCCACATATGCATTCTACCAGCGTAGGGTATAGTCCAGTTTTTCAGTCTTTTTTATTTTTTTTTACTGGAAAAAAAGTCCCACTCTGTTAACTTGAGGAACAAGTAAAAACTCTTATTTAATCATCATTTATTAAAGACTGAGAGCATAGCTTGCTCAGCTATCCCACATAATTGTACTAAAGGAACTGATAATTGTGATCATAAATTTACAAAGTGCACAGAACACACTCACGAATGATATTCACTATTTGTATACTGATAAAAATTAATTGGTACCGGTGTATATTTCAGCTAACCTATATGGATGAACACAGATAAACAGTATATAATATACAATACAGCGGCAGTCAGAAGTTGTGTCGCAAGTCAGTGTCAGTGTAGGGTACATACAGTAACGTCTAATATTCCTCCTGTCCTTCCCTCCTTTTAGTCTTCCATCGCACTTGAACCTTGACTTTCACCACCACCAAATGATGGTCCGATAGTCCACTCCTCCAACCTCTTGCATCCATTACATACCTTATTCTCTCATCAACACACACATAATCAATCACTACCTTCCGTTCATTCCATTCACCACCCACCCTTCTCATCACTCGCCATGTATACCTGTGGATCATTTTGTGCATGAAGAGGGTATTGGCTATCACCAACCCCTTCCCCGCACAAATGTCCACTAGAGCTCTACCATTTTCATCCACTTCTGCAGGCACACCCCACTCACCAACTACTTCATCCACCTTCACATTCGCTAATTCTCCATTCATTTCTCCAATCAAAAACATTCTCTCATTCCTCTCAAACTTTTCCATGCATGCTTCCACATTTGCCCAAATTTAATAGGAGTCACTGGACAAAAAAGGTTATTCGTCCAGTTTCTGACACCATTCACTCCTTCTTAGTGTGGTCGTTCCTGCTGGTGGCCAAGACGGTGAAGTCTGGTGCTCGGTTGAAAGCGGGGTTCGCCACCCATACCACAGGATCGTCGGATAGGCGCCATGAGAACCGATGGATCAGCGTGGTGAGGAAGAGGAACAGTTCAAGCTTGGCCAGGGACTCTCCTAGACACACACGTTTGCCTGTAGAGGAACAAGAAATATTACAGTTAGCTCTTGTCGGTTATGAAGGCAAAATAAATCGCTGATGAAGAGGCACTAGAAAGCCACAAGTTACGTGAAATGGTGTAACAGTGTGGTGCGGAAGAGGAAAAGGTCACGCTTGGCCAGGGACTCTGCTGAACACAAAGGCTTGCCTGTAGAACCAAGAGAAATTAGCCTCGAATGAAAGAATTACGATATGATAGACAAATTTAAGTGTTTAGGAAGAGGTGTTTAAATGTCTCCTAAACAACGAGAAACTGTCAGTCAGCATGGTTAGGTCGGGGTTTGGGTTGAAGATGAAGTCTGGTAGGCTGTGTTTGATTAGGTTATGTTGTGCTGGGCTTGGCTGAGCTGTGTTGGATTGGGTCAAGTTTTGTTAGTTTCGGTTAGTTAGGTAGGAAAGTATTTCACCGAAACTGAAGGACATGAAGTGGTGTGGCTTGAAGACTGTTGTTAAAAGTGAAGTTAGATTAGTTTCGTTAAGGTTAAGTTTGATTAAGTTAGGTTAGGTTAGACTGGGCTAGTTTAGGTTACGCTGAGTTAGTTTACAGTAGGTCTAGGTTAGGTTAAGTTTGCTTACAGTACGTTTATGTTAGGCCACGTTTGGTTATATTAGGTTTAGGTTCAGTTAGATTTGGTTAGATTAAGTCAAATTAGGTTATGTTGGTTTGAACATAATCTCACCGAAACCAAATGGCATGAAGTGGTCAGGTTTGAATACTTTGCCGTCGTCAGTCAGGAAGTGCTGAGGCCTGAACTTGTCCGGCGCCTCCCAGTACTTAGGATCCTTCATGCAGTGAGACAGGTTGAACCTCACATGTGTCCCTGCAACACATCATCAGATCATCATCATCATCATCATCTCCACCACCATCATCACCTTCATCATCATCATCATTACCTCCACCATCACCATAATCGTCATCATCTAGATCTCTATTCAAATGTTCAGTCCATTGACTTATTTTTCATTTTTATTTTCAGGCTACTGTCTGACTATTGTGTTCAGACTTAGAGAAACTTTCCGAACTGGACCAGTTCTCTTTAGCCTTCTCTGGTCTTCATTAACCCCTTCATTAAGAGAGATCTGGGTAAAAAAAAAAAAAAAAAAAAAAAAAAAAAAATTAATGTAAAATGAGTAGAATTTAAAACAAGTAATCAGACTGAAGGTAAACAACTTGAATCCCAGTGACGTCATTTTTAATTGCTTCTTACTGTTACCAGACGATTTTATTCAGCTTAGGAAAGGCCAACCGCACTGAAGAGATTATAAAGTCTATCCTAAACCGAGTAACTTCGTCAGATGGAAAGGAAAAAAAAAACAAGGGCACACTGAGCTGACATATTTGGCACTATGTTGCTCTGTCTCTATTTTGTTTTTTCTTTAATATCGCGTAAGAGCATAGAAACTAATTAATATCGACAATTTTTTGTTAAAGCTGCAAAAGGACGAGGAACTTTGCAAGGGTAAGGTAAACAAAGTACAAGGTGATCCATATAATACTTAAACTAATTCTAATGTATCGTGGAGACGGCTCAGTCAACGTTACCATTGTCTACCTTGCATAACCTTTTTCATGCTTTATAGTGTCTGTCTTCATGCGAACAATAGCTGTATGATTAAGTCGTAATGATATGAGTTCTCACAAAAGTAGACTGAGCCGTTCTCGGAACACACGAGATGGAAAGTACAGGTTACGGATCTCTCTCTCTCTCTCTCTCTCTCGACCCATGCACTGACCTTTCGGGATCCTGTAGCCTCCAATCTCAGCGTCGTCTATGGTCTCGTGCGGCACAGCGAAGGGGAGGAAGTCCGCCGCTCGCTGTACCTCGTAGACAGTGGCGGTGCAGTACGGCAGGCTGACCCCACACGGTTTTATGTCAGAACGAGAAGGAGCATTCATACAACACAACACCCGTACTCTAGTCCACTTACGACGAAACTTTTAACCCATCTCTGTGCCCGAGCCCTCAAAAAAAAAAATAAATAAAAAAAATAAATAAATAAAATTATAATAATTACTTCATTCTTACCTGACCGTAAAACAGTTTATCAAGTCTTATCGTCCAAACTGGATGAAAATGTTTAATGTGAACTTGCCCTGTGACCTTGACGTTTGATCTACTGCTTTGAATCTAGAATCAATTCATCCTTGGGTATCTTTAAACCCTTCCGCCAAGTTTTCCGCCAAGTTTCATATAAATAAAATGAAAACTATTTTAGTTGATGGACTAAACATTTAACCTTGCTCTATGACCTTTACCTTCGACCAATTATTTTCAAAATTGAATAATTTCATCCTTTCCTGTTTCTTATCACTTCCACCATGTTTCGTCAAAATCGGATTAAAACTCTGAATTGACCTTGTCCTTGTTATATTGTAAGTGAGGGTAGTAATTATACAGAAAACGTTATCTGGCCACCAATCTCGATAGCGTGATTTTAGGTACTTGTAGTGAGATAGGGCACTTGATTAGGGATCGTTAACCTCAGCCAGAATTAATTAGTGAGACGTAGTGTCAACGAGGTGAGTTACAGCACTCCTGGGTTACAATATTTATTGCACAAAGTTATAAAAAGGATGAGCTACATTTTAGTAGAGCGTGATACTAACGTTGGACCTTGTCACCAGCCTTCTCTCCCCTTTCTCTCTCTAACCCCCTTCTGATCTGAAGGGATTCTCTCCGACATTATACAGAGCGTGGGGAGGATGTGTATGGTAAATTTCCTATCACGTGGACTAACTGGCTAGGGCTGGTTACTCCACGTGTTTTGGAAGTCATGAAATTCTTGTTTGTCTGGCCTACGAGGAAGTTTGAGACACATCGTATGGCTTAAGAATTCTTGATGGTCTGGGACAACAAGGGATGTGGATATACATTGTGTGAATTGACATTTCTGGTTCGTCTAAGCAAGGGGATGTGTTCTTTAACTCTTCCTGGAGGACTCAGACATAACTACCTCTTCTACATATTGTTACCTGTAGCTATATACAGTCGTTACATAATTATAGTATTGTGTTATATTATGCCTACAATATGACCCCTTTTTGACCAAAAACTAATCAACTGTTCCTCTCTTCTGGTTGTCAGTCATTATGCCAGATTTGGTGGTCCAATCCAGTAGTGTTCCATAATCTTACTAGCAGACACAATGACAAGCAGACAGATAAACTGAAATAAATACATATAGTAACCCCTCGCGCTTTCGTGCACAGTAACAGCCAGTCCCATATACTCGCATTTAAGCAGTCATCAGTTCTCTCTACTTCTCTCTCATTTTCCCCATCCTTCAACCTCCGCTCTCTAATAGTTATATATATATATATATATATATATATATATATATATATATATATATATATATATATATATATATATATATATATATATATATATATATATATATATATATATATATATTCTATCTCCTATTCTCACCTGTCCATTTGAGCAAGAGTGGGCAGGTGATCTGGCCCCACCACCCTGTCCAGCTCCTCCTGCATGGCCACCTGGACCTCGGGATTGCTGGCCAGTAGGTATATGGCCCACCAAAGAGTGGTAGAAGTTGTCTCACTCCCGGCAAAAAACAGCTCCAGAATGTTGGCTTTGAGATGAGCCACTGGGGAGGAAAAAGTTGCCAATTAACACCTGCAGCTCAAGGAATTTATTTATTTGTTTATTTATTTATTTATTTATTTAATTTTTTATACCGCTCCTTTGTAACACTTTCCGGTCATTATTTTTACCATATTCACATTCACATAATATTAATTTTCTAGTATAACAACGCATCACTCCTGAGTGATAATTTTAACGTGAAGGCAAGTTACTCAATCTGATTTTATGTCACTAATTGATTGTGTCGCTATGTATTACAGACTAAGAAAAAGAGTTGTGGGGAGCAAGGTATCTAATATATTTCCTATCAGATTTCATCCAGACTTAGTGGCTGGGTTGAGGATCGGCTTTTTTTTTTTTCTTTTTTTAACAAGTTAAAGGTCAAGGACACTTGGCAAAGTTAACTTATACAGATCTGATCCAACTTAGACCAAATTTAGTGGAAGGGTTGAAGGTAGGCCAAGAACAAAGGCAATCGATTTCGTGAGCATTCGTTTGTCCTTAAGTCACCGAAAAAGACAAAAATTCGACGCCTGTGTGTCTGTGTGTGAACGAAATAATGAAAATTGACTTGAACAAAACTTATGTATGGACTGACGGTCAGTCATAGGGGTTGACTGACTCTTGAGAACAATCGGTCAGAGGCCAAGGTCACATGGTAAGATCAGCTCAACCAGTATTTAACTTACTTAAGCCAAACTTGGTTGGAAGGCTTAAGGAAAAGTTAAGGATGAAAAGATTTGATTTTGAGAACATTCAGTCAAAAGTCAAAGCCAAACGGTATGGTGAAAGTCCAGTGCGTGTGTGTTGCAGTATACTATTATCTGTTTGATGTTTGTCAGCATCTATTGTACTTGTCTGCACAAAATCTCATCTAGTGTAGTATCGGCAACAAAAGTAGTGTCACGTCTTTCTCCATTGACTTTGTAAGTTGGTATTGTGACAGAAGCAAACGACACCATTGACAATGCTGTGTGTCTAATACTCAGTTTTTTTTTTTTTTTTTATCGAAGCGAAGATGCACTTGACAGATTGGTGATTGTTGTTTGAATGCAACATCACTTCATAATCTAGCATAATTAACTGACAACAAATATCTGAGGGGGAAATTTGGATTAGTAAATATTTTTTGGACATGTTGCATTCAGCCAATCATCATCAACCTGTCAAGCGCAACTTCGCGTCAATAAAAAAAAAAGGAGTATAGTTAAGCATATCAATGCTGGTAGATGCAAATTCATGAGGCTGGCTGTTAAAGTACGTCGAAGAAAAAAAGCTGAAGAGGAGACAGGACATTTCTTGCTGAGTGTGTGTGTGTGTGTGTGTGTGTGTGTGTGTGTGTGTGTGTGTGTGTGTGTGTGTGTGTGTGTGTGTGACCTACTGGACAGTGGCGTGTCCCTGCCCTCCCTCGCCGCCTCCTCCATGCCTTGCTGATACTGGCCGATGTAGCTGCCCCAGTCCGCCATGCCGCCCGTCTGTTCGGTGTACTTGGCCATCTGGCCCTGGAGGAATTTTTACCTCATGAAAAAATATAATATGATATAATATAAAAAAATCGTGTGTCGTAAGTACCACAGAGGAAATTTTTTGCTCTTTTCTACGTCTTGCTTTTCTCTGACTAATATTCTTAAACAAAGAGAGAGAGAGAGAGAGAGAGAGAGAGAGAGAGAGAGGGGTAGTCGGTATGTTTCTCCCTCCATATATATTCTCTGATATTATGATGGGTAAGGGAGAAAAATGACTTACATATCCAAAGTGTGAATTAGACGCACTGGAGTTGTAGGCGACCTTTTGTTCCTGACTGTACATAAGGAGGAGGAAGGGGGTAGTGTTATTTTAGCAACTATGTATCTATCTGGTTGTTTGTCTGTAAGTAAGTATGTATGCATATCTATCAGTCTATCTAGTTATTTATGTATCTATCTATCTGGTGATCTACAACTATCATTATCTATCTACCTGTTAATCTATCTATCTATGTATGTCTAACTGTCTGTCACCAGACTCCTTCATCCCGTACAGGAGTGGCCACAAACAAACTGCCTCCATGTCACCCTGTCCTTCACCACGCTGCCCTGCCTGCAACTCACAACATACTCATTCATATACCTCTCCATCCCATCCCTCCACTTCATCCTCAGTTTCCCCATCCTTCGTCTTCCCTTCTAGCTAGGTTTTGCAATTTACCTCAATGAATTCTAGTAGATCTTTCATATATCCTTGTGTTTTCTGGATGATGTCCAAGTTCGGGAAGATTTTCTTGACCCACGAAAGTCTGGAAGAAGAAAATGAAGGTATAGATCAATGTCCACTGCTCGACGGACATTCACCTATAGTACGACTCCGCGGCACTGACGAGGAGCCTAAACGTGGTGGCGGTATGCGGCCTGGGTGGAGCAGCTGTAGCGTCCACATGGGGAACCAGACCTATTTCCCTGCAACTCGCCGTGAAAAAGACCCTGCTCCAACCCTGGTGACGCACTGTCTACCACAAAGGGGGCGCCGGATCCCAACACAGTGTATAACTATACGATACTGTACCTGGAGGACGGCCTCACAGAAGGAGCTAATTACCTATGGTCGACGGGTCTACTTGGCCAGACAGACTGAGATTAAAGTAACGACGACTCTGATGATTTCTTTTATAGTCTGAATACTGCCACTTGTCTTTACATCAACTGGCATTTGCTGTGAAATCCATAGACATTACTATGTATGCGTTCTCCTTGGCATACGAGGCTTCGTAGCGCCATTTTCTTGGTGACTTATTATTGAAATTACACCTTTATTTTGTCAGTTGTTATTTATGAATACTGAAAATCTATATACTGTAGACTGCCCCAGCAATATTCAACAGGATGAAAAGATGTTGTGTAAAGTAAATAGCTTGGGAAGAAGTACTACGAAGCCTTATATGCCACGTAGAATTCAGCTCTATTATAAACATCATTTGCATAGTTCCATATCTTAAAACCGAATGGAAACGCATTTTTGTTATGTCTCATATGAGATAAAATAAACTAACCTCTAAAAGTGCTTGGCCAAGCGTATCAACACTTATCGCAAAGCAAGGTGGAATGTCCTGAGGTTCTGTAACATCTTTTTAACCTCATATTTTTCTTTTGCTTATTTTCCATAGTACTGAAGATGATTACCGAAGGCTACACCTAACTCCTCCAGTTCGAAATATCTCTACTGAGCTTAATGAAATCATCTGCATAGAATAAAATAATTTCGAAATAACAGAGGGTATACTATAGCTAATCGTCGTCCCATCACTTACCGTAGAGCAGGGTGGTACGGATGATATGTCTGTAACATCTTGTTCACCTTGTCCACCAGTTCCTGAAGCTTGGCATCGCTGTGGCTAAACCTGCTGCCAATTACGATAGCCCAAAGCACGTTAACGATACTTCGGTTGAACAGGAGCTGAGGATATAAGACATATTGTCGTTAAAGATATTTCTATTGAACGTGAGCTGCGGGAGGGTGGATATTTATGTTAACGATAGTTCTGTTGAACATCAACTGTTTGAAGAGGAAAGATGTTGTTTTCAAATTTTTAACATAATGACGTCTTTTGTTGTATGAAGTTACCTCTGGACGAATTTTATAATATGCAGTTTTATGCAGCTTCTGGGAGACTTAGGAGTGTTAAAATCGTGTGAGGCAACACTAAACACTAATGAAATACAGATGCCTCCCTCTGGCTGAGGAAGTCGCATGATTTTTTGAGGCTTATTCCAGGCCAAATAAATCACCCGTAATCGATCTTTTTCTGATACGCGACCAAAATAATAGAACGTTGAAAAAACAAATCTAGCCAACTCACTCTCATACTTTAAAAAAGGCTGACTGGGGGTGGGGGTACGACAAGGAGTGATATTGTTAATTCAGGCTCATTTAATCCCAATGGCGATATTCTTCTGCTACCGACTAGAATACTCGACCCGGGAACAACAAGAAATGTGTTACAAATCTTTCTGTCAATATCAATATCGTACTCTGAGTGGCATTGGAGATTTCGCAACACCTCTTCCTTTGCTATTTATTCTGCACATTACATTCTCGCATCCTCTTGTGTGTTATTGATGTAAACCACGTCGATATTAAAACATAATATATAATACGACAATGATAAGGATTAAAAATCAAAATAAAGTGGTAACGGAGGGGTAGTACAAAACCTCCTATTCCATCTACAAAACGATTCGAACTTCTACAGTTCGTGTCAGCCCAAGCCAACTAACTTACCCCAATATCGATCTTCTTTCCCTGATTACGTTTGAAATACTCCAGCAGCTCCTCCAGCTCGTTCTGCATAATGGGCTCCAGCGTCTGTCTTCCTAATCCCAGATCCTTTAACGTCCTAAGGGTAAAACGACGTTGGTTCTTCCACACCTCACCACTCGCGGTCAAGATACCTGTAGGAGGACTGAATGATTAAGGCGTTTATCATAAACGTACAGAATTTGTAGATCTGTCCTTTCGTAACTATGATTATCCGGCCTCGCCCCGGAGGGGCTCAGGGACAGGTATTGTTTTCACTCGGTTTGTCTGTTTGTTTATCTGTCTGTCTGTTAACAACTTTACGCTATAACTCCTGGTGCGATTTTTACTAAGATTACACAGATGATGGGCTATGACCTTGTGATCACCTGATTAAAGTTCGGGCTAAATTGGGCCAAGGCCTAGGCTGTAGGCCCAGAAAATGCAAAAAAAAAAAAAAAAAAGGGGGGGGGGCTGGGCGAGGGATGCGTTAAAATTGCTTTTTCGTCATAACTCCTTTCATATTAGTCATATCGACATGAAAGCAAAACCTAAAGGTGATTCTTTCACACCTACATCCCATAACATGCCTCATTACATCACGGGGTCACTCCTCCAGTTAGCGGAAGGGGGGTCAATGTCAGGTGGGTCTGGTGGGTCTAAAATATCAAATGGGCATAAATTTGTAAATTTTCACCCGATTTAGTCCAACTCTGGTATGTGACATTTTTGACTAGATATTCTGTTGTGTTTACGCGGCAGCACTAAAATGACTGCCGGGGATGGGTTTGCTTTGCCTTGGCAACGCTTCTTTTTTTTGTTTTTTTCGCTTAACGTAACAAGGCCACTCCAAAACCTTCAGTACTGAGTCATTCTTTCTTGAAACTCGATAACATGAGCCTTGGTTATGAAGTAGGAATGAGTCTCCTTGATTACTATACTCTTTTTACTCTAACTTGGCCTAAAATTGCCATCTCGCCACCTTGAATACTTGATTAATACTAGAATAGGGTACTAGTCACGAAAGAATGTTGCGGGAAAAAAGTGGAGCTGAAATATTGTCGTTTCCCGCCACTGAGGTATGTGACACTATTTGCAAAAGGACCAAAACTTGGGCCAAACTAGAGTAAAAAGAATACAGTTAAATCTACCCTACAATCTGACTACGCTTGGCCATCAACTGAACTGAGAGGGTTAGGGATTATTGCCAGGGTACAGCAAACGCGCTATAGTATCAGTAGTCAGTCAAGAATAGTTTAGAACCTTTTATCACTGACATATAGAAGCTTCGTTGCAGCTTTTACCAGCGATTTATTTTGTATTTTACACAACACCATCCTCGTGTATGTTAATTATCTCGTTTAACTATCGACATAATTTTGAATCACTGACATAGAAGGTAATAAAGAGACGTAATATGCGGAATAAATCGCTAAGGAAGAGGTACTAGGAAGGCTCCTGTGTCACACGTCGTTTTCTGAGTGACACTATAGGTTTCGTAGGCCTTTTTTTCTTAAGGAGTTTTTATAGTTTTTGCACCTTGATATCTTCTTTTTGTACCATTTTACACATTTTTAGTACCTGGATATTTTACATCAACAAAGCAGGAGTTGATAATCAGCTGCAGAACGTACAATAAGTCGCAGAAGAGGGGGTATGTAATCCTGTCGACTCACCAAGGTGTGTGGACGTGTTTCCAGTGATGAGCTTGTCTCTGTTGCTGAATAATATAGGGGCAGGGCGTCCTGAGAATGCTGGGTCGGCTAGGGCTGTCTTCATGAGGCCTGGGTCGCTGATAACCACGGCCCTGGAAAGAATAACGAAGACTGGTTTTGCGTAGCCCGAAATTTTAGAGAAAATAAAGAATTCAGGCTCTCTCCTGTGCCCTTCTCCCACCCAACAATTCTACGAGTCGTAATGGATCATATTGAAAAGAAGAAGAATTATATCTCAATAAGGAAGTGATATTTATTAGGATGTAGAGAAGTGGAATAATTACACTCCATATTCAATGTGGAAGAACTGCACCCCATATTAAAGAGGTGGAAAAATTACTCCCCGTATTGAAAGTGGAAGAGTTGCGCCCCATATTAAAAAAGGTGGAGGAATTACACCTGATATGAAAAAAGGTGGAAGAATTACACCACATACCAAGAAAGGTGAAAAATTACACCCGACATTAAAATGTGGAAGAATAACACCCCATACGGAAGTGTTATTTATTAGGATATTGAAAAGTGAAAGAAATATTCAGTCAATATTACTCTAAATATTACAGAGTAGAGAATAATTAATGAAGGTAATATCTAACCCATTCAGTTCGTAAAAAAATTTCTAAGCAAAGTAAAATAGTTTGATTTTTTTTTTTTTTAAGAAGGATGAAGGAACTAAAGGCCATGAGTCCGCAGTCTGTTCCCTCCAACAGAAACAAAAACAGGATGACAGAGAGCCAAATTCAAGTTCTATTCATTTCGAGATGCCTGGACACACTTCGTTTGAAAGCCTAGAGATCATAGGCAGTAGGAAATACAAACAGAGGGAGACAGTTCCAGAGTTGACCTGTTGCATTCATGAACGACTGGGAGTAACGATTAACTCTTGCATTAACGTTTTGAACAGAGAAGGGATGAGAGTTTGTTACCAGACGAGTGCTGCGCGCCCGCCGTAGTGATGACCTACCTGTCAGACATTAATCAATTAGTCACTATCTAAGTATCTATCTGTCTATCTATCTACCTATCTACTAACATATCTACCTACCTACCTACATATCTCCATAATCCCCTTCCACAATTGTAACTCCCTCACCATTTATTGAAGACCTGGTAACTGAAGATTCCGCCGTAAGTCTTCCTGTAGTTACTGAAAGCCACCTTATGCGTCTTAAACAGGATGTAGATGATGTTGCCTAAGAAGGGGAGCGAAATGGGGCCTGAAAATGAAGGTAGAGATCGAGTTAGATTTCCGTCCGGATTATAAGTGACATAGGAAGCTTTGTATCACCGTCTTTCTAGAGACTGATTTATTTGTAGAGGAAGAGAGGATGTGGATGATGCTGCCTAAGAAGGGGAGCTAAATGGGACCTGGAATAGAAGGTAGAGATCAAGTTAGTCCCGATTCTAGGTGGCATAGGAAGCTCCTTAGCTTCTTCTT
Organism: Coenobita brevimanus; assembly: GCF_032717465.1. Lineage (NCBI taxonomy): Eukaryota > Metazoa > Arthropoda > Malacostraca > Decapoda > Coenobitidae > Coenobita > Coenobita brevimanus. Next base: position 30,148,080 of record NC_136969.1, read on the forward strand.
TCCGGCGATTTATTTATCTGGAGGATGTAGATGATGTTGCCTTAGAAGGGAAGCGCAATGGGTCCTGGAAACGAGGGTGGAGACTGAATTAAATTTGGTTTCGTATTTTAAGGCCATTATTCTCGTCGAGTTAGGAGGCTCCCTAGCACATCTTCCTAAGGAATTTATTTTTAGATATGGGTGGTTAACATCCGTCTGTACACTGTTTATGCAGTGTATGGTGATATTGATAGGATTTATGTAACACAGAAGAGGACAGTAAGATGTAATGCGCAGTGTAAATCGCTTAGGAAATAGTGTTCGGAGCTTCCTTAACCGACGAGAATATGGGCCTAGGTGACTGGTTTCGTAACACCACATGCAAGAAATGTGTTTTAAACAAGTAGTGAAGTAAGGTTTATACATAGATTTTAAAAGCACATTCGTCACTTCTTTGCAATAGTTTTACCGGATAACAGGTTCATGTCATACAGAAATGATTCAAGTGAATTTCTGTTGTCGACTGTACATGTAACTCAGAATGGGAACCTCTGGGTTATAGAATTGAAAGAGACGTAAAGATGACTCACCTGGCGGGAAGTTTGGTGGTCTGGCATTGGCCCAGAGCATCAGGGCAGCCACCACCACCACCACCAGGACGATTGTCAGCCACATCCTCACAGAACCACGAAATGAACGTCACCTCTGCAGTCTCTGAATATGGAAACAAGAACAGGATGAGGGGAGGAAACTGTGATGATAAAGAGAAATGCTAGGACTGAAAATGAGCGTTAGAATTGATTCAACATATCTGAAGAGGAAGGAGAAGAAGGGTGAAAGTGAGGAAGACATGTAAAAGTAGGCTAATCTTACCTGAACAACAACAACAAAAAAAGTCTTAAAGGGTTCTCGTAACTACCGATACTTCCAGCCCTTCATATATGCAACAGATCATCTCTGGAACTCTCTCCTCCTCTGTCTGTATTTCTTTCTGCCTATGACCTTCAATCTTTTAAACGCAATGTATCAAGGTATCTCGAATGAACGGTTCTTGAATTTGGTTGTTTTATTTTTTCATTGGAGGGAACAATTTGAAGGGTTCCTAGTCTTTGGTTCTTTGTTCCCTGCATTAAAAAATACTAATAATCCTCACAAAATAAGAAGGAAGTCACCATGGTAGTCTTCTACACTGAATAAAAAGAAAAGTCTGAAGTCAGCTACAACATTATATCAGAAGAGGACCTCGGTTTGAAAATGTTAGCTGATATAAACAACAAAGACCTTAAACCACTACCATCAAAAACAAACATTGTCACCAGGACAACGGAAGGGCAGTTACCACGGCGATCTAAGCTGGATACGATAGTCTGACGTTAACCATAACAAAATGAAAAAAGAAGTTAACCCACTATCACCACCAGAGCTGAAAAAAAAAAGAACCTTCACCCAAAACAACCACAGAGCTGAAACTCAAAAACGTTACCTCAGCACTACGTTTAGGATGCAGATGAGAAACGTTAACCCACCACTACTACAGAACTGAAAATGGGAAACGTTAACCCACCACCACCACAGAGCTGAAAATTAGAAACGTTTACCCAAAATCACCATCAGAGCTGAAAATTAAAAACGTTAAGTCACCTCCACAGTATCACCTCAGTCACCCATACCATCACTGAAGAAAGAAGGAAAGAAAGAACGACAGAAAGAAAGCAGTTTAAGTAAGTGACCTTCGTGTGACAGTCAAAGATATCTGAGTGGGAGAAGCAGGGAGGGGGAGGGATGAAGTGCAGAGACGGAGATAGAGTATGGGACTGGGAGGAGGGAAGTGAGAGATGAAAGGAGAGCGGGAGGAAGTGAGGGAAGGAAAGAGAACCACGTCAGTAACACAAACTGTAAAAAGTAGCCTCATCAAATGTTAACTGAAATATAATGCAAAAAAGATTAATCCACCCCCACCATCAAGTAAACAGTCTGACGTAAGCTGGAAAAAGTACGTGTAATGATGACGTTAAGCCACCACCGCTACCACCACTGCTATTTTTTTTTTATAGCATTACTTGCCAAGATTTGGCATCCAGGCCTGACGGTCCTGCATCTCCCTGTGTATGCATTGCCGTCCTCCACACCATATGTCCAATTATCCTGTCATATATGATGGGATTGGGTGGGGTGTAGCTCCCGTCAAGCTTTGATTGGGCACTTGATGGTCGTGCAGTTGGGTGCTTTTTCTTTTAGTTGTTGCACCGTTTCTCCCGTCAGGTCAAATACTCCGTTTAGTGATCCAGCTGACAGGGATCTTGTTGCCATCGGGACCTTCCCCTGTCTCATCTTGCTGTCAAAAATCTTTGCCACATCGTTGGTGTTGTGGTTTCTTCTGTCTCGGTTGCTTATTCTCATCTGCAAGGCCTTTGCTTCCTTAAGAAGACTGTCGATTTCACCTCTTTTCCATGTTTCAACCCGCCTTTGGATGGCCTTCATATTTTCTGTAGTGCTTGTTCTTGGGCTGGTCTTGTTGAGGAAAAGATGTGGTACCAGTGCAAGGACCTAAAGAGAGAATGGGGCAATGGGTGAGTTATTATTGTAATTGCCTATTAGGCGGGTGATTTCCTTGATTATATCAGTTGTAGCATTGCATCTGGGAGGTTTGAAAAGGGTGTTTGACATCCATCCAACAATTTCATTATATGTTGTATTCAACCATGTTACTGCATTTTCTCTGGATTTACCCATCCAGCATGTGAGATGACCTTCTCGCGTAGACCTGTGAGGCTGTTCTGCTTCCTCATTGTTTGTGTGACTACCGTTCTGGGGTTGTATAATACCTGAATGATTCCCTCTTTCATGCACTCTTCAATGGTGGTCTTCATCCTGAGTTTCATTACTGTTATAAACTTCATGATGTTCCTCATCCCCAACTTCACTACTATTCACTTCCCCATGGAGGTTTAATCCACCCAGCACCTCCACATCTCTCACATCTTGGCCTCTATCCCTTTCCCTCGCTTCACCACGGGATCTTTCACCGCCACGCATGTCCGTGTGATCGTGCATAATGTCAGTGACCGACTCATCAGTTTCCATGTCGCAATTCTGTCGCATTGGAAGCGGTCGTGCAGCTTCTGGTGGGCTGTTATTCCCTAACACATTCATACAGAAAGGTCCCAGCCTACAGTATGTACACGGCGACCTATTTGTTGCACGTGACCACCTGATACACCTATGCTGCCTACTGGAGCACTGACAACAATACTGTGGCATGGCCATGGTGTTAATAATATTTTTATACTGTGGTCTAGAATTCATTCATTTTCATTCATTGCCAGACGCCATGTATCCCAGACGGGGTGGCCAATGGCTTAGAGTTAATTGTTTTACAGGGAGGGGCACTAATCCTCCACCAAATTAATAATAATAATTATGGCTAATTTCTGTAGTACTTTTAAATGAAAATATATAATATTACTAGAACTACTGTTTTACTTTTTGATTCTTAGATTTTGATTTGATACAAATGGAAATATGTGCTTGTTTTACTTCTATTTTTGAAAATAATATGATGAAGTTATGAAGTAGTTTGCTCGTTTATCTCTAGTTTTGCATATCATTAAATATCTAACTAATCTGTCTTATACTAATAATCAATTGGACCGATTTTTATATGTAATTAAAGTTTGAAATGAAGTAAAACAACGTTTCTTTGTTTAAAGGCTAAATAGGTGGCCAATGGGTGTGGTGCAATACTGTGGAGCCTTGTGTATTGGTACTGAGTCTTCAGGCGTTACGGTGTAGGGGTGAGAATGGTTTGTGGCGTAGCGGCAGTGTGTATGTGTGTGTGTGTGTGTGTGTGTGTGTGTGTGTGTGTGTGTGTGTGTATGTGTGTGTGTGTGTGTATGTGTGTGTGTGTGTGTGTGTGTGTGTGTGTGTGTGTGTGTGTGTGTGTGTGTGTGTTGGTGTTGTGACAGGTGATATGTGGTGTGTGGTTGTGGTGTGTTGTGGGGATAAGGAAGAGTCACCTTTGTTTAGTTAAGAACATTGGCATTAACAAGATTTATTTATTATTGGTTTTAATAACAAGATTGTGATAGAGAATTTTGTGAGGGGTGAGTAAGTAGTTCTAGTTTGTAATTTTATGGAGTATACATTAGCCCCATTATACTGAATTTATATTTAAATTGCTCTGATTATTACTGTATATAATAATAATAATGTACTTAAAACTAGGGTACTATGATAAAATTTGTTATTTTAATTGAACTTATATTACTACTACTACTACTTCTAGTAGTAAACCTGCTCTGCAGTCGGGCCCTGCTGCGGAGGTCACTTATTGCACTGCGCAGTTGACCCTCATGCGGTGTGGTGCGGTGAGGAGCTATCCCTCCTCCCCTTGGGGCTAAGATGGGAATGAATGTGTCTGAGTGGATGAGTAAATTGGGAGAGTGTCGTCCTGTCTCGGCTACCTCCCTTTCCTTGGGAGAAGCAGCATAGGTATACAGATAGATAGACTAATACTGTACTTCTACTACTACCACTACTACTACTACTACTACTACTACTGCTACTTCTACTACTGCTTCCACTGCTGCTGCTGTTGCTGCTGCCTAACAGACAAATACTTTTAGTCTGACATAGTCATTTAATTTTATGGTCTTAATCTGCTCTGTAACTTATGGATGGGAGAGCGTGCACCAAACAAAAGATCCGGCGGCTGTATTGATCGGTGAACTACCACTGATGACCAACATATTTCGCAGCTGTGGAAACTATTTATCTTGAACCGCACTCTCGTCGGATAAGGTACGATTCCTAAATAAATCAATACAAATAAACAGTACCTCTCCCTTATCAGTTTATTTCTGGATATATAATGTGCTTTAATACAGTACTGTATGTTATTAATGCGCTCGATGTCTAGATGGAAAAGATTATACCTTACATACGCGTATAGCCAAATAAATCGCTAAAGAAGAGGTGCCAGGAAGATATAATTAACATACGAGAGAATAATAGGGTATAATGGGCTAATCGCCAAGGAAGAGGCGCTAGGAAAATATAACTACTAGTAATAAATGAGAGAATAATACGGTACAATATGCAAAACAAATCGCTAAGGAAGGGGCACAAGCAGGCCTCCTATGATCAACTCTATACACCCTTTATTCCAAAAATTCTCGTAAATTATTATTTTCAAAGTCACCCACAATCCACCTGTCCCATTTACCTATTCGTAGTTTAACTCCTTCATTTGTGTCATGTATATTTGTGGTCTATTTATGCTGTTACCAAACTAATTTATTCAGCCTGGGAGAAGTCTAATGTGGTATTTTTTATGCTTCCGGCTCATTGGCAAGCTAACCCAGTGAATTGTAGGGTAAATTTGTCCTACCGCGGCCCACCACCCTGATTTTTGCGGTTTGGGAGGAAGTTGAGGGACGTTTTTATACTGTACCTGGACAGCGGAGCCTCCCAGTTATATCGATGCCATTACGCACACTCTTCTCTTTCCACCACCACCTCGTATAGAGAAGGTGTTTAATGAAGGCTGTATCAAACCTCGCCAGTTCTGTAAGGCTTTTCGAAGGTAAATAAAATTAGCTGGAGATAGCAAGAATAAAATACAAAATTATTGAAATACACCATCAGACTGAAGAATTAGGAACCAATGTCCTAATCTTGTTTGATAATCTCTTCAACCCGAGGATTTCCTTTTCACATTATTCTTGCTACCTCCTGACGATGATTCTCACTTTAGGAGTGGTATGACGTACTGAATGGCTGAATAAAGGCTGTATCTACCCCCTTCAGTTCGACTAATTTCTCAAGACTCACCTGGAGATAACAGCAGAACAAAAAACAAAAAACCTCATTGCACTGAATTGAATAGAATGAAATGGAAAAACGTTACCGTAGTCAATAGGTCATGTTGTATTCTACTGTAGGTGGCATATAATTATAGGAGGCTTAGTAACACATCTTCCCTCGTGTTATATTTTGCCTACACCTGATAATTGTCATCTATGCTATTTTTATCGTTCCAGTATCGACACAGTTTGCATCAGTATCAAAAGGATAGTGATGTTTAGGGTTAAAGTGCACAATAAATCCGTTTGTGAGAGGTACGACGAAATCCATCAAACCACTTAGAATACAAGTGGGGAGGCGGTGGCTCAATCGGTAGAGAAGTGGCCTGCAGTCCTACCGGACCCAGGCTCAAATCCCGGCTGGGCAGGGAACAGTTTAAGGATTTGAATTTCTTAAAAATCAGACTTTACTGATCTACCAGAAGACCCGCCGACATGTAAAAATACCCCCGCTAATACCAATACACCAGTCCTGTATGAGACAGCCCTAGCATGTATTCAATATGGACGGTAGGTGTTAGCGCCGAAGTGGTGACATGTAGAGGTGTATTGTATGTAGGAGGACAACTGGGCCTTGGAAGCAGGCTGTGAAGCCTATGCCCAGAGTCGGACATAAAAAAAAAAAAAAAAAAAGTAAAGTTTTCATCAGTATCATGAAGAGGATATTGAGGTGTAGGCCCGACGTGCACAATAAATCATTTTGCAAGAGGTATAAAAAAATCTCCAAACTACTTAGAATGCAATCACCTTACCGTTTTGATGAAATTCTCTCCCACATCCACCAAAGAATGCAACTGTTGCCACTGCGCACCCGTCCTCCACCCTGTGCACCTCTCAAAACACCACACTCAGCAACTTCTCTCACTCCGAACAGGCCGAGGGGTCAGAGTTGCCACATCCAGCTGTTCCGGCAGAAGTTGTCTGTCGGGCTTTTATACTTCCTCGTAATTTTAGTTAATTCTCACAGCACTAGTTAAAGATATATTTCAGAATAGGACTTGGAATATAATAGAAAGTTCATGATTGTGCAACACACGACTTTCAAGATACACACAATACAAAGTGCAAAATACAAACTATGAGTGAACTTTCCCAGATGCTGCTTATATATATATATATATATATATATATATATATATATATATATAAAGAGAGAGAGAGAGAGAGAGAGAGAGCTGCTTCGTAATTCTATATTACTCTCAAATCCCCAGTTAAAGGCATATGGAGGATTAAGACTCGGCATATCCGTAAGAGTTCATGGCTGTTTAATATAAAACAAATGTAATGTATACATACGATACAAACTACAACATACCAGCCATATCAGGTAGCTGGCACCTTGCCATCCCCAGATTAATTATTGCGTTCTTGATCTTATCTGGTGTCTTTTATTCTACTCATGATACCCTTGCCCTGTTTAATAAAGCTCGGAATAGGGTTAGGACTTGGGTACAGCCTTCATTTATCCTTGTGTACGTGATGAATTTCTTAACTTTATATATATATATATATATATATATATATATATATATATATGTGTGTGTGTGTGTGTGTGTGTGTGTGTGTGTGTGTTTATATGTGAGTATATAATTATGTATGCATATATTCACCACGATAGCGTCTTTTGTACTGTTTTTGCTTTCCCTCAGCTATTTGACAATCATTTCCAGAGACTTAGCTACGAGTATTGTGATAGATTTGGTTTGTTATGTGCTGTACAGATATTTCTATACTTTATATATGCGTATATGTATGTATGTGTGTTAATAAAGTAGTTCATACGTGCCTAATACGATCGGAACCAAAACCGGCATATACAACGTATGTGGGTTTATGAATTAGAAAGAAGCCGAGTTGGTGTCGATCGAGAGATGGTCGATGTTAATGGTTAAAATTCAGTGTCAGGGATAGGCGCTGTATCAAAAATGTCTGATCCTATCAAGATCAAAATTCGAACATAGTTATATTACTCTTCCTGCTATATTCGGCTTTTTCGACATTTCATTATTTGTGAATAATCGCTCATCTTGTTGCGTATCATCACGATAATACACCTCCATTCACTGTATTTCCACATTTTCCTACCCCTACTCACGTATCCATTCTACCGGTGTGGGCTACAGTCCACTTTCTCAGTTTTTTTTTTTTTTTTTATGAAAAAAAGTCCCACTCTGTTAACCTGAGGAACAAGTAAAAACGCTTAATTAATCATCATTTGTTAAAGACTGAGAGCATAGCTTGCTCAGCTGTCCCAAATAATTGTACTAAAGGAACTGATATTTGTGACCATAAATTTACAATGTGTACAGAACACACACGTGAATGCTAAACACTATACATATACTGATAAAAATTAATTGGTACCGGTATATATTTCAGTTAACCTGTATAGATGAACAGAGATAAACAGTATATAATATACAATACAGCGGCAGTCAAAAGTTGTGTCGCAAGTCAGTGTCAGTGCAGCTGAGCTTCTACTATCACAGGTTTTGATCCTGACCTTACTTCCTCCACTACTTACTGTCCGACACAACTTTTGTCCCCAACTGGACATACAAAGTTGACTTAAACCCCTTCAGTCAAATGACATTTTGTTGATTTATGCTTGCTACTTCCTTGCTACTTCCTGATGATTTTTATTCATGTTAGCGGAGAACTTTGTTGTGAGGGAGGTCAGTGAAAGCTATATAATAAACCCCCTCATTCTATAGGTTTCTCCCAAGCTGAATAAAATTGTCTGAAGATAAGAGTGAAACGAAATACGTCAGTGGACTGAAGAAGTTAAAACAAAACGACACTAAAAAGAGACAGAATCCCAGTTTCACTTCGATATCTTTTTTCTTAAATTATATTCTTTTACCTTTATGTTATTTTAGGCGAAACTTTTCGAACTGGAGAAGTTTTATTTATGGTTCCACTAAATCCTTCAACAGTAGGAATAATTTCTAAATGAATAAAATAGTCTGATGGTAAAAGGATAGAGTTGTGTGCAGACGCCACATGAAGCACTTTGCCGCAGTAATCATCTCCTTAATTTTGGCCTTTGAAGATGTGGCGAATTATCTATTCACAATATACTGCAATGCAAGACCACAGCATCCTCCAGGTTACCACAGTTGCCTCTCTTTGGTATTACCATAGGCACTCATTTTACTTCACAGCTCACAAAATTTGGATGGATGCCATCGTTCAGTGACGCCAGCTGCCTGCACCGGGGATCAAACCCTGCATGGCACTATGAAAATGACAGCTTTTTTGCAAGCATTGCTTGTCACTCGGTTGCCGAAGTAGCAGTAAGTATAAGATTAAAAAGACTGTAATGAACTGATGAGGTTTAAACAAAGACGACGAAGTCCCAGATTCTGAACCTAGTCTGGGAAGCCAATATGGGAAGTAAGACTCGTATTCTACTGTAGATAGCATAGAAGTCTCCGCAGCACCTCTTCCTAAGCGATTTATTTTGCATACGATACGTGAATCTTCTTTTCTATATTATTCATTTCGCTTTGCTACAGACACAGCTGGCTCCAGTAACATGCAAGAGGATATTGAGATATAATGCGAAGAAAAAATCGCCACTGAGGAGATGCCGCGAAATCTCCAGAGCCAATTAGATTAAGAACTTTAAGCGGCTATGCTATCGCTGCTGCATGCGCTCTGTAATGTGGCATGCAGGCTAACCATATCTAATGTTCACAGCTATTCTATAAATGACCGCCAAAAAATTAACTAAACCTTAGCTGTTGTTGTTGTTGTTGTTGTTGTTGTTGTTGTTGTTGGTGGTGGTGGTGGTGGTGGTGGTGGTGTTGTTGTTGTTGGTGGTGGTGGTAATGGTAATGTTTGTGTTTTTGTGGTGGCCCCAAGCTCATTTGGACGTGAACCAAGTCATCTGCAGGCTGAAGTTTCCCTTTCGCAGGCTTCTTTCGAAAAACGGGGGAAGCTGGGAACCAAGGGATGTTTGTATGCGCAGCCCAGTTATATTGGTGTCACCAAGTGAAGGCGGCTTTCTCCAGCACCCACTCATTAGCTGTCTATATTTTTACCTTTCACCAAGTGTCTTCGTTTGCTGGCACCAACTTAACCATGTCGCTCATCTGATCGGTTATGCAAACGTCCCTGAACTACTTCCTAACCCCCGAAATGAGAGCAGATGATCAATTTAAGCCCGCAGTCCACCGGTTTCATGTTTCAGATGAACCCGGAGCTACAACAACAACAACAGCAACAACAACAACAACATCTACCGCCACTACTACTACTACTATAACTATCTTTCACCATGTTGACGTATTTTATCATTTTTCTTGCAACCCTAATATACTGTCACTCACTTAAGGAGACTCTGCTCGACCTGCTGATGTTGAATATAGCTTTCTTTTACATCTTCAGTAAATGAGGTCTCCCGTAAGGTATATAAAATAGTCTGGAGAAAACAAGAATATAATGAAAATTACGTCACCAAACTGAAGGGGTAAAAAATAAAGCCATCATCATCATCATCATCATCATCATCATCATCATCATCCTGACCTTGATGTAGTTCTGTCATGTTTAGGTACAGGAGGTATTCATCCTTTTGCGATTTCTTTCCCGTAGCTTGATGGCAGAATAACACAATACTACGGCACTACACTCTTTCCATAGCACTTCTTTGTGATTAACAATATAATTACAATGTCAATCTTTCGTTACAACTCGGCATGTAAGGTGGACTTAATGTCAAGCTAAAGAGAACATAATGGGTGTGATGGTAGAGCTGCCGGCAAACGAGCCTCACACTCCTTTTCATTGTGGTCTTTCTTGTTGATGGCCAAGACGGTGAAGTTTGGTGTCCGATGGCAAACGTACACTAACAGGAGTCACTGGACAAAAAAGTTTATTTGTCCAGTTTCTGACACCTTTCACTCCTTCTTAGCGTGACCATTCCTGCTGGTGGCAAAGACGGTGAAGTCTGGTGGTCGGTTGAAAATGGTGTGCTCCAACCACTTCACGGGGTCGTCGGATAGGCGCCATGAGAACCGATGGATCAGCGTGGTGAGGAAGAGGAACAGTTCAAGCTTGGCCAGGGACTCTCCTAGACACACACGTTTGCCTGTAGAGGAACAAGAAAAAAAAACAGTTAGCTCTTTTTCGTTAGGGAGGCAAAATAAGTCGCTAAGGAAGAGGCGCTAGAAAACTATTAAATCACAAGAAGTGGTGAAACAGTGTGGTGAGGAAGAGGAACAGTTCACGCTTGGCCAGGGACTGTCCTAAACATATACGCTTCCCTGTAGAACCAAGAGAAGTTAGCTTGGGGTGAAGGAATTAAGATGTGTTATTAAGTTTTTCGGAGGAGGAGCTTAAACATTTCCCAAATCACGGGACACGGTGAATCAGCGTGGTTAGGAAGGAGTTTGGCTTGAATTTGGACTTTGCCGTTGCCTATGAGAAAGCGTCAAGGTTAAGGTAGGCTAAATTTGGTTAAGTGATGTTGGACGTGCTTGAGCTGTGTGTGGGGGTGTGTGTGGGTGTGTGTGTGTGTGTGTGTGTGTGTGTGTGTGTGTGTGTGTGTGTGTGTGTGTGTGTGTGTGTGTGTGTGTGTAGGGGTGTTTTTTAGATTCGGTTGTAATGTGTGAACGTATCTCACCAAGAACGAAGGGCATGAAGTGGTCTGGCTTGAGGAATGCCTTCGTCAGTGAAGTTAGTTTAGCTTAGGTTAGGTTAGATTGGGCCAGGTTAGGTGAGTTTAGGTTAGTTTAGGTTAATTTAAGTTAAATTAGGTTTAGTTAGGTTACATTAGGATTAGGTTAGCTTACGTTAGGTTAGTAGTAAGGTTATACATGGTTTGAGAATAATCTCACCGAAACCGAATGGCATGAAGTGGTCAGGCTTGAATACTTTGCCGTCATCAGTGAGGAAGTGCTGAGGCCTGAACTTGTCCGGCGCCTCCCAGTACTTAGGATCCTTCAAGCCGTGAGACAGGTTGAACATCACCGCCGTCCCTGCAGCCATCATTATCATCATCATCAACATCGTCATCATCACCATCATCAACATAGTCATCATCATCACCATCATCCAGACATCGTTTTGTATCTTCTGTTCAAATACGTATTTTTATTCTTAATTTTCTTGCTGTCCTAGAACCCTCGTCTTCAGCCGTTGAGAGACTTCGAACTGAAGGAATTAGATACAGCCTTTGATATCGTAACCCTCATTAACTCTTCATTACGAAAGGTCTGTCCCAGGTTGAATAAAATTAGGTGCAGAGAACAGGAGTACAGAATAAATTAAGTCATCAAACTGAAGGGGATAAACTGAATCAGAGTTTTGTCCATTTAAGTTTACCTTTCTTGTTAGCAGACTATTTTATTCAGCATAGGAAACGCCTCTCGTATTGAGATTTATAAAGGCTATATCTAACTCCTCCTATTCGAAAAATCTGTCCTAAGTCGAGTAATATCGTCAGAATATGGAAAGAGTAAAAACAAAAAATCCCCGGGAACGGAATTGACACATTTGTTTATGTTTCTCTTTCTCAGTTTTATTTTTCTATAAATATCATGTAAGAGGATAAAAACTAATCAATATCGTAATTTTTTAACCTGCAAAAGGACGAAGAACTTTGCAAGGGTAATATAAAAGCACAGGATGATCCATGTATTACTTAACTACACTAATTTCATGTATTACAAGGACGATTCATTAGCGTTACCATTGTCCATCTAGCATCAGAGTCTACTTTCCATAACCCTTTTCACTCTGTATAGTGTCTGCTTTTATACGTACAGTAATTGCATGGTTGATTAGTAATGATATAAGACAGCCAGCCAAAGTGTCTCCGGCCTTCACAAAAGTAGAATGAGCCGTCCTCGCAACACACAATATAAGTACAGTACAATATACGGACCACCCATCATTCTCTCTCTCTCTCTCTCTCTCTCTCTCTCTCTCTCTCTCTCTCTCTCTCTCAACGCAACACATTCTATTACAAGAGAAAATATACTGAGAGCAGATGAACGTTCCCACTTTCATCCTCTCTCCCTGCCTCTCTCTTTCTGTCTCTCGATCCATGCACTAACCTTTCGGGATCCTGTAGCCCCCAATCTCAGCGTCGTCTATGGTCTCGTGCGGCACAGCGAAGGGGATGAGGTCTGCCATTCGCTGTACCTCGTAGATGGTGGCGGTGCAGTACGGCAGGCTGACCCCACACGGTTTTATGTCAGAACGAGAAGGAGCATTCATACAGCACAACACCCACGCCCTACAGTCGGCTTGATGCCCTTCCTTGACCCCCTGCCCTGTGATTGAGTGCTCTAAAAAATTAATTACTTCCTTCTTGCCTGACCCTCAACCAGTTTACCGAGTTTGGTTCAGAGTGGATAAAATTATTTAAGTAGAGATTACCCTGTGACCTTGAGCTTTGATTTATTGTTCTGAATATACACTCGGTTCATTCTTCACTAACCTTAAACCCATCTGCCAAATTTCATCCAAATAAAATAAAAACGTTAAATTGAAGGGCTAAACTTTTGACCTTGTCCTGTGACCTTAACCTTCGACCGATTACTCTCAAAACTGAATAACTTCATCCTTTCTTGCCTTTTATCCCTTCCACCAAGTTTCGTCAAAATCCTATGACCATTCGTAACCTAAAGCTAATCAGTTGTTCTTCTGCTGGTCTTTAGTTATTATGTCAGATCTGGTCCAGTACTGTCTTGGTAGTAGACAGAATGACAGACAGACGGACAAACATACAAATACATATTGAAACACCGTGCTTTCCTGACTGATAACAGCTAATCCCATATTAACAAGCAGTCAGGTTCTCTAATATCTGTCTGTCTGTCCGTCTGTCCGTCTGTCTGTCTGTCTCACCCACCTGTCCATCTGAGCGAGAGTGGGCAGGTGATCTAGCCCCACCACCCTGTCCAGCTCCTCCTGCATGGCCACCTGGACCTCGGGATTGCTGGCCAGTAGGTAGATGGCCCACCAAAGAGTGTTGGAAGTCGTCTCACTCCCGGCAAGAAACAGCTCCAGAATGTTGGCTTTGAGATGAGCCACTGGGGAGGAAAAAGTTGCCCATTAACACCTGCAGCTCAAGGAATTTATTTGTTTATTTATTACCACCCGCGTTGCGAAGCGAGCGGTGTGGTAATGTTTTCAGTTGTGAGGTATGTGGGTAAACAAGATATCTCATGAACGGCTCGAGCTATCAACATGAAACTTTCAGGGTATCAAGATATGGCCAAAATGTTGGACGAGGTCGAAAACGGGCAGTCGGGGTCAAGGTCATGGTCACCAAAGGTCAATTAGTTGACCTTTGGCAGCCATTTTGGTGACCTTAACCTTGACCCCGAGTGCCCATTTTCGAACTCGTCCAAGATTTTGGCCATATCTTGATACCCTGAAAGTTTCATGTTGATAGCTCAAGCCGTTCATGAGATATGTTGTTTACCCACACACAAACAAAGCCAGCCAGCCAACCTCACAACTGCAGACAGTACTACTCCGCTCTCTTCTCAGTGCTGATGGTAATAACGCATCACTTCTGAGCGATACTTTTCAGATGCAGAGAAGTAACTCAGTCTGATACTATGCCACTAAATAATTATGTCGCTATATATAAGACACTAAGAAACAAAGTTGTTGGGTGCTAGTTGTCCAATATATTCTTCATTTGATTTCATACAAACTTAGTGACTGGGTTGAAGATCAGCCTTTTTTTTTTTTTTTTTTTTCTTTGAGCAAGTCAAATATCAAGGACACATGGCACGGTTAACTTGAACAGATCTGATCCAACTTAGACCAGTTTTTGTGGAAGGGTTGAAGGTAGGGCAAGTACGAAGGGTGTCGATTTCGAAAGCACTTAGTCATCCTCAGGTCACAGAGAAAGGTAAAAGAAAAAAAATATCGACTCCTGTGTGTCTATGTGTGAATGAAGTAATGAAAACTGTCTTGATCTTGAACCAAACTAAGTGAATAGGTTGGGGGTCAGACAAGGTGGTGATCTACTCCTTCTTGAGAATACCCGACTAAAGGCAAGGTCACATGGTAAGATCAGCTAATTCAGTATTTAACTGATTTAAGCCAAACTTGGTTGGAACGCTTTACGGTAAACTATGAATAAAGAGGATTTGATTTTGAGAACATCCAATAAAATGTCAAAACCACATTGTATGATGAAAGTTCGATGTGTGTGTTCCAGTGTACTTTATTAACTTGATCTGATCTGGTGTACTATGGGCAAGAAAAGTCCTGTCGCGTCTGTCTCTCCATGGACTTTTTATATCGGTATTGTGAATCTGACGCTAACGACACTGATGACTGTGTTGTGTGTCCAGACAAACTTAACAATGTCGGTAGATGCAGAATCAAGAGGATGGCTGTTAAAATACATGGAAAGAGAAGCAGGAGAAAAGACACGATATTTGTTGCTGTGTGTGTGTGTGTGTGTGTGTGTGTGACCTACTGGACAGTGGCGTGTCCCTGCCCTCCCTCGTTGCCTCCTCCATGCCTTGTTGATACTGGCCGATGTAGCTGCCCCAGTCCGCCATGCCGCCCGTCTGTTCGGTGTACTTGGCCATCTCGCCCTGGACGGGAAAAAAATGGAAAAGAATGAGGAAAATCTTAAAACCCTCATGAAAAAATATATGATATAAAAAAATCATTTGTCGTAAATACCACCGAGGAAAAAAGTTCGCCTAAATTTTTCCTCTTTTCTATATCTTGCTTTCCACTGACCAATATTCTCAAACTAAGAGAGAGAGAGAGAGGGGGGGGGGAGTTGGTATGTTTCTCCATCCAAATACTGTATAATTCTCTGATAATATGATGCGTAAGGGAGAAAACTGACTTTCATATCCAAAGTGTGAATTAGATGCAGTGGAACTGTAGGCAAACACTTGTTCCCGAGTGTACATAAGGAGGAGGAAGGGGGTAGTGTTATTTTAGCAACTATGTATCTATCTGTCTAGATATGTCTGTCTGTGTATGTATGTATGTATGCATGCATATCTATCAGTCTATCAATTCATCTATTTATCTATCTGGTGATCTACGAGTATCTTTATCTATCGACCTGTTTAGCTATCTGTCTATGTCTACCTGTCTGTCGCCAGACGCCTTAATCCCGTAAAGGAGTGGCCACAAACAAAGTGCCTCCAGGTCACCCTGTCTTTCACCAGGCTGCCCTGCCTCCAACTGACAACATATTCATATACCTCTCCACCCGATCCCTCCACTTCATCTTCAGTTTCCCCATTCCTCGTCTTCCCCTCTAGGTAGGTTTGGCAACGTTACCTCAATGAATTCTAGTAGATCTTTCATGTATCCTTCTGTTTTCTGGATGAGGTCCAAGTTTGGGAAGATTTTCTTGATCCACCGAAATCTGGAATAAGAAGAAGGTTTAGATCAATGTCTGTCGACTGCACGACGGACATTCGCCTATAATACGACTCCACGGCACTGACAAGGAACCTACACGTGGTGGCGGTATGCACCCTGGGCAGAGCAGCTGTGGCGTCCACCCGGGAACCAGACCTCCTATTTCCCCGCAACTCGCCGTGCAAAAGGATCCTGCTCCAACCCTGGTGACGCGCTGTCCACCACAAAGGGGGCGCCGGATCCCGACACGGTGTATACACTATATATACTTTACCTGGAGGACGGCCCCACAGAGGGAGTTAATTGCCTATGGTCGACAGGTCTTCTCGGCCAGACAGACCGGGGTTAAAGTACAACAATGGCTACAATGACTTCTATATTTTAGTGTAAATACTGCTACATGTCTTTGCCTCAGCTGGCATTTGCAGTAAAACCCGTAGGTATGGCTATGTGTCGTTTTCTCCTTGTCATAAAAGGCTTGTATCATCATTATCTTAGTGACTTATTATATTTCACTCTCATTTTGCCTGTTGTTTTGTTTATGTATATTGAATATCGATATACTGTAGTCTGCAGCAGTATCGTTCAAAAGGATGAAAAGCTGTTATGTGTAAAGTAAATCTCTGGGGAGTCTATGCCCCGTAAAATACAGCCCTATCACATGCATTTCATTTGCATAGTTTCGTGTCTTGAAACTCAATGGGAACAGATTTTTGTTACATCCTGAAAAAATGAACTAGCCTCTCAAAGTGCATGGCCAAGCGTATAAACATTTACCGCAGAGCAAGGTAGAGTGGGTTGAAGGTCTGTAACATCTTTTTAACCTCAGATTTTCATGTCATTGATGTTCCTACCAAGCAATTTTATTATACTGAAGACATCACCTCATTAGCGAAGATGGTTAATGAAGGCTATACCTAACCCCTGGTTAGAGATCTCTCTACTGAGCTTAATAAAATGGCCTGCATAGAATAAAATTATTAAATAATAAAGGGTTTACTATGGCTAATCGTCGTCTCATCATTTACCTTTGAGCAGGGTGGAATGGATTAAACGTCTGTAACATCTTGTTCACCTTGTCCACCAGTTCCTCAAGCTTGGCATCGGTGTGGCTGAACCTACTGCCAATTGCGATGGCCCAGATCACGTTGACGATACTTCGGTTGAATGTGAGCTGTGGGAATAAGGTAGATATTTTCGTTAACGATACTTCTGTTGAATGTGACCTGCGGGAAGATAGATATTTACGTTAACGATATGTTACGAAGCTGGATTGCTAGCTAGGTAGTGCTGGAGAATTCTCGACGATTCTCACATTTTTCCGTTACGAGGCAGAGTTGTCAGATAGCCTACTGCTGTGAGTGGAAGTACTCTGTAGAATTATGCATTCATTCTTATTCTTTTTATTTTCTCTGTAACATTTTATTTTGGTGATTGTTAAAATGCGTAATTTAAGTTCATTTTGTATGCTAAAGAATTTAAAATGCTACGTAATGTAAGGGAACTCTGGAATATTTTGGATTTGGTAACTGTTGTTGCTAAAGTATAGTAGAACATTCGAGTGTCGAGCAAAACTGGGGAAGAGAATAGAGGAGTTTCAGTTTAGTTTGACTTGTGGCCTTGTAAAGTTAGTGTAGCTCTGGAATTGTGATGCAGACAGTGTACAGTAATTACTAGGTAAAATAAAGACTACGTGAGAAGCCCGTGTTATTACGCCTGAGCTGATCTTGTGTACTGTACACTGAAAGGCAGACCATACGAAGAACGATTCACTGGGTGAAGTCCTTCCCATACTAAACTACTGCTGTTGGAGCCTGTGGCAGTGTGAGACTTGGACGTAACAGATAATTCTGTTAAACATCAACTGTGGGAAGAGGAAAGATATTTATTTATGGAATCTCGTTTTTAAATCTTCAACATAGTCTTTTTTTTTTTTGTCCAGTTATCCCGAGATTATTATTATTTTTTTCTAATGCAGTTTTATGCAGCTTAGGGGACACTTTCCAAAAACGTCTGGCGGTAACAATAAAATACTAATGACTCTCTCTGGCTGAGAGAGTCACATCATTTTGTGAAGCTAGTTACAGGCCAACTACATCATCCAAAATCGATCTTTTTACCCTCCACTTGACAGTGTCACAGGAGGGTACTGTTGTCTCTGGTGTCTGTCTTAGAGCTGGGTGGTTGGGCATAGATATTTTCGTTTGCGGAGCAATTTTCAGAAAGTATTAAGTATAGAGTCATGAAATTTCACATAGTTATATGTCTTATAGTGAGCTGGTGCCTTTTTGATAGTTAGAACGTTGTGTCTTTAGTAGTTGCTTTGAAAATTAATTAGAAAAAAAATATCAGATTTCATTGCAACCGGAGCAAGTAATCTCAAGCCACAAATCAAAACGTATTCACTGTAGAGTCATGGAATTTCACATAGTTCTTTGTCTTACAGTGAACTGGTGCCTTTTCTTAGGTAAAATGTTGTGTCTCAAGTAATTTTTAAAAAAAATAATGAAAAAGTAAAAAAAAAAAAAAAAAACTATTCTCTCAGAGATTTCAATGCGACCTGCTGTCTCTATTATACAGAAGGAGGAAATGAGGGCTGAGGGCCGTTATTCGCTTGGTTATGTGTGCAGGGAGGAGAGGGTTATGTACCTAGTCAGCTGGAGGGTTGCAACAGCGTAGCGTTGCCTATTTTTCTGACATGCGATTAAAGTAAAATAACATGGAAAAACAAATCTAACTAACTCACTCCCATATGTAAAAGAAGGGGGGGAGGAGGGAGGGGGGGGACGACAGGGACTGATATTGTGAATTTTGGCTCATTTCATCTCAATATGTTTTCTTCTCCTGATACCTGCTGGAATATTCGAACCCGGAACAATAAATCCCGTTACGAGAGGAAATGCGTTACAAATCTTCCTGTCAATATCAAGTTCGTACTCTAAGTGCCATTGGAGATTTAGCAACACCTCTTCCTTCGCGATTTATTCTGCTTATTACAATTTAACATCCTCTTGTGTGTTATTGCTGTAAACCACGTTGATATTAAAACAAAATAAATAAAACAACTTTAAATTTAAAAAGCAAAATAAAGCGCTAACGGAGGGGTAATACAAAGCCTCCTATGCCATCTAGAAAACGATCAGAAGTTCTATAGGTCGCCTCAGTCCAAGCCAACAAACTTACCCCAATATTGAGCTTCTTCTCCTGATTACGTTTGAAATACTCCAGCAGCTCCTCCAGTTCGCTCTGCATGATGGGCTCCAGCGTCTGTCTTCCTAATCCCAGATCCTTTAAGGTCCTAAGGGTAAAACGACGCTGGTTCTTCCACACCTCACCACTCGTGCCCAAGATACCTGTAGGAGGAGAGAATGGTTAAGGTCTTTATCACGAACCTACGGAATACTTATCGCTACTTTAGTCGGTTTGTTTCCACCTAAGGGGGCCACTGCCACAGCTTTAGTACTAAGTCGTGCTTGTTTGAAACTCGATAACATGAACCATAGATGTGAGTCGAGAATGAGTCTTCTTGATTTCTATACTAATTTTTACTCTTAACTTAGTCTAAAACTGCCATCTCTCCACCTTGAATGTTACACTGACACTAGAATATGATACTAGTCACGAAAGAGTGCTGCGGGAAGGATGTGGAGTTGTAGTACTGCCTTTTTCTCCCACTGAAGTATGTGATATAAGCTGAAAAGGACGAAAATCTGGGCCAAGTTAGGATAAAAAGAATACTGCCAAATCGACCCCCCAATCTGACTACGCTTGGCCATCAGATGAACCGAAAGAGGCTCGGGATCTTCGTCAGGGCAAAACAAACGCTCTATAGTATCAGTAGTCACTCAAGAATAATTTAGAACCTATTATCAGTGACACATGAGGCTTCGTAGCACCTTTTCTCAGCGATTTATTTTGCATTTTACACAACATCATCCTTTTGTGTGCTAATTATGACGTTTAACTATCGGCATAATTTTCAGCGCTGACATACAAGAAAATACCGAGAAGTAATATGCTGAGTAAATCGCTAAGGATGAGGTACTACGAAGGCTACTGTGTCACAAGTCGTAATCTGAGTGACATTACTGTATAAGTTTCGTAGTCCCTTTTTCTTAGCGATTTACTATGCTTTTTGCACCTTGATATCCTCTTTTGTACCATTTTACACATTTTTAGTACCGGGATATTTTACATCAACAAAGCAGGAGAGGATAATGATGTGCAAAACGCGGAATAAATCGCAGAGGAAAAGGTGTTACGTAATCCTGTCGACTTACCAAGCTTTGAGGACGTGTTTCCCGTGATGATCTTGTCTCTTTTGCTGAATAATAGAAGGTCAATACGTCCTGAGAATGCTGGGTCGGCTTGGGCTGTCTTCATGAGGCCCGGGTCGCTGATAAGCACGCCCCTGGAAAGAATATTGAAGATGGGTTCTGCGTGGCCCGAAACTTTAGAGAGAGAAAAAAGAAAAAAATAAATAAATAAATAAAGCAAGCTCTATCCTGCGTCTTTCTCCCTCCCAACATTTCTAAGTGTCATATTGAACCATCTACATATTGAAAAGAAAGAGAATTATACTTCAATATGGACGTGTTTTAATTAAGATATTGATAAGTGGAAGAATTACATCACATATTAAAAGTGGAATAGTGGTAGGTGGGGGGCACTCACCATCCACTCACTGGATATAGTGCTGCTCTCGGATGATTGTCCATTCCTCTCTTCCTTCCTTCTTTCCTCCCTTCCTCTTTTGTCTTTCTTTCTTTCATTCTTTCCTCTTCCTTCTGTCTACAGGTGATTCTACACTGCGTGACAAGCCGAATGGTTTCCTGTACACCACGAAACCATTTCCTACGCTGGGTTGTAACCATTTAACCAGATTATGGCGCCTGGCAGTTTATGGGGAAATCAAGTTGCTCCAGTCGTACTGAGACTGTGTAGGTTTGTATCCAAGGGATGATTGGGGTTTATTGCTCACGTAATGCCACTCAGGGATGAGTAAGGCTGGCCACTCTCATCTTAAATGTCAGGACCAACTTGCCTAGCCCCGGGCTCCTACGCTCCTCATGGGGCAACACTGGGTTTGATGATGATGATGATGATGATCATTATGATTAAAGGTGGACGAATTACTCCCTCATTATTACCCTAAATACTACAGAGCTGTGAATAATTAGTGAAAGTAATATTTAGCCCCTCCCTGTAAAACAAATAACTCAAAGTCAATAGCCACCCCTTACGGGATTATGGCGACTGGCAACAGATAGATAGATAGAATATTTAGCCCATTAAGCTCGTAAATAATATTCTAAGTTGGCTGAAATAGTTTGAAAGGAGCGCAAATACGTTAATATATGACTTCCTCGGTCTGTTGGGGTATATCCTCTCAGAAAACATAAAACCTTGCCATATTCTCCCTCCCCCCCCTCTCTCTCTCTAATCATACGTCTATCAATCTATCTATTTGTCTACTGTAACTCTCTGCTTACCTGCCTACCTACTCATCCACCCACCTACTTACCTACCTACCGATCAGTCAGTCCATCAGTCATTCAATCATCTACATCTCTTTACTTATCTACCAGCCTATCTACCTACCTACCTACCTACCTACCTATCTCCACAATCCTCCTCCAAAAACATAACTCCCTCACCATTTATTGAAGACTTTGTAGCTGAAGACCCCGCCATAAGTCTTTCTGTAGTCATTGAGAGCCACCTTGGGAGTCTTATACAGAAGATAGATGATGTTGCCTAAGAAGGGAAGCGTGATGGGGCCTGAAAAAGGAGATGGAGATCGAGTTAGATTTCTTCCGGATTTTACATGGCATATTAAGCTTCGTGGACCCCCCTTTCTAGCGATATATTTATTTAGGAAGCTTCGTAGCCCCTTCTCTCTAACAATTTATTTATTTCGAGATGCTACAAATGAGGTTGCCTAAGGAGGGACGCAAACTGGGGCTTAGAAAGAGAAGGTGGAGGTAAAATTAGAGATGGCTTTGTATTCTAAGTCCCGAATTCTCTTCGGGCAAGGAGGTCCCTGTCACCTCTTCCTTAGCGATTTATTTTTAGATACTGGTGGTTAATATCCGTCTGTACACTATTTATGCAGAGTTTGGTGATATTGAATGGGTTTATATCACACAGAAGAGGGCAGTAAGGTGCAAAAAAAAAAAAAAAAAAAAAAAAAAAAAAATCGCTTAGGAAGGTGTTAGGAAGATTCCTTAATCAACGAGAATACTGGTATAGGTGACATAGGTTTAGTAGCACCCTATGCAAGAAATGTGTTTTAAGCTAGTAATGAAGTAAGAAAAATATGCATAGATTTTAAAAGCACATTCGTCACTTTTTACCATATAGTTTTATCAGATTACAGGTTCATAATTATCACTCAGCGATGGTTGAAGCGAATTTTTGTTGTCGAGTGTACATATATCTCAAAAAGGGAACCCCTGAGCTATAGAATTGCAAGAGAGGTAAAGTAACTCACCTGGAGGGAAGTTTGGTGGTTTGTCATTGGCCCAGAGCATCAGGGCAGCCACCACCACCACCACCAGAATGATTGTCAGCCACATCCTCACAGAACCACGAAATGAACGTCACCTATGTGGTCTCCTAAGCTGGAAACAAAAAGGGAGAACAGGATGTGAAGAGGAAACAGTGATGGCTAAGAGAAATGTTAAGACTCTGAAAAGGAGCGTTAGAACTGATGCAAAATATATGAAGAGGAGGGAGGAGGATGAAAGAGAGGAAGGCGTGTAAAAGTAATCTAACTTTAGCTGAAAAAATAACAAAAAAAGTCTTAGGGTTGAAGACGTCAAGCCATTACAGCTACCTCCACTATAACAATCGTCGTTTAATTTTCAGGAAATAAAAGAAGGTCTCCAAGGTAGCCTCCTATACTAAAAAAGAAAAAAACAAGTCTGACAGCAGTTGAAGAGAAATAGCAAATGAGGTCCTCAGGTTGAAAATGTCAACTAAAACAAATAATAAAGATCTTAAACCACCACCATCAAAAACAGTCACAGAACAATACAAAGAAAGTCATTGTGGCGATCTCCTAAGGTGGATAAGGTAATCTGACGCCAACTGGAAAAAATGAAAAAGGAAATTAAGCTATTGTCCCCACCAGAGCTGAAAATTTAAAAAGTTGACCCACTAGCACCACCAGAGCTGAAAAAAATGAACTTTAATCCATCACCACCATCAAAGCTGAAAATGAGAAACGTTAACCCACCATCACCAACATCACCACCACCATCCACATCTCAGAAGAAAGAAAGAAAGAAAGAAGGACGGAAAGAAAGCTGCTGATGCAAGTAACAGAGTGACAGTCAAAGATAATTATTTGAGTGGGAGGAGCAGGAAGGGGGAGGGATGAAGTGCAGAAACGGGGAGAGAGTGAGGGATGGGGAGAGAGGAATTGAGAGGAGGAGAGAGAGGGTAAAGGAGGAATTGAGAGGAGAGTGAACTACGTCAGTCGCACAAGCTGTAAAAAGTAGCCTAACCAAATGTCAACTGGAATACAATGCAAACGAGATTAGTCACCCAAAACATCAGGCAAACAGTCTGACGTAGGCTGGAAAAAATACTGATGACGTTATGCCGCCTTCACTGCTGCCACCACCACTACCACCACTACCACCACCACCACCGTTGCCAACATCCTTATAGAACCACCTCAGGGACATCACTGCCTTATCCAAGGGCGCGTCACACTAAAAAACTAGATAGCATTGAGAAAGCACATACCTCCTCCATCGCAAATACGAGTAAAATGTACGATTTATTACTGTAATTCCTCTCTTCTACCAGTCAGGTACTGGAGAGGGACACCCTCATGCGGTGGCACCGGATATAACCAGATGCCTCAACTGTCTGGTTATACAAACGTCCTTCACCTACTTCCCTGTCAACTAGAAAGAGGATGGTGGACTGTATTAGAAGAGATACTCTGGTTCCAGTTCAGTGGGTTCACATTTCAGATGAACCTGGGGATACTACTACTATTACCTCTACAACTACTGTTACTAATACTACCGCCTACCATTAGAATACTTTTACAGTCCCACATAGTCGTTGATTCTACGATCTTTATTTACTCTGTTACACAATCTCAGACAGCAGATAACTCCGCCAACGCCAATCAAATTTATTATTTCGTGCATCCGGATCCGGATCCATTTCAAAATCTAATAAACTCCTCCTTGACCCATTGCCCACCTGTCCACCATAAATCACTTAAATCCGATAACTGTTTTGAATATCGTGTACACAAACAGACAAACAAACACGGATGAATACATAACCTCCGTCCAACCTCACGGCAGCGGTAATTAATTGAACATACCCTGACGCAGACTGTCCCATCGTGTAGGTTGGGATGAAAACATGAACTCGCACGCACACGCACATGCACTTCATGAGTTCACATTCCAGGGCAACAGCTTCCGTCACATGAAGCAGGTATTCGCTCACTAGACCTCGGCACTGAGAACGTAACATTGTGTAACCGGATGCTTTGGCTTGCACATGTCTCCACCTCCTCAGTAGGACAATTTACGCCGTAACATGTTTGACTCTAGTTTCTGTTTGAGCTAGATACAGTAGTCTGAGGTTTGCTGAAACAAATTATAGATGTTAACTCCTCGAGCCAGATGAATCTCTCTCTCTCTCTCTCTCTCTCTCTCTCTCTCTCAAAGGTGGTAATGTGGGCCTGGCTGTTAGTGTTACGGTATTAATCGGTGAAATACCACTGATGACCAACGCATTTCACATTATAAAGTTGAAATTTGTACTCTCCTCGGTTAAAGTAGGGTTACTAAAAAGAATAAACAAAATAAATAGCTAAATAAATAGTACCTTTCCTTTATCAGTTTACTTTTGTATACTGTGCGTTAATGCAGTATTGTATGTTATTAATGCAGTCGATGTCAAGATGTAAAAGATTATAGCCGACATAGAGAGAGAATAAAATGACATAATATGCAAAATAAATCGCTAAAGAAGAAGTGGTAGGAAGATATAAGAGAAAATAGAAAGGTATCATGTGCAAAATAAATCGTTAAGTAAGAGGCGCTAGGAAGTGTAACCAACAAAAGAGAATACTATGGTACAATATTAAAAAAAAAAAAATCAAAGAAAGAGGTACAAGAAAGCCTCCCATGATCAGCTGAATACACCGTTTATTCCAAAAATTCTCACATATTATATTTCAAAGTAAACCCGCGACCCGCCTGACCCTCTCAGTTACTCGTTGTTTTACTCAGTTAGGTGACGCATTTCTGTAGTCTATTTGTGCTATTACCAGACTAATTTATTCCTCTTGATTGCGGCCTTCTGTGCTATTTTTGGCGCCCAGCTCATCAGAATGCTAACCCATTAAACTGCAGAGTGCATATCATGTCCTTCTGCCGCCGCCCACCACCCTGATTTTTTGTGGCTAAGGAGGAAGTTGAAGGACGTTTTTATATTGTACCTGAACAGAGGAGCAGCCCAGATGTATTGCTGCCATCACGTGAGGGCGTCTCTTTTCACCACCACCTAGTGTAGTGAAGGTGTTTAATGAAGGCTAAATCTAACCCTACGGTTCAGTAAGTCCATCCGATGGTAAATAAAATTGCCTGAAGATAGCAAGAATAAAACAAAATGATTAAAATGCATAATCGGAATGAAGAGTTGTGAACCAATGCTCTAAGCTTATTTGACCATATCTCTAACCTGAGGACGTCGTTTTCATATTATTCTTGCTACCTCTCGCTTTAGGAGAGGTATCGCATAATCAACAGGTTAAAGAAGCCTGTATCTAATCCTTTCAGCTCGAAAAATCTCTCCTACTTACCTGGAGTTAACAGTAAAACAGAAAACTGTCACTGAATTGAAGCTGTTAATATCAAATGGAAAACTTTTCACCAAAAGCAAAATGTCATGCCGTATTCGAGGTGGCATATGTAGGTGGCATCGTAACATCTTCCTTCGTGTTATATTTTGTCTGCACCTGAAAATTCTATTCTGTGTTACTTTTATCGTTCCAATATCTACACAGTCTGTGTCAGTATTAAAAGGGTAGCGAGGTTTGGGCCTAAAGTGCTCAAGAAATCGATTTGAAGAAGGTATAACGAAATATCCGCTTAGAATACAATAACAGTTTGCATCAGTAAGAGGATATTGAGGTGTAGTCCTAATGTGCACGATAAATAGTTCTGTGGGAGGTGTAACGAAATCTCCAAAACCACTTAGAATACAGTCACCTTACCGTGCAGCTGAGATCGGTTAGAAGTTAGATGTTTAAGTTTAATTAGATTCTGGCCCACGTCCGTCAAAGGGAGCAGTTGTCAATGAGTATCTGTCCTCCACCACGCCCCCCACAACAACACACTCAGGATATGGTCTCTCACTTCTAGCAGACCGAGGGGCCCGAGTTGCCACATCCAACTGTTCCGGTTGTTTGTCGGGCTCTTATACTTCGTAATTTATTCTCATGGCACTAGTTAAAGATATATTTCAGAACATACTTGGAATATAATGTAAAGTTCATGATTGTGCAACACACGACTTACAAGATGCACACGATACAAAGTACAAAATACCAACTATGAGTGAACTTTCACAGATGGTGCTTAGAATGTTTTTTTTTTTAATAGATGCTTAGTAATTCTACATTACTCCCAAGCCACAAGTTATGAAGGATTCGGACTCGGCATATATATGAGTTCATGGTTGTTTCATATAAAATATACAATGTACACGCGATACAAACTACAGTAGCCTACCAGGCATAAGTGGTAGCTGGCACCTTGGCCTCCCCAGAAAAATAATTGCGTCCTTGATCTTACTGGGCGTCAGATAAGCAGTCGTGGGGGAGGAGAGGGATGTCTTTTACTCTACTCGTGCAATCTTGCACTATTTTATTTAGCTTGGGATAGGGTTTTAGAAATATGGGACTTGGATACAGCCTTCATTTATCCTTGTATGCGTGATGCATTTCGTAAGTTATATATATATATATATATATATATATATATATATATATATATATATATATATATATATATATATATATATATATATATATATATATCATCATCAGCCGTTTGAGTATCCACTGCAGGACCGGCCTATCCCGACCGAAGCAGGGACGATACAACCTATGTACGGTATCTCTACCAAGTGGCTTAGGCTGTCTGGCAGAGACTGTATGTAGGGTGAGAAGTGATATATATATATATATATATATATATATATATATATATATATATATATATATATATATATATATATATATATATATCCCATTGGATCTCAGGGGTGCTGGGCGAGGCATGGCACTGGGTGGGTGCTAAGCGTACCGCCCTCCGCCTATCGGCTCATAGTCGCGAAGCTCATAGGTCCCTACCAGGGGGTTCCCTACTTCATAAAGACTTGAAAAATCCCAGTTCTGTCCAATATTCCGGACACCGGGCTCCAATGGGATATATATATATATATATATATATATATATATATATATATATATATATATATATATATATATATATATATATATATATATATATATGTGTGTGTGTGTGTGTGTGTGTGTGTGTGTGTGTGTGTTTATGTAAGAGTATATATGTATGCATACACTCGTATTCACCACGATAACGTCTCTTGTACTATTTTTGCTTTCCCTCATCTATTTTACTATCATCTCCGGAGGCTTTGTTATTGTGATATATTTGTTTTGTTATATCCTATACAGTTTTTCGCATAATTTATAAATGCGTTTATGTATGTATCTGTTTACAGAATATCTCATCAGTGCTTAATACGATTGGAAAAATACCGGCACACACAATGTGTCGGTTTATGATGAAGTGATCCGAGTTGGTGTAGCACAAGCAAAGGTCGATGTTCATGGTCAAAGTCAAGGTTCAGGGTGAGGCGTTATGTTAAGAACGTCTGACCCGATCTGGATAAAAATTCGCACATACCTTGTGTGGAGGGGATGGCAAGAAGTTACGAAGTTTTAGTGCAGATCAGTCAAATGTCCAGATCACAAGGCAATATCAAAGTTTGGCCACGGCGTCCCTTTGTTGTCTAAACACTCCCCTCTGGTTCTGATAGAGCTTTAGAACTACTGCTACCACTAGTAATAGTAGTAGTAGTAGTAGTAGTAGTAGTAGTAGTAATGGTCGTAGTAGTAGTAGTAGTAGTAATGGTAGTAGCAGTAATAGTAGTAGTAGCAGTAGTTGCTGTTGTTGTTGTTGTAGCTCCAGGTTCATCTGAATGTAAAGTCAGTGGACTCCTGAAGCCCACCATCCTTCTTTTAAGGGATAAGGAGGGAGTTGAGGGACGTTTGAATAACCTTGCAGCTCCACCGACCTGTTATATCAATGGCACTACGTGAAGGCGTCCCTTCCCAGCACCACGAGCTGAACAAGAACGTCTGGTAACAGCAAGATTAAAGTGGAGGTTATCTTGTTGAATGAAATTAGAACTCTCTCTCTCTCTCTCTCTCTCTCTCTCTTGCCTTGGCCCACAATAACATCTCTCCTTCTTGAATGCCGAGTTGTAACGACAAATTAACACCAGAATACGATGCTAGTCATGAGGAAGTGCTGTGGAACGGTTACTGGGCTACGTGAAATAAGCTGCAAAAAAGGACGAGAGTCTAGGCCAATTAAAAAAAAAAAAAGAAGTCTGTAGAGGTTTGTCCTAATTTGATTATGACTGTCAAGTGGCGGCAGCAAGAACAGAATAATAAAAATAAGTAATCGAACTCTAGGGGATAATGATGACAGAATTGGCGAGAAACAAAGTCGATAGAAATCTAAGGGTTTTGTCTGCCAAATTTCGTACTCTCAGCAAATTAAGATAATCTATCGTTAATCGAATTGAAATACCCGAATAGTCCCTACCATGAGAGAATTAATGGTACTGTTATTAACACTAGCAGGCTCAAGTAGCTTGCTCTAAGCTGAGTAAAACTATCTGGCAGTATCTGATTAATTGGGAGCAGGACAAGGGGTGGGGCCTGACACCTTTTTAACAGAGTAAGCTGAGGGGAAAGGTAGTCGTTTTGTCGTTTATTTGTATTTTTATTTATTCGTTCACCTATTCATGATTGCTTCCTGGGTTGCTTCCTTTGTATTTTTTTTTTTTTTTATGTGAGGAAGAAGGAACCAAAGGCAACGAGCCCGCAAAACTGTTCCTTCCAAGCGAAAAACAAAATACAAGAGAGAGCCAAATTCAAGATCCATTCATTTCGAGATGCCTGGACACACTGCGTTTGAAAGACTGGAGATCATAGGAAGCAGGAAATACAGACAGAGGGAGACAGTTCCAGAGTTGACCTGTTGCATAAATGAAGGACTGGGAGTAACGGTTAACTCTTGCATTAGAGAGTTGGACAGAAAAGGGGTGAGAGTTTGCTACTAGACGGGTGCTACGGGCCCGTCGTAGAGGTGGAGGAATGCATGCAGACAGTTCAGAGGAACAGTGACCATTGAAGCAGCGATAGAAAAGAGATAAAGATGCAACAGTGCGGCGAAGAGACAGAGGTTGAAGGGGGTCAGTAAGAGGGGGAGAATTAATGAGACGAAATACCTTTGACTCCACTCTATTGAGATGAGCTGTATATGGGGAGCCTCCCCACAAATGAGAGATGTATTCCACGCAGGGGCGGATAAAACCCCTGTATAGAGTCAACAATTGTGCAAGGGTAAAGAAGGAATGGAGTCGGCTTAGCACACCCAATCTCTTGGAAGCAGATTTTACAAGAGATGTAATATGATCTTTCCAAGATAAGCCCCGACTTTGTTATTATTATTATTATTATTAATCTACATACTGTTATAATTCTTTCCTAACAACAGTGTCTCAAAATTAATGACAACCAAAATCCAACCACCATAAAATCCTGGCTGCGTCCCTCTCTCAATAGTCTTAGAATTGTCCAATCTTATAGTTGTCCCGACCATAAAAAGGATATTGATGAAACACGGCATTTGGGAATTATATATATATATATATATATATATATATATATATATATATATATATATATATATATATATATATATATATATATATATAATGCATCCCCGAGTGTGCCACGGGAAATGATATATATATATATATATATATATATATATATATATATATATATATATATATATATATAAATCTGCGGAGTTCACCTGCCAAATATCGTGACACGTATTAACATCCCCCATTAACATCCCCTCCCTCCATGCATGGTTCTAGGAATGAAAAATAAACAGTTAAATAAAAAAATATTCAAGGTATCCTCGGACAGAATTCCCTATCATTGCTGTGATTTTATTTTCGCAGGAAGGACATAGACAGTGCAAATTCATCCCGCTGTACAAGCACACAGCAAATGAAAATAATACCGGAGAGTTCCCCAAAAGAAGGACGATGCAAATTATTCCCAATGTAGAGACACGCAACGAAGATCTAGATAGCGAATACAGGAAAAGGACAGAATAAGGAGAAAGTCGATTAAAGTTCCCGCACTTCTCGTGATTTTGACGTCATTTACGTCACAGGCCAGTGTTTACTAAAACTATAAGTTACACAAACTCTTATCATGGAAGTACTCGAATGCTTTTGAGGGTTGCCAGTTTCACGTGACTAATAACATTAATCTCTATACTAAAGAACAAACTAAAATAAAGTATTCTTTATATAAAATAAATGAGAACGTATAATCTGCTACGTTTTGATACGAAACCTTGTTACGTAATAAGAGAAATCAATGCTAATGCTCTTTTGTTCAATTTTGTAGGGTACAGGCGTCCGTCTCAAGAGTTTGTAGCATCTATTGTCTTCACCAAGTGATTCAGGTTCACAAGTAAAGAGACATTTAACTATGGCCCAAACTTCAGCCTTACAGGTATGGGTTCATTGTCCAAAGTAACAGTGCAGTAAAACAAACCTAGTTCTCAGTAAGGCGTTAGCATAGCATTGTTTTAGGGTGTTGAAATATGTTCGCCGCACATCTTTTACACCACCAAATTTTCTCGGAATACCACAGGATTTATTTACAAACCGTAAAAAAAAAAAAAAAGTTGTGAATGACCTGGTTTTCTGTACTGTTGGTTGAATGGCGTTTTTTATTTATCGGTTTTGGTAGTTTTCACCAGATAATCATTTGGTGCCAATCCTTCAACACCCACATGATTGCTCGGTAAAGGTTAAGAAAATGACATCATATTGGGATGTGATTGTGTAACTTTCAGGCAGATTTCAAGTTAAATTGCACACCCATATTTATGGATAGCACACACTCAAATCTAACATAACCTATTAAGACTGAGAAAGCCAGAGAATGTGCCGTTGTCCTAATCTTAGAAAAAATTATATGTATGGCTTTCATGAGTAGTTACTGGAGATTACCCTGTTTCACTTTGCAGGTATTTGTGTTTTTAGAATATTCAAATCAACAGAAATTTGTGTAATTTTATGGATAAATCTAGTCTATCCAAGACAACTGCCATGATTTTAGGTAAAAGAAGCAGGATGATGAATTTTTAGGTTGATGTTTAGCAGAAACCACAGCATGAGTCCAGCAATGAAGTTATGTTTATCTAATACCTTTTTATCTCAGTTATTTGATTTTGAAAGTCATTCCTTTTGGAAATAATCCATAGATCAGTCGTGATACCCCCTGTCTCGGGGTGATGGCGGTGATGGGAAAATACCGGAAAGTTATTTGTGATATGAATTTAGTCAAGATGAAAATAGAACAAATAACATAACCACCAATAGAAAAGCCCATTTTCATTATTGAAATATTAAGGTTTTGGAATTTATGACAGGATGTTGTAGGCATTAACCTACCCAGATCCCATGTCTCCATAGTTGTTCAATCTAAATGGATGGATGGGGTTATAAGAGAGATACAAGGCAGGGCAGTGGATGTTGGAGTAGCTTCAATGAGAGAGGGCAATGTTTGGAAACTCCCTGTAGCTACTGGTGTTTGCAGATGATACTGTATTGTTAGGTGAAGATGAAGGGGAACTGCAAGGCTTCGTGAATGAGTTTGAGAGAGTGTGTAAGAAATGGAAATGGTGAATGTAGGGAAGAGTAAAGTTATGGTCTTCGAGAGAAATGAAGTCACTGGATATACAGTGATGTTGGATGATGAGGAATTGGAAAACGTAAGTGCATTTAAGTACTTGGGTAGTGTGATGAGTAAGGATGGAAGAGTGGAGGGTTAAGTACTTGAAAGGGTACAACAAGGAAGAAAGGTTGCTGGTTCTTTGAATGCAGTGATAGGAAACTGAGAAGTGTTCATGGAAATAAAAAAATTGCTGCATAACAGTACAGTATTGTGATACCGGCTCTAACATATGGAAGTGAAGCTTGAACCTTGTTGGAAGGACACAAGTCGAGAGTGAAAGCAGTGGAAATGAGGTATTTGAGAAGTGAATGTGGTGTTACATGTAGAGACAGACTGACAAATGAGGAAGTGAAGGAGCGTTGTGGTGTGGATATGGATGTAATAGAAAGCATTAGAAGAAATACATTGAGGTGGTTTGGTCATGTTGAGGGGATGGAGAGCAAGAGACTAAGGAGGAGAGTGAATGTGAGTGAGGTAGAGGGGGGGAGAGGGAGGGGGAGGCCAAGGATATGATGAAGGGATGGAGTGGAGAGGCATGGTATATGAGAGAGAGGGGTGTGAGCTGGGAACAGGGCAGTGAAATTGCGGGGAACCGGGCGACATGGAGGCAATTTGTTTGTGGCCACACCTTATGAGATTAATGTGTCTGGCAATAGATTTTGACCTTAATTGTGGAATTCTTTGGCCTTAACCTTGGCACTTTTGTGGCCTTAACCTTGACATTCTTTGGTTCAAAGCTTGGCATTAGTGAAAGGTATTTTGATCATTGTCTTGGAATAGAAATTCTGTCTATCTGTCTATCTATTGCCAGATGCCATAATCCCGTACGGGGTTAATTTTGCCTATATTTTGTAGGGATGTTTCCCAAGGAAAGTATGAGCAAAAAATATACTTGTACAGTATGTACAGTACCGTGAACCGGGGTGAATTCAGACACGGGGTGGCTTCAGACGAAATTTGCATAAAAAGATTAAATGCTACGCGGCTGCTAAATGAAGAAAGATATCGTATATCTTTAAACGGGATAATGTTGCATAGGTTTTGTAAAATGTTATGTATAATTATCTTTTTAAAATATTATGTTCCACTGGTGAATATATTGTAATAAAGACAATGCTATTTTTTGGTGAAAAAATGAATACGGGAAAACTTGGTCTGGTGTGAACGAATCATAACAAACCGCACGCTTATACACATTTAGAGGTTTACTTTAATGTCTAACTTGAAGATTGGAACAGAGAAAGGGTTAAAATCTGCATTTTAAATGTATGTAAACATGACATGAGTGAATGTGTACGCATTTTTGGGATTTAAAGGGGTGACTTCGGACAATGGATATTTAAAGGGTTGAGGTCAGACAGCATATCTAATTTGCTTTTTTTATATGTAATAAAACATATTTTGTACAATGTACATAGTCTGCATGCTTATCTTTGTTTTTGCATTTATATAACAGATGAAGTGTGAGATGAACTAAGCCACAATGCCTCGAAATTACAAGAGAGTGAGTGTATCTACCAGTGATGGTAGAAGACACTATACAGTGGAACGCCGTGGCAGCCTTTTAGAGTGTGCTAGTGCAGATGTATGTGATGGAAAGTTAAGTGTCAGACAGGCTGCTAAGAAATATGATGTTTCTAAAAGTACTTTACATGACTATATAACAAAGAAACATGTAAAAAAACCAGGTGGACAAACTGTCTTTACTCCAGAAGAAGAACTACATATTGTGAACCGAGTCATTACGCTGGGAGAATGGGGTCTGCCTATTGACACTATTGAACTGCGAATGTTAATAAAGTGCTACTTAGACGAACGTGGGGTTACTGTGAAACGCTTCAAGAACAATCTTCCTGGAACTGATTGGAGTTCGTGTTTTCTGTTGCGCCACAAAAACAAACTGGCTCAGAGGGTATCTCAAAATATGAAAGTTGCACGTGCTAAAGTCGGTCCAATTGAAATCAATCAATATTTTGATAATCTTGAAAAAACACTGAAAGATGTGCCTCCTAGTAACATCATTAACTATGATGAAACCAATCTCTCTGATGACCCAGGAAACAAGAAAATCTTAGTTCGCCGAGGTACCAGATATCCAGAGAGGGTAATGAACCACACAAAATCCAACATCTCCATCATGTTCTCTTGTTCCGGATCTGGAAAGATGCTTCCACCATATGTGGTGTACAAGGGAGTAAACTTGTACGACACTTGGACAGAAGGTGGCCCTTCAAATGTGCGATACAACAGGACAGAGAGCGGGTGGTTCGACAGTAATACGTTTGAGGACTGGTTCTTTAAAGTTGGATTACCTCATGCAAAAAGTCAGGACGGCAAAGTAGTGTTCATAGGGGATAATTTAGCTAGCCACCTTTCTCTGTCTGTTGTGGAAGCTTGTGAGGAGCACAACATTGATTTTGTTTTATTGCCCCCCAATTCTACACATCTCACCCAACCCTTAGATGTTGCTGTCTTCCGTGCAGTGAAAACTCATTGGCGTAAAATTCTAAGTGAATTCAAAACATCAAGTATTGGAAGAAGAAGTGTGTCCCTTCCAAAATCAGAGTTCCCAAAGCTTCTAGGACAACTGCTCAATAGAATAAGTGATAATATTATGAAGAATATCATGAATGGCTTTCGCAAGTGTGGGATAACGCCACTTAACCGACAGGAGGTACTAGCTCGTCTACCACAACACACTGATTCCGGTACTGATACCGGTACCACTGTTACTTCAGAGATTAACACTGATACCGGTACCAGTACCAATGCCTCATCTCAAGCATCTACCTCGGGTTATGCAACAACCCCACATGTACCTGCAAGAAATTCAAGTGCCAGTAGTACCGGTAGTGATTTTGCATCACATTTTGATGAGTCATTGGTCAGTGTTCTATCGGAAATGCGATATGGAAAGAAGCAATCATGCCAGAGGAAGAGGAAACTAAAAGTGCCTGCAGGCAAGAGTGTAACAGCTAAGCAACTAAGGAAAATGAGAGAAGAGGGAACTGTAAGCACAGATTCTGAGTCATCCAATACTGGTACCGGTACTGCTGCAATACTTAGTGAAGTAGAGCTCCCTATCATAGATATGGATGGTGAGGACCTGCAAATACAGCCAGTGAATCAAGCAGAAGAAGATTCTCCTGAAGCAGCAGGGGCAAGTAATGATGGGACACTTGAGACACAAGAATTAGAGGCAAGTACCAGCACTGATGGGACAGCTATGACGCAGGCAACAGTAACAAGTACTGGTACCGGTACTGGTACCAGAACTACAACTGAGACAGCAGAGACAGATGTAGGCCCAACACGTAATCCTAAGCTACATGACTGGGTGATTGTACAACTTTCAGATGAGACAGGAAAGAGGAGGAAGTATTTTGTTGCTATTGTCATTGATGTACAAACATTGAAAGTTAGGTTCTTAAAACATGTAAGAGGTACAAAGAATGTGTTTGTAACTTCTAATGTTCCAGGTGATGAAATGTGTGCCATAGACGAGTCAGACATAGTAATGTACGTACAGGAGCCAATCCTGGACAAACGAGAACGTATGATTTTTGATCTAGATGTTACCTCATGGCCACAGTAAGTCATTGTGTGATCTCTTAGAATTCCAGTTGTTCACTTTGTTGTAATATTTCTAGTTATTGTGCCTTATTCTTGTCATATTTCTAGTCTGTTCTTGTAAAAGGAGAAGATATGATTTTCAATCTTTATGTTAATTCATGGCCACAGTAAGTCACTGTGATCTCATAGAATGGCATTCGTTCTGTACCGGGTATTTATGTCACATTTCTAGTCTGAGAAGGGATATTATTTAGTTTAATTGGTTTTGTGCAATGTGAGAACACATGGAGGAGAGTGGAATCTGAAGCAGCTGCTGTTTGCAGATGATACTGCACTGGTGACTGATTCAGAGGAGAGATTGAGACAGTTGGTAGAGGGGTTTGGAAGGGTGTGTGAAAGGAGGAAATTGAAAGTAAATGAGAATAAGAGTAAAGTGTACGAGGTTGATAGATGGTAGGGGGATGAATGTAGTTTTGAATGGTGAGTTGCTTGAGGAGGTAGATTGTTTTAAATATCTAGGGTCACATGTTGCTGTGGATGGAAGAATAGATGCAGAAGTGAAGTTTAGAATAAATGAAGTAGGAAAGGTGCTGGGAGGAATGAAAAAAGTGTTTAGATGTCGTTCGCTTAGAATGGATGTAAAGAGAAGGCTGTATGAGGGTGTTGTGGTACCGACTGCATTATATGGGGCTGAAACATGGAATATGGGTGTAGCAGAGAGGAAAAGTTTGAATGTAATGGAGATGAGATGTCTGAGGAGTATGTGTGGAGTGACGCGTATGGATCGAGTGCGAAATGATGAAGTGCGAAGGAGAACTGGAGTTGTTCGGGAGATGGCTGGTAGAGTTGAGCAGAGGGTGTTGCAATGGTTTGGGCATATGGAGAGAATGGATAATGAGCGATTGGTGAAAAAGATAACTAGATCTGATGTGAGAGGTGTAAGGCTGAGAGGAAGACCACGAATAGGATGGATGGACAGTGTGAAGAGAGCGCTGGATGCGAGAGGGATGTCTGTTGAGCAAGGAAGAGTGGCTGTGCGTGACAGAAATAAATGGAGAGAAATTGTGAATGAATAAGTGATGACGCAGCCCTGAGGGGATATTCTCCCGCATTTGGTCTGATCAGCTAGTCAGGTCAGGTGCGGGTAAGGGGATGGGTATATTATGATGTGGCAGGGGTAAACCAGTTCTGCTGTCGGGCCCTGCTGCGGATGTCACTGATTGCATTGCGCAGTTGACCCTTGTGCGGTGTGGTGCTGTGAGGATCTGTCCATTCTCCCCTTTGGGGCTAAGATGCGAATGAATGTGTTTGAATGGATGAGTAAATGGAGAGTGAGTCGTCCTGTCTCGGCTACCTCCCTTTCCTTGGGGGAAGCAGCCTAGGTATATAGATAGATAGATAGATAGAGAACACATATTATTTAAGTTACCATATGGTACCAGTATGATATCCTTATAGTTTGTCTCCACTCCCTCCTCTTGTTCCTCATCTACTCCCCCCTTCCATTCCTAACTCCTCCTGTTTCTCCTTCCCAAGCTCCTTCTCTCATTCCTTTCCAAGCTCCTTCACTCTTTAGCTCTTTCCTTCCCTATCTTCTGTGCCTCCATTCCAAGTTCCCTTTAATTAGCCGGCACGCTTTAAACCGTCCTGTCAGTCACAATCGTTCCTTTAAACCTGCGCATAGTGTGGGAATGTACTCCCTATAATGTATATGTATAATCAACTAAACTGGGGTTGTAAGTCAATGAAAAATTTATTTTTTCATCTATTTTTGCTATATATCACTGTACTATTGTAATTTTTCTGTATTTTTTTGTATTTTTTTCAGCAATTTTTTTAAAAGTCGCGCAGTGTCCAAAGACCCCCCAGAGCTGTCCAAACATTCAGCTGAGCTACTAGGGGCCCATTTCAGTGCATTTCTAATGAGTGTCCGAGTGTCCGAGGTCACCGCAAGGCTGTCCGAAGTCTCCCCAGTCCGGGGTGACCTCGGACACCTATAAAATATTTTACTACGTCTATATGGAGATACTGAGATTATCTAGCTGTTAGATACTGAAAGGTTATTGGCTCACCTACGTATGTAATACTTAACATCAGTATTTTGGCCAAAATAAATTGTGTCAGGATGAAAAAACCTTCAAAATCGTCCGAAGTCACCCCGGTTCACGGTATTTCTGATTTCAGTCATAGTTCTGTTCAGCACACAAGAGACAGTGAAAGAAAGCTGTTTGCATCCTTTGTGTGGATACCGTACTGTAAGCTCTACTTGAAGTTTAAGAGGGGAAATGGAAAGTACCTGCTTATTTGCATCTTTTGTGTAGATTGTCTGATCTTTGCAGGAAGTGTAAAAGGGAAATTTGAGAGTAGCATCCTGTTGTGACAAAGCTCACTTAGCCCTATCATTACAGAGATGTCCTTTTTGTAGCTCTATCATCTCGTGATTTTATTCAACTTTGGAAAGCCCCTGGAAGTGAAGGGGCTAATGAAGGGTTTATCTTATCCCTACAGTAAAAAAAAAAAATGTCCAGAACAGAATAAATTATCTGGAAATAGCAAGGATAAGGTAAAAATGACATCCTTGAGGTGAAAGAGTTACATGTTATCATTACCACGTCATACAAATCAATGTAAATCTGTACTAGAAATTAGAGTAAGGTGGCGGTTTGAAGTATTTTAAATTAGGTTACGGCAATAGCTCAGTCTCTGAGTTCAGCACAGTTGAGTAGTTCATGGTACAGAGACTTTGCACTTACAGTACATAGAGAAACCTGAAGTAACTTTATAATCTAATTGCATTAAAGAGGTAGTTCATGACATTCAGGTACTTGTACTGTGTTGGTAGAGAGAGACTTGATGTGGTATGGACGAAGAGAGTAGAGCAGTTTACTGTACTGGTGAGAATGAGAGAAGAGGAAGAGGAATGTTTGAGAGAGTGTAAGAGATATGTGAGAATAAAGTAGTCTGGAAGTGGTTCTGCCTTGCACATCCTATCAAGGGGTTCCCAGGAGACATCAGAAATGATGATGATGATGACAGAAAACTTCTAATGATGATGCCTTGCAGGAACTTACCTGTAAGTATACGGTATGCTACACAACATTCCACCTGTTGTATGAACTTGTGAATTTGGCTGTAGGTACATGATGCATGCTGAGGTTATCATTCTAATAGCTGTTAAACTCTTCCAGAAAGCAATAGACTTAGTGACAAAGGCAACAGAGGAAGACAAAAACAAAAACTATGCTGAAGCACTCCGATTGTACGAATCAGCTGTTGAGTATTTCCTACATGCAATGAAATGTAAGTATGGGCCTGTATATAGTACTCATATTTTGTAGCTACTGATTCAGAGTATTCATTTGTGTTCCATGTCTGTTCTTTATGTGACATACATACATAGTACCATTCCCTCCTCTTGGGGTTGGTATTATCATGGGAAGAATTTTTTAAAACTGATATACAGTGGGGTCTCCCAATATGCTGGATCTCAATATGCAAGACACCTAGTATGCGAACTTGACTCGGGAAAAAAATAAATGTTTCAATATGTGAAATGTGATTTTAAAATGCAAATTTGTTGTCTGAAAGCAAGGGAAAAATGGTGTTCATGCTCAGAATGGTAGTATCTGAAGCCACCACCAGATGGCTGATCGGTTTCCCACCCTTTTCCTTCCTCATGGCATCTATCAAGCCAAGTCTCAAGACTCTCAATCTGTGTCTGCCCATGCCACACTCGCATGTGGTTGTGTTTTTAGTACAAGACCTGCTCTTGCTCACTAGTTACATTGTTGTCCCATTGCTTCATTCTAAGAATAAGAGGATCTCTTTGGAGTTGAAAATGAAGGTTATAGAGTTGAATGAGCAGGGTACCTGTAAAAGAAATTCATACATTGGATGTGAACTCGGCTTAGGTGAATGAACAATGAGGAACATTCTCAAGAACAAGGAGCAGAGTTTATGAACCATCAAGACTTAAGAAGGCCAGCAAGTGGATGAGTGCAGTAAGGTTGCTAATCCCTCAGTTGTACAGCTGGAGTGCAACTGATCACACTGCATTCACAGTTCAATTATCATTGCATAAAAGTCTTTCTTAAAATGATAGTCAGTAATGGGGAAATGCTGTAAATGACAAAGGTAGAGTGAGGTGTTGACCATATACATTTATTTCCATTGATTCAATAGCTTCTGATATGCAAAGTTTCCAGTATGCGATGCATTTTGTCGACCATATTCTCACATACTGGAGACCCCACTGTGCAAACACTGGGAAAGAAAGATGGATAGCCATTATTCACTGAGTGGCAAAAATAAAACAAGGCCATCTGTGTGAAGGATTGTTCTCAAAGAGAACTGTGGTACTGTATCCAAGGACTGGCTTTTTACGTGTCAAGAATGCCTGCTAATGTATAAAGGAGTGGGGCATGAAACCCCACTTTGTATTGGGATGAAAGTATGGCTGTTCAGCACTTAAGAAAGGCAACTGCCTCCTATCTCACATGGTTCAGGAAGGGAAGAGTTCATACATTTGTAGACAACAGCATTGTTTCACATTACCTGTATAGTCACACAGTTACAAAACTAACATGATAGGTTATTCTGAAAAGTTTTGGGGCTCCAAGGACTGCAACACTGGGTTTCAAAAGTCGTTACCCACTTCCAGTATATGTTATTTATTTCTGTGAAATGAATCAGTATTTATGTCAGCAACTGTACCCAAAATTTCCTTTCTCCTCTGATTTGTGATTCCACAGAGATGAAGAAGTCATCATCTAGATCTCAGCAGTGTGTGTGAATATGGGAAATGGGATGGGATGATGATAAACATGGTAGTACATTCCATTGTTATTGTATACCAGTATTATTTTTGAAAAACCTGGAATAGGTGACAGGATAGTTTGAATAATGGGTTGCAGGATATCTGAAACATTGCAGGTTTGATGCACAGTATAGTACAGTTTCATCTGTGGTACAGTATATCTTTTATAATCTTACAGTCATTTGGTTTGGTAGCTGTTACATTATTTTCACTTGGATTGCTGTGTTCTTATCTTAGTATGATTGAGTTTGTACAGTTTTATGCATGTCTTTATCTTTGGATCCATATAATCTGCTGTATGGCTTTGGCCAAGAACATTAATATAGCATTAAATGAAGAATGACTAAATTAATTCAGTAAAATATGTTAACCACTTAACTTTGATGTAGTATTTTTATTTTCTGCTGTTTTCACCACTAGGCAGTTTCATTTAGCTTTGGAGGGACTTTTCAAACTGAAAGAATGTAATATAGTTGCTCATTAATCCCTTCACTCTAGATGTCGAATTAAATGTCAAGTGATAGCAAAAATTAAATTTAAAAATATGTCATCAGATTGAAGTGCTTAATCTCTTGAATCTGGGTGACATCCTTTTCAATTCATTCATAATGCTGTCAGATGTTTTTATCCAACTTATGATTGGTTGTTAATAATGAAGGGGTTAATTAAGGCTTTATTTATCCCTTCAGTTAAAAAAGTGCATCCTAGGTTGAATGAAATTGTTTAGTCATAGTAAGAAAAGATAAAATATAAAGATGGATCATAGGACTGAAGTGCCTAAACATTATACCATTGGTGACAGATGAGGTTCCTAATGAACGAGCAAAGGAAAGCATCCGAGGCAAGTGCAAGCAATACCTTGATCGGGCAGAGAAACTTAAGGAATACATTGATAAAAGCAAGAACAAGAAGAAGCCAGTCAAAGCAGGGGAGGGCAATTCAGGGTAAGTTGTTATTGGATGAGGAGGGGATTACTTTGTCAACTATTCATAAATACTGTATGGTAAGGCTTTGTTATATTTCCCCTTTTTTTTGGCAGACATTTTATTTGCTAACCTTCAGTACTGAGTTATCTTTTTCAGATTATTTTTGCCATCTCCTAATTTCACAATGATTCCATTCTAATATGCAGTACTGAAAGCTCAATGCCATAGGCTAAACTGTATGCCATAGGTTAATCTCATTTGCCATTCTTGATTATAGATGGATGAGAAGGTTGGGAACCTGTTTGATGTGTATGTGGATATGGAGGTTGTTAGTGAGCTGGGTGCAGTATTACAGGACCAGGAAGCCTGTAATGAGTTGTTGGCAATCT
Source organism: Coenobita brevimanus (assembly GCF_032717465.1). Taxonomy (NCBI): domain Eukaryota; kingdom Metazoa; phylum Arthropoda; class Malacostraca; order Decapoda; family Coenobitidae; genus Coenobita; species Coenobita brevimanus. The sequence goes on from NC_136969.1 coordinate 30,190,127, forward strand.
TTATGGATTTGGAAGCCATTAGTGAGCTCTGTGCTGTATTCTTGGACCAGGAAGCCAGTTGAGTGCCTTAAACAGTCTTTATGGATCTGGATCCGGACACTGATAATAAGCTGTATGCATTATTTAAGAACCAGGAAGCCAGTACTTAGCTGTGTGCAGTATTTATGGATCAGGACATCGGCAGTGAGCTCAATGCAGTATATAAGGACCAGGAAGCCAGTAGTGAGTCATATTCCGTATTTATGGATATGGAGACCTCTAGTGAGCTGTTTGCAGTACTTAAGGATCAGGAATTCACTAAGGAGCAGTGTGAAGTATTTTTGGAACTGGAGACCAATAGTGAGCTGTATGCTGTATTTATGGCCTGTGGAAAAGTTTTGGAGAAAGCTTATAATGGGGATACTGAGGACACACAGACCCTGTGGCAGGTATTGGGTAGGCATGAACAAACATCAACAGTAGTCATTTACCTTAACTTTACCCAGATTTTTGTCCATGTACGGTTTGTATTTCAAATAGTTCATTTTCAGGAAAAGACAGTGCTGCAGTTTTGCATCCTTTCTGTAGCTTTTGTGTGTGTGTATGCTTGTGTATGCATGCTTATGTGGGTGTTTGCATGTATGTGTATTTTATTGTTGACCTGTTGTTACAGATCAGCAGTCAAGGTGGAAAAGTGACTAATTTAGGCCAGGTTAGAGTAAAATGAGTTTAGGAAAGGCTGTTTGAGAGGTAATAGATGTATTCTGTATTTAAGTTGATAAGCAACTGAAGCAAACAGTGATTAAGTGTTTGTGAATGATTAGGCTTCTGAGAGATTTGAATGTTATGTGTAATTGGTAAAGATGTAATTTGTTAGAGAAAAGACTCATCAAATATATGAAGAAAAAAATGTCAGTTTCTGAGTATGATCAGTAAAAGAGATGCTGTGGTATCATATCTGCAGGGGATTAGACCAGAGGGAGTAAGAGTGAATGTGGAAAGAGAGATCAGTAGAGCAGTAGGGTGAAAAAATTGGAGACAGGTAGGGCTTCAGTAGTGGATGGTGTTACCAGAGAAATGCATCGGGAGGCAGGTTAGTTATAGACTCTAGCAATAAACTGTAGATTAGCCAATAGAAGGAAGAATGTCTGAGGAATGGAAAGGAGGTACTATTGCACCCTTGTGCAAGAAGTAGAGTAAGAAGATAGTTGTAGCCTTTATAAATCCATTGGCATATGAGAAACTGTTCTTAAGTCTAATAAACTATTGAGGTAGCACCAAGAATAAACTCAAAAGAACACCTTGCAATTGGAACTATATTCATAAACTTGTGTATTCATTTACTTGTGTATACGACTTCTTGTTTCTACCTTTATCATCATCCATACAACCAGGAAACATTTCACAACCAAATTAGTGTGAAGAGTATGACAAAGATTCTTCATGAGAACCTATGTTAATTGCCTGTTAAAATTCCATTGCTAAATGTGAAAATATTTTACCAGTTTCATCCATTGTACAATAACATTTGTATGTAAAAAGTTGTAATATTTAACCTCCTAAATTCAGGCGATATGTTTGGCTGGTTGATGCTTGCTAACATCAGATGATTTTGCTAAACAAGGAGAATCCCTTGGTAGTGAAGGAACTGGTGTTAGTTTGTACCTGACCCCACAAACTCCAAAAATTACCCCTGAACTGAATGAATTTGTCTAGAGATTGCAAAAATAAAATGAAAAATATGTTACTGGATTGAAGGGTTAGAACTCGCCCCATGTTTATAATAATACTGCTTGAATTCATCTGCAAACAACAAATTATAAAGCATGCATTTCTTTATTCTATCACACCACTGTACAGGAAGAAGGGTAGTAAAGACTCGGACTCGGATGATGACTCTGACCCAGCCAAGAAGAAAATGGAGGCAAAAATGGAGGGTGCCATTGTAGCTGAGAAACCCAACGTCAGTTGGGATGATGTAGCTGGACTGGAGGGGGCCAAGGCAGCTCTGAAGGAGGCTGTCATCTTGCCTATTAAGTTCCCACACATGTTTACCGGCAAGAGGCAGGCATGGAGAGGCATCTTATTGTTTGGGGTGAGATTTGTCGGTGAAGCAGTTAGCCCCGTCAGCTTGAGGATATAATATTTTTTCCATTTAAGTTATCAACTGATATTTTTGTTCAGCTGTGGAGGTTGGTCCAGATTGGAGGGGTTAGATATAACTTTGATAAACCCCATTACCACGTGGGGGGTCTTTGAAGCTGAATAAAATGCTCGTAGTCCGATATTAGTGAGTAGAAATAAGGCGGAAAGGGTCAGCATATGAAATTCAGTACCATCATAATATATTGTTAAAAATGAATTGATTTCAGTAGTGTTGTATATTTGTTAAAAACTTTTTTCAATGATTATATAGGTAATGTCTGGATTTCACTGTGCTGTGAATTGTCCAAATGAAAGAACTATACCCACATACCTGAAGATGGTTGAAGTTAGATAAAAATTGTTATATTTTCTGAATATACTTTTCCATACGGGATTATACAGTAATTCTTGCTGTAGAAGTAAGCATAATTTTCTGTTGTCCTTATTTTTGCAGCCACCAGGAACAGGTAAGACCTACTTAGCAAAGGCAGTTGCAACAGAAGCCAACAATTCCACATTCTTCAGTGTCTCCTCAGCTGACCTGGTTTCCAAGTGGCTAGGAGAGTCTGAGCAACATGTCAAGACCTTGTTCGAAATGGCCCGGGAACAGAAGCCCTCCATTATATTCATTGATGAGGTGGATTCTCTGTGTGCATCCAGGTCGGAGCAGGAGAGTGAATCTGCAAGGAGGATTAAGACAGAGTTCCTGGTTCAGATGCAAGGTGAGGTTCCTTTCAGGCATTCTCATGACTGTTATCCTCTCTCTGCCTTGAAGAGAAGGCTGAGCTCACTGCCAACAAGTGTGGTTGGTGTTAGCAAGGACATTCAGCTATAGAAACATTGCTTCAGTCCATACCAAACCGTGTTTAGTCAGGGTTGTCCTCACAACAAGCATACCGGTATAATTAATCAGACATGCATGTTGCAAGATTTGGATGAATATCTAATGAATCATTTTTTTTTTTTTTTTCAAGGTGTGGGTAACCAGAATGATGGAGTCCTTGTGTTGGGGGCTACAAATATCCCTTGGGTATTGGACTCTGCCATCAGGAGAAGATTTGAGAAACGGATCTATATCCCCCTGCCAGATGATCATGCTCGCACCTTCATGTTCAAACTCAACCTTGGTGATACCCCTCACAGCCTTACAGAAGAAGATTTTAGATACTTAGGTTCAAAAACGGAGGGGTGAGTACCTTCATGTGCATATTTCCATAAAAAATGGAGGGATGAGTACCTTCATTTTCATATTACAGTACAAAATGGATGGATGAGTACCTTCATGTTCATATTTCCATAAAAATGGAGGGGTTAGTACCTTCATGTTCATATTTCCATAAAAAACAGGGGTGTGAGTACCTTCATGTTCATATTTGTATAAAAAACGGAGGGGTGAGTACCTTCATGTTCATATTTCCATAAAAAAACAGAGGGGTGAGTACTTTTATGTTCATATTTCCATCTTGCTATTTAGTCGTATCATGTTCATCTTCCTAACCCTGTTTCTCATGTTTATGTAGTAGTAGTAGTTTTTCCAAGGCATTCTGGCTGAACAGCCCCAGCCAGACTGCTTAGGGAACTACTGCTACTACATAAACATGAGAAACAGGGTTAGGAAGATGAACATGATACAACAACTAAATAGCATGATGGTTGGGTGAGGTGCTGGAGAGGGATGCCATCACATGGTGACACATATATACCTGTAATTTAGTGTCTGCACTCTTCTTGTATGAAATTTCCCTCATCTCTCTCTCAGGCTCTTGGTAGGAAGATGGTGAGCTCCAGAACAGTAGTTCCTGCCTGCAGCCTGAAGGGTTTACATCCAGATAGGCCTGGGGCCACAACAGCGTGTTGGCTGGACTGAGCTAGGTTAAGCCTTCTCTGCTTTACCTTTATATCATTATAAACTGTCCTTCACCTTATTTACAGTTACTCAGGTGCAGACATCAGCATTGTGGTTCGTGATGCACTAATGCAGCCAGTGCGCAAAGTTCAGACTGCTACGCACTTCAAGTATGTGAGAGGTCCATCTCGTGATAACCCCAACGTTTTAGTGGATGACCTCCTGACACCATGTTCTCCTGGTGAGCCTGGGGCCATGGAGATGTCTTGGGAGCAGGTGCCAGGGGATAAGCTGTGTGAGCCTGTTGTATCAATGGTAAGTAGTCAGATCAGGTTAAGTTAAATTATGCCTTGCTTTTCCTTAAGGAATCCCCCTGTTGAGTTGGCCATGGTACAGCTGATATGTTCTGTGGACTGGAAACTGAACCAAGTGCCCAAACCAGCAACAGTAATCCTCCAGTTATCTGATGCCTTTTAACCCCTTAACCGCGGGGCGTCACTTTCGTGACGCTTGGGAGCAAGGGATCATACCGCGGGGCGTCGCTTTTGTGATTTTGCGTTATTTTGAATTCACCCGGGCTTCCAAGTGGGGGCTTGTATCATCTATCAGTACTGCCAATGTCCAACACCAGTCAGCACTCCTAATCTCATCTGTACTCCCATCCATTGTTGACAATTTAGCCATTTCTCCCCGTTCTTGACTCCCCTCCCTACCCCCCCTCCATTACCCTATCCTCTCGCCTGCCTGGCCGTGCTACGCTAAGTAAATCTTCCCTGGAATTTTTCACTGATTTCATCCATTGAAATAAGCCCTATGCCCTATTCTTATACCAAATAATATATACAAGAAAGAAATAAGGTAAGTGAGAGTGCCATACACCTGGAATTGGCTAATTATCACCTGACAACATTTCACTTGCACTCGTTCGCTAATTTTCGCTGTTTATTTCCCCTTGAAATATGCCGTATAATCTATTTTCGTAATAAATATACATATAAGGAGGGAAGGGAGAAGCCTAAGTGATATTTACATTCACCTGGAACTACCTAATTTATAATGTATTGTCTAGATTTCCTGCCAATCATTTCTTTGCTATAAATAGCTGTGTCAAGAGGCTGAACGTTGGCAGTACTGCTTTCCCTAGGTAGGCCTCCACCCCGGCCCACCCTTATCAGTTCACTCTCATCTTCCAGTGTGGGGGTACGTCTGTTCGCTCTTGCTAGCTTTAGGGCCTTTTCACCCCCATGCAAAGGGCCCTGTGACCTTTACCCCCTACTAAACCTCGTGTAGAAAGAGGTAAAGGGATGACAATTGATAAAAGAGTAACTACGATCTTTGTATTGAGTAAAACAGTGCAAGTGGAATTGTAAATAATGTGTAAGTAATGTGTAAACAGCAAGTGAAAGTAATGAATGTAAATATACATGAACAGTGGAAAATAGTTTTATAAGTTACTTCAAGTGACAGTGCATAACACAGTGTAAATAAAATAGAAATTTAAATAACGTAAATAAAATAGAGAACGTAAATAGAAATGTAAATGAGTAGTACAGTATTATAAGAATACGAGTATATACCCTAGGAGTAATGAAAGTGAAAGTTTCACTCTAGCATGTCTGAATACTGTGAGTTATGAGAGGGAAATTGAAAGTGACATTCACTCTCAATGCTAGTATACAGGACAAGAAAGTGAATGCTGCGTATTTTACTGAAAGAAATTGAATCCCTACAGTGACAATAAACTAATACTACTGAAGGAAACTTATGGATAAAGACTGTAGATATATGTAAGTGTTATATAGGAACAGAAATATAAAGTGTGAGGGGTTTTATGAATAATAAATGACAGAGTACCAAGAGCGAACTAGCGCAAGTGCGACGGTCAGACGCGCTCGTAATTTTCATTGTTTTCACAGTTTTTTTTTTTTGGAGTATGGATCCCAAACTACTTGAAAATCATAGAGTAGTGTTTATAGTGTTAATATCTGGCTGTGGTAATCATATTACGGGTTGTCGGGAAGTGTAAAGTGGAGACTTCGTTACCCAACTTCAGAGGTCTCCACAAGTCCTACGGTAACCGACGAAGGCTCAACAAACATTGCAGGAGAAAGCTGAAGGTCTGTGCCATAAGCATATGTAATTTTAATATTCTAAGACTAATAACTGATTTTTGGCAAATATTTTTTGAGAGTGTGTCGGAGCCCAAATAACCCCGCGGCACTCGCAAAACATTGGTAAACGTGCCCGCGGTGTAGGGGTTAAGCTGACAAATGTCATTATCTGAAAAGCAAAAATTTGGCTTAATTGAAACAACATCCATTTTTTTCAACAGTAACTGACAGTGCACGGGGAAACTGAATATTTCAAACCGCCTGCAGTTCCCTGCCATCCATGCATCACAAACGATGCCTGCCAGAGCATAGCCCAACCTGCCTGCTTCACTTAAGCTGTCAGGTGCAGGTGCATGCTGAATTTGTCATGGAATTCATGACTTTTGTTGCCACACCAGAGCATTTGCAGGGACCTACATCGCTTGCCTTTGTGCTGGCATGTGTGTGTGTGGCTCCCACTCCTATCAGGCGCTCAAGGAACATTTCATCCCTCAAGAAAGAGTGGGAGATAATCAAGTGATTAACCTGATGTCTTCTCCATGCCACTGACCACATAAGAATAATCAACAAAATCTTTGTAGTACTACAGTATGATGAGTACAGTATACAGTAGCTATATATTTTACTGTAAAATACTGTACTATACTGAATGTCTTTTAATTATTGCATTACTATATATCTGTTTTTTCAGCATGAATTACTGTCCGTACAGTATACAGTATGACTTGGCATGCACAAGAGACACCGTGTATACACTGGATGGTTGTACACAGCAACCACAGTTACCATATGAGCAAATTTTGCCTTCGTTATCATGAAACTGGGTATAACTTTTAGTTAATTATTTTTCAGTTTTTAGTGGGTAACTATGGCACTCCAGTCGGATTGAGCCAGTGAAGGTTTATATCCAAGGGGTGGTTGGGGTGTATTGCTCATATAATGCCACTCAGAGATGAGTGAGGCTGGTCACTCTCATCTTAAATGTCAGGACCAACTTGCCTAGCCCCAGGCTCCTACGCTCCTCATGGGGCAACGTAGGATTGGATGATGGATGGATGGATGTGAACAAATTTATAACGGGACGTGACTGTACTTTATTGTAGATTAATATGAGCCTGGCCATTGTTATCAGTCAACATGCTTGTGATTTTCATTTTGACAGGAATAGTTTGGAGATGAGCATTGTCTTAACACAGTATGGATAAAATGTACTGTACTGTATAGCATTCCAGGAACTAAATCCTAAGATACATTTAATCCTACCTTTATAGATGAAACCCTTGAATCAGGTGACATATAGTATTTCTAATTAAATTCTTACTATATGCAAGCAGTTTTATTCAGGTTTAGAGAGACTTGCAGAAATTGGGGGGTTATCTGACTCTCATAAACTCTGTCACTACCATGGGACTCTCTGAAATTGAGTAAGCTTGTCTTGTAAGAGCAAGAATACAATAAAATGAACGTTGCCCAGATTGAGAGGGTTAATATACGGAGCTCTCAGATATAGTAAGCATAGGTGGGGAGGGGGATCAGATTGGTTGGTTGTTTGGTAATATCCTTAGAACATACAGTACATCCTGGATGCAGTTTTGTTAAAGGTACATTATCAGTAACAATGAAGTAAATTGAGGTATAGCACTGGCTGGTTATTATATTTTTGTATAATTAGCCTGTGGAAGCATAGTACAATACTGTATTATACAGTATGTTGATGGAAATGAAGCTTTAGATTGTTGTTCTGGCCCCACACCTGTCAGAGTGTGATCCCAGTGGATGCAGGTTGAAGCTGCCTTCTTCCTGATGTCTGCCATCCTCCTTTCAGAAGGTAGGGGTGTTTGTACAAGTAGTTAGTGGAATAATTTACATCAGTGCGATTGTGTGAAGGCAGGTACTTTGAGCATTTACTCTAGGTTCCTTTCAAACCCTTCTTGAGGACCTTGTCTTTTTCAGCTCTTGGAAGAGCTGAAAAAGACAGTTGTCTCTCAAATATCTAGTGTCATTCAGCAAAGCCCCCCACTGGATATTGCATCAGTACCCCCAGTTGGCCATCTATTCGGTGTTGAGATGGATAATGTCACTACCCTAAGCGTTCTGTCTTTATAAAAACTTTCCTGCAATACTGTATTACCCATGAGTAAAGATTAAAATCAAGCATAAAGTGCACCACAGCATTGATACAGTGCATATAGTACAGTAATACAGTACATAATATAATTGTACTGTCATTCAGAACTAGGGTACAGTAGTCCGAGCAGTAGGGCATGGAGCACTGAGGGGCCACAAGGGAAGTCATAGCACTATAGCAATGAGCAAGGCAAGGGGGACCACAGGCTGATTCACGGCATTGGGGAGTAGCCACTACATGGGCTGCAAATGCACAAGGCACAGATAGATCTTCACTATATGACGTCCAGTGGAGAGAACGAGAGGGCACTGGTTGACTCGGTGCTTCAGGTGGGCCACTCCCACAGTGCATTGCGATTGGCTGGTGTGTGTCGCAGGGTCTGCCCGTGAGCTGATTGGGTGCTGTGTCTGAGCTGGATGGTATATGTTACCGCCGAAAAATACATAGTACCACTGATTGCTTCCTGTTTCTGAGCCGGATATTCTTTTAATAGAGCCAAGTCACACTGGATAATGGTATAGGACGGAAATTGTGATGATTTATAATAGAGAGTCTGCCGTACCTTCTATAAGCTATTGATGTTCCCATCAGATTTCTTGCCAAACACCACCATTTTCAAACCAGTTGATTATATAAAACTCTTAGTATTTCCACAGATCTTTTTCATATCTCATCCATTCCAGCTGAATGTCCTTTCTTTATTTTTGTTTCATATCACATCCTGTTTCTCTTGTTCATTAGGTCCTTGATATTTTAAAGATCAAGACAAATGAAGCTTATGTTAGTTCACACATTCAATCCTCTATCTCTTGTCTGTTCCGTATGGTGTCCTCTGTTTCCTCATCTTTATCATATTCAGAGTATATCTTTCATTTGATCCTTTATGCTTCTCATAGATCTAGCCAAGTGAAGTTTATGTTAGTTCCTAGTATCCCTTTGGCCCTCATCCATTTCTTTTGGAGGTCCTTTCCTTTATTTCCTCATCTTTATCAAATTCAAATTTCCTCTTTCATTTGGTCCATAATGTTACTCATAGATCAAGACTGTATTCACCTTGCTTTATTTGATGGAACCATGCCACTATCACAACTTGAATACTAGCCTGTGGTTGCATCAAATTCAGTGTGCTTAGTTTTGAAGCAAAAATAAATCTCCATAGTTACTAGTCAAATCAGCCCTCCAGTCTGCCTTAGTTTGGCTATCAGCTTAGCTGAAAGGCATAGGGATCTTTGTCTTGTTAAAACTAATGTGCTATAGTGAATTGTATCTTCCTTTCATCCCAAACAGCGTGACATGATGCGTTCACTGGCAGACTCGAAACCTTCAGTCAATGACGAGGACTTGGACAAACTACGCAAGTTCACCGAGGATTTTGGACAAGAAGGATAAGGAAAGTTGTTGTTCTTGTCCTGTGCTATTTAATCTTCTACTTCTCTACATACTGTACTATACTGTCCACTGTTATGTGAAGATGAAATGAGAGTAACAGTTCTCCTTTCATTTGTTTAGCAGACTTTTATATTTAGAATATAGGAACATACTGTCTTGAATACTGAGCTGATTTTTTGTGAAGTATAATTTGATTGAAGCATTTTCTTCTTTGTCTTTGCTTTATATATCTCATTTATTGTTCATATCATTTCATTTTCACTCATTTTATATAACTGCCAGTTTCATCATGAAATGACAATCTTTGCCACTGGTTGTTCAGGTGCAAGAAAAAAAGCAAAAGCATGCTTAACTTGTGATTTCTTTCGGCCTCTGTGGTCTCATATTAGTACTGTACAGTGAGACCTCACATTCATGGACCCATTTATACTGGATTTTTAATACAATGGGCCCCATGACCCTACTAGACAACTTTTGTTATACACCAAACCAAGTTCTGGTGTGGGGAGCACATCTGGCAACTTAATGGACAGATTTGTTAAATACCAAACCCAGATCCATTGTGTCCTCTTCTTTTTCATTATTATCTACTGAAACAAGGGTCAGCGTTAGTTGTGTGTTGTTCATTGATCTGTTATATATCAAGGAACACAGGCCAAACCAATACAGTACTGATTTATTGATGTCTTATAACGTATCCTATGTGGAGTACCTACTGGAACATTTTTCATATACACCGACCTAAGGTCCAGTTTAGTGGGTCCCTATTGGATGTCATATGTGACAAATTATAGTATGTACCATCTTCCTTTTCCGACAAATTAGCCTGTTATAACGAGGTTTCACTGTGCTTGTAAGCTGACCAAGCCTCATGACTTTCATTGCCCAGAAATGCCCAGAAGACATAGTACATTATGCAGGTTCCAGTCAACAACAACAACAGATTTGCAAGTTGAGGATTCCTCATAAACTGAAGATTCAGCAGTTTTTTTTTAGTACGTTGGTTCCTTTAACTTATCCCAAAAGGCTGTTGTAATAGAGTGAAACATTTTCATTATCTGCAGTAAATTTCATCTGAACCACTTGTTTCCTCATGTTTGTTAACTTGTAGGCATGAGCCCTTGCTTATAGGAGAATTCATTTTATATTTTTCAGGTCATATGTTGAACATGCTTTCTATGTAATTTGAGGCCCAGGTATCTTACTTAAAACCAGAACCTCTTTCTGCTCTGGTTGTGAGGTTGTGTGTATAGGCCAAAGCTTGTATTGTCATCAGTTAAGGAGGCTTCCTAGCACTGCTTCCTAACCATTTTATAATTGGATATGGCTGGTTAATATCCTTTTGTACATTAATTATGTATTTTGCAATTAGAGTGATTTCAGTAACACAGAGGAGGATAGTAAGGTGTAATTAGTAATGCATATAAGTTAGGATGGGATGTTAAGGAGACTCCTTAGTCAACAAAAATACGACTGTAAAACCATCTTGCCTTCATACCCTGTGACAAGGCAGTGCATCCTTAGTAGCCTTTGCTATTTGCCCTCTTCCGGTGAACTATTGATAGAGTTTAGCGCTTCAGTCTGATGTATTTATTACCCCTTCAGTCTGATGACAGCTTTTTACAGTTTGTTCTTGCTACCTCCAGGTGAATTTATTTGAAGGATTTACTGTTAGAGAAAGGGTTAATGAAGGCTGTATCTAACCCCTTTACTGTGAATAGTCTTTCCTGAGCTTAACAGAATTATCTGGAGGCAGAATGATTAAAAGAAGCTGCATAATCACACTGAAGTGATTAAGTTTCATTTGTGCCATCACTAGATGATTTAGTTCAGCTTCAGAAAGGTTTCTAATAATGAAGGGATTGATGAAGGCTGTTTCTATCCCCTTAAGTCTGAAAAATCTCCAATAAGTTGAATAAAATTGTCCATAAAAAGTGCATCACCAAACACAGTGGGTTAATAATATGTGCTTTGCCTTTGAACAAGTGGTAGGCTGTCAACTCCTTGAATCTGAATATTTCATTTGTGATCATCAAGTGATTTATTCAGATGAACAGAGATATCTCATTGGGAGATTGGTTTGTAAAAAGCTGTATCTTGCTGTTCAAAAACCTCTCTTAAGCTTAATCAGAGTGTTTGGAAATAAAAAGAACAATATAAAAGAAACAGTGTAGGGAAGAGATTCTAAGGGGATGGGTGCAGATGTAAAGTAGAAAAAACAGCATCATACTGTAGAAGCTGTGGGTAATTATCTCTTACTGTACCCTTTTAGCATGAGGGTCCTGTTAAACAGAATAAAATCTTTATGCTGCAAGAACTGTATGACATAGGACATCATCTTATTGAATGAGTTTTTGGGTAAGGTTCATCAAGATGGTAATTATTGCACTTGTTTTTGTCATTCAGGTATAAAATATACAGTAATTAAGATTATTTAATTTGTTTTTTTTATGTTACTTCTGTGTAAGTATAACTCTTCCATCATTTTTTTTTTTTCATCAGTGTTAAATAATTTCTAAGCCTTCAGCTTTTCAAGAATTTGCATCATCATCCAGACCTTTTATTTTTTGACCAGAAGGATGGGGGTGAGGTATTAATAGATTAAATTTTCTAAGGTGTTTAGAACTTTTCTGCAGATTGGGCTTGTTTATCATGTGGTCATGTATAAAGGTTTTTGTTCATGAATCATAAGTGCTTAATAATGAAGTGCTTAAAGTTTCATTGCCTTGGTTATTGATTTATAAAAACTAGTAACTTAGCAGAATTATGTCTTGTATCATTATCATGTATTTTCATTATCAGTAATAATACTGTATTTTTCATTTATCAAAAGTAGGTATGCTAACACTATACATGTACAGTAATTCAGTAAATCACCTGAGGTCATCTCATTGGCTAAAGAGGCTCCATATTACCTCTTTCTTAGCAATTTACTTTACGTATTACACTCCCCTCATCTCATGTTTGTCATTTATGCCTGTAATTTTAGCATACAAGTTGCATAAATAACATACAAGAGAATATGAACCTGCCATATGCAGAAATAAATTAATAAGGAAGAGGTGCTAGAAAGCCTCCTTGGTTGACGAGAGTACATGTTTGTGCTCTGATCTCTGGCTTGACTTTATTGCCTTAGTGGCTGTCAGATACATGTAATGCTGTATAAGAGAGGATTTTAAGAGATTTATAGATAATGTTTATTGTTTAGATATCAAAATAAACTCTGAACTCGGTAACCATTTTTCTTTCTTGATACTAAATTTCCTGTTAAAAAAATGCAGTAAACCTTATTGTACATGGTTACAGTTGTGAACTATATTTTCTGCTTACCATCTACTACTACCCCTAGCTGGAGGGAAGTATAGCCAGGACTTCATGATAAATGGAGACCTATATTTTGTTGTTAGCTCCTTGAATCTAGTGATGTAAATTTATTTTATTCTTAATATCGCCAAACAATTTTATTTTGCTGAGGAGAACCTTATTAATATAGGGGGCTTAATAAACCATATAGAGTAAGAGATTCCTTTCTTAAGTTTAAAGTCATCTGGCAGCAGCAGGGATAACCTAAAAAGTACATTAACTGAATGAACGGGTTAAGGTGGCTGTTTGAAGCTTTACATGACTGTGAGAGTGACAGTTTATGATGACACTTATAAAAATACTGTCTAGCAAAGCTTTGAACTATCACTTCAGTGGTGAATGGTGTAGGATCCTGACTTCGTCTTCCCTCCAGCCAGTGGAGGGACAGAGGGTGGGCAAGAATTACAGCTCATGAGTGTACAGACAATGATTTACAGAATATTTAGGGTGTTCTGAACCATATTTCCCCTAGGGTGAGAAAGGCATTGTTTGGTTGGTCTTGATTTCAAAGTGATGTCAGTTATTCAGGTGGAATTATACCCTTCCCTCTTGCTAACTTTTTAAAATGTTCAAACAAATTTGCAATGTTTATTCATACCTATAGAAGTTCAAGTTGGGTCAGAGCTTGTTTTTGTAATAAGCACAATCTCAGTATGAATGTATATTTTCTTCAAGGATGTTGCAGTAGGTTATTTGTTGTGTCTAAGTTAACTTAATTTTCATTTGAGGCACACACCCCTAATCCAATCCCTAATGGAGGGAAGTTGTAGCCAGGACTTCATATTTAATGGAGATACGTTATATAGTGTTAAGGTCATAGTTTAAAGCAATGTTAGACTACACGAGGAACAGTTTGTGATGACGCTGTTACTCATACAATCTGAAAAAGTTTGGTACTACCACTAAGTGCAGTCCTAGCTACAGCATCTTTTCAGTTACAGTTAGAGGTAGAGGGTGAGCATAAACTATAGCACTGAAGCATACTGGACATTGATTATGAGCTGACAAAGCACATACATAACACAGTGAACACCAGTACTGCAAATGCAATTGGGGAAAAAAAAGATATTCTTTGGTTTAGTTATTATATGAGATCATTGATCAGAGATTCGTGCTTTTTTTTTTTTTTTTAACTCGTGGCAACCATTTTTTTTTTTGCCTTAGCTAAGTCATGTAAAGGTTACCATGATCATGAAAAGGTAGTCTTTATGTAGGGTATTATGTAACATCAGTAACTCAGATGTGTATAATAAGTTGCATTCTTACAGCTATTTATACTGTTATATCTGTACTGTAATTATTTTTATAGGTGTTGTCTGTTGCACACTTGTCTGATTACTCAAGTTTATTAACATATCTTTGAATTAATGGCATACAGTACAATATTTTGTCAATCAGTTGAACTCACAATTCAGTATGAATTAAAGGCTCTTTTTGACATTTGTGACGTGTATAATTCTGAAGTTTGTTGCTCTCTGCTACCATCTACATATTGCCAGTTTTACTAGAATAGCATAATGAATTTATAAGTTCATATTTGTACTTTTTCTGAATTATTTTAAAATTTATTTCAGCTGGTAATGTGTTGCATGCCTAGATACTGAATTAATACGTTGCTGCTTAGGATAATAGTACAGTAGTAGATTATACTATAACTTCATAGCTTTAGCTGTTGGTGGAAATGTGTTCTGTAATCAGGAAAAATGCAATTAATGTTGTATGTAGCAGTTTAGAATGTTCACAGATTTATATTTGTTGACCACACATATTACACTTTTTCATCATGCAAAGTTTTCATTCTACAGAGAAGTAACAAAAATCTATATATTGATTGACTGCAGTACAGGGCAATAATGTACTAATGGAAAAGATTGTTTGGTGGAATTAGTGATCACGAAGTACAGATAATACAGATATTACATTTCTTACTAACTGTCTTGTAATTAATGCAAATCAGCGTGTAATTGTAAAGAGATTCATTTTCAGTTTACTGAAAGCCAAGAATCAGAACAGCTGAATGTGAGTATTGCACCAGATTTTATTGTATTGACTGTAGTAATTAGATGTGGTTACAACACATGGGCATAAAATCATGTTTATTTAACAGGAGGTGTCAAGTTATGATCAACCCCTACACACCGGGGAACAGATATAGCCGCCTCAAAAAGGGTGGACGGAGACTGTCGGGTGATGGGAGGAGCTTCAAATGCAATCCCACCACAGTTTGAACTGGCTACTGTTTGATCTCATCACCAAAGGATAGGGAGAGACTCCTGCCACCTGATGCAAGTGTACCTCAGTCTTCTGTGTGACTTAGCCAGGTGCTGAACGATGTTTTCTGAAAACTCTTCATTTGATTCCGTTCCTATCTCACCCATACCTCATCCACCCCTGCCAAGCCTCTGCCCAAGGATACTAGGAAAGGGCCCAGTGATAGTGCAAAAGGGCGTTCCTTGGACGCCACTGTGTCTATGTAGTGGTGGAGAAGTTATCACGTTAAGAGTGAAGCTAAAATCTGGGCCGTGCGCACACACATGAATACATCCTGCTTTGAGCGCCAAAAGTTACTCATCTTCTTCACATCCATACTCATCAATGTGACCACCTGCAGACCTGGGGATGCTTTTATTCGCAAGAAGAAGGATGCGTGAAAAATATGGTCTTTAATTTGTTTCTCTAACTGCTATACAGTACTTTCCTAGATATGAAGGTTTGAAAAAAGGCTATTTTGGGAAATATTGCTGTAGGGAGAGGGCGGCCCTGCCCAAAACTTTCCCGGCGTCTAGGGGTTAAAGGTCATATCTGTTGTTGACTGTAATATAGATTAATTTTCAAGATACTAATGGTATTAGCTGTAATGAGTCTTATTCTTATAATTTTGTTAGTGACAGATACATCTCTGCACAGTTATTCTGTAATATAAGTCAGGAATGTTTTCCAAAATAACTGTAACTGCTCGTCTGAATTGAGGGGAAGTGGCAAATTAACTTCATATGTAGCAATGGAACTTACAGACATTTATTTCTGTAACTTATTGTGAAGTAATGACAAAATGAAGCATAAAAATAGGCATCTTAGAATGAAACTTATTGTACAGAAACTCCTTGTATTTTTTTTTTTTTTTTTTTTACTAAGACTCTTGTCCACAGTTCCTTATAAAGCTGATTTACCAGTTTCCTTGAGTTTACAGAAAAATTGCCCAATAAAGTTCCATTGCTGCCTATAGAGCTGATTTGCCAGGTCCCCTGAATTTACAGAAAAATTGCCTTTTAAAGTTCCATTGCTACCCCTAAAGCTGATTTTCCAGTTTCCCTGAATTTACAGTGCCAGTTGTGTGGAAAAGCTTGTCATAATTTGCAACACATCACTAATATATAGAAAGAACTTTATTATAGTGCTGTATCGCAATAGCAGTACTGACTACCTCCCACTAGCTGTCGTGTACTGTACTGTAGCTAAGCTGAAACTTGTTGCGTATATCTGTTTTAGTATATACTGTATGTACATATTTTCGGTAGTATCATATAGTTATGTTTGTGAAAGGTAGTGACATAGACCACTGCTAATAAAATAACCATTTGGAGCTGTATCCATCATATATCATGAATCTCCAACAAAGTAGACAGAGAAGGATTATGGAAGGTTTCGTGCATGTACGGTGTAGATGGTAAGCTGCTTGATGCCGTCAAGAGTTTTTGTGATGGTAGTGAGGCACGTGTAAGGGTAAATGGGCATCTAAGTGATTGGTTCACGATCAGTGTGGGCATGTGACAAGCTTGTGTGATGTCCCCATGGCTGTTCAATATAGATATGGATAAGGTGATGAGAGAAGTAAAAGCACGAGTTAGGGAGAGAGGGATGGCATTGGTAATGAATGGTGATGGATGAAATATCTAATATTTGTCATGTGCTGATGCTGCAGCACTACTTGCAAATACCGAACAAGAGCTTGGTAGACTAGTGCAGAGTTTTATAGATGTCTGTGAGCGTTGTGCCTTGAGAGTAAATGTAGCTGAGTAAAGTGATGGTTATTGAGAGAAGGTGACTCCCAGTGTGATGTTGCAGTGAATGGAGAGAGACTGGAATTGGTGGGAGAGTTCAAATGCCTGAGTAAAGTGATAGAAAAGAGAGTAAAATGTGCAAAAGAAGTGGAAAGTAGAGTGACACAAGGAAGGAAAGTAGCTGGTGCTATGAAGGCCTTGATAAGAAACAGAGGCTTGAGTGTTGCAGCCATGTGAGACGTAGATGAAGGAGTGTTAATGCCAACATTAACCTACTGATATGAGACTATGGTGTGGCATGAAAATGAAGTCAAGAGTAAGAACAGTGGAGATGGGACTGCTGAGGAATGTATGTAGACCACAGAGAGTGGATAGGATATGGAATAATGTGATTCGTTAAAGATGTAGAGTGAGGAAGTCTTTGAACACCAGAATCGAAGAGAGTGTACTGATAAGGTCTGGTCATGTGGAGAGAATGGATAACAATAGAGTGATGAAAAAGGTATATCTGAGAAAATTTGAAGGAGGGAGGAGCTGAGTTAGGCCAAGAAGCAGACGGTGGGATATGGTGAATGAGTGTGTGAGGAAGAGTGGCTTGGAAGCTGATGAGGATAGGAGACTGACAAGAGATTGGATGAATATTACAAGAAGTGCATGATCAGGGATTTGGCACCCCTTTTTAACATGACAGCATTTGGATTGACTTTGTCAGATAGGTATCCATGAAGCTACAAAATGTGGTGAAATTTTTTTGGCCTATCAGTTGGAGCCAGGATTCTGTGGGCTTGAATGGTGAGTAAATGGACTTTGGCCCATTGAACGGGGCAAACTTAGGCTGTCTGGACATTGCTACTCTTCACCCTGCCCTGCAGTGAGAAAGGAGGTCCAGATAATGATGATTATGATGATGAGATAGAGGAGAAAGAATATTATCCATTTAAGGTCAACAGGATACTGTCTTTCTTTGTATTGGCATTGGGTTGTGGTAAGCCCAGTGCCTTTACACTCTGATGTAAGCAGCCTTGTACCTCATGTCTACCCAGGGGTGGATATTTAAGAGGATGTTGCAATACCATATGCTTTTTCATGTGTTCTCACATGTTTGCACCCTGTTGAGTTTCTTTGATAATAAATACAGACTCTCATTCACAAACACAGCCTTCCAACACAGTTTACACATGCATTGCTCATTGTGCATTCCAAAAGCCCTCCATACCTATATCCATTCGTGAAGCATAAGGTGGTGCAGGTCACTTCTCTGGTGACAGAAAGTGATGTTCCTTGGTTCTGAGGATCAGGTACTCTTCAGTTGCTGTAAAACATGGTTTAAACATGTATAGTACAGCTGTCCATCCATGTTAGGTTTGTGCAAACCAGTTGCTACAATACACAGACTTGTATACATGAATGGGAAACTGTACCTGGGACTTTCTCCTCTTTTTCACATCCCCAGAAAGATATTACAGCCATGCCCTGAATCTCACTCCATGTGAATGAGACATTAGGTTAGAAAAGCTTATTTTATGTCTGTGAGCCTGTTATGGGCGGTGAATAGTAGAGTGGGTGTGGGTAGATATGAAGTTTTTGATAAGTAAGCAGAAATATCAGCTTTACATTTTACCCTAGGTAAGAGTTTCTTGCTTGTCAGAAATATGCACTAAATCCTCATGCATTTTTTTTTTCTTTTTTTTTTTTTTTAAGTAGAAAAGTGAAACTGCCTGTGGAATTAACTACTGTATGTATTAAATTTATATTTTCTCTTTGCTCTCAAATCTGTCCTCATGCTTGGTAAAATAATTTAAATAAGTTTTTCTTTTTCCAACTACATTTGGGTATACCAGTTTGAAAAAATTATTGAAATAGGTAAATTTGAAGCATAACCATTTAAGACTTAAATTCAAAAAAGAACATTCGGATGCTTAAAAAGAATCTGGAATTATGTAATAATAGAACTCTGAATGATAAGAGATGACACTGTATATTTAAAACTGTAGAAGTTTATTGGTCCACAATGATGCTTTATTAGTACTTAATGCAATGTTTTGGACTGCAGTAGTTGAGTTCTAAGAATTTAAAAACCATTTTACTTAATATCAAAGGAGACTGTGTGCATGCAGTGCATCATTTTTGTAATGGGCATGTTGCTACCTCTAACTGGAAATACTGTAGGTCCATTTCCATTCCATTCAGTACTTAACACAGCCAGAGTGTCTGTGAAACTCATTTTGACACAGTTGCTTTATACAGTATCTAGTGTATGAAGTCATACTAATCCTTTTGCTCCCATGAAAACACTTGGGTATTTTATTGAGGCTACATCCAGACAAGTATATTCAGGTGTGGGTAAATCCAAGTATTCCAAGAGTTACCGGTGATGTTTTTTCAATCTTTTGTTGCCTACAAATTCCCTCTGCTGAACAAAATTGATCTACTGTCTCCATAGACAATGAAAAGATTTAAGAATTATGTGCACTTTATTCAGACACTGATAACATACCCGTGTCAGTTTAATCAACAGTGGTGAAAATTTGCCAGACAGTAGTTCAGTAGGAGTCATTATTGTGGCATGTGTGTGATACCTTTAACTTTAAAAAGCAATAAATTACCTTCCTTCCTTATCGTTTACTTGTCAAGAAACGATACTGTCCTTGTATAGAGAACAGAACCAGTGACGTAAGTTAAAGAGACTATATGTGAGAAGGAGATTAGAAGCTGTACTTTGAGTTTGGTACTTGGTCAACAAATGAGGATGTCTTTTGATCAGACTTCTGCTACACATTGTAATACTGGTACATGGTTGTTCAAAAGTCTGGAAGCAGGGGAAAGGGCATATTGTAGGATATCCTCAGTGTGTCCATCATTCTCTCTCTCTCTCTCTCTCTCTCTCTCTCTCTCTCATTTTTAACACCCTGTAGATATCCAGCAAGAAAAGTCACAGAATAACAAATATTACTCATGGTATTATAATGTTACAAGGCAGTGTTTGCCAAAACTAAGTTATTTGTGTGACCAGTGTGCTACGGAAGGTGTATGCTGATATGTTGTCGGTCAGTATCATAGCTCAGACTGTAATCTCAACTTGGTGTCAAGATTTTAGAACAAATTCACCACTTGTGTACAGCAGTGTAATGGACTTCATTTTCATTGCAGAGTGCTACCCTGTTATTTACTAAGGCATTCTCCTGGTTTCCACCACTGATTATGAGTTTTAAAACAAAAATGTTTCCTTGATTCATCCATTCACTGTTATGATTTATGATCCAGGTGTGTGTGTATATATATATATATATATATATATATCACTCAACAACACAGTATCATCTGCAAGGCTTGGTGGATGAGTTTGAGAGAGTGTGTATGAAACGGAATCTAAAGGTGAATGTAGGGAAGAGTAAAGTAATGGTCTTTGAGAGAGGTGAAGTCAGTGAATGTACAGCGAGGTTGGATGGTGAGGAATTGGAAAATGTGATTACGTTTAAGTACTTGGGTAGTGTGATGAGTAAGGATGGAGGTTTGGAGGGTGAAGTGCTTGAAAGGGTACAGCAGGGAAGAAGGGTTGCTGGTTCTTTGAAAGCAGTGATAAGAAACAGGGAAGTGAGCATGGAAGTGAAAAAGTTACTACATGACATTATTGTGATACCAACTCCAACGAACAGAAGTGAAGCTTGGACGTTGTTAGAAGGACACAAGTCAAGAGTGAGAGCAGTGGAAATGAGTTATTTAAGAGGAACCTGTGGAGTCACATGGAGAGACAGGCTGACGAATGAGGATATAAAGGAGCGTTGTGGTGTTGATGTGGATGTGATAGGAAGTGTTATGAGGAACACACTGAGGTGGTTTGGCCATGTGGAGAGGATGGAGGGTGAAAGACTGACGAAGAGAGTGTATGTGAGTGAGGTGGAGGGGGAAAGAGGGAGGGGGAGGCCGAGGATGAGATGGAGGGATGGGGTGGAGAGGTATATGAGAGAGGGGGTGTGAGTTGGGAGTGGGGGAGTGAAATGGTGGGGGACAGGGCGACTTGGAGGTGATTTGTTTGTGGCCACCCCAAACAGGATTGAGGCGTCTGGCAATAGATAGATAGATAGATAGATATATATATATATATATATATATATATATATATATATATATATATATATATATATATATATATATATATATACACACACACACACACACACACTGTGACAACAATCATACTGCATAATAAATTCCTCTTGTGCAAGATAATTTTATGTTTTATACACTCTTACTCGTTGGATTCATAGTGAATTTTATCTGATTTTGTGAATATTCCAAGTATTTTATTCTCACTTTTTGTGCATGCAAAGCTCATTAATTTGTATATTACAATTCTTCTTGCCCATAAATGCATGGTGGTAGAGCAGGATTTTGTTTGATTTTCATTCTTTTGTTCTCAGTGCAGTGAAGGCTTCATTTCCTACTTACTTTCCCATGGTGTAGGCTATTACAACTGAGGAGGAAATCCTTTTCCAATTTATTGCTGATGCTGAGTGATTGGGTAGTTGTTTGGAATGATATACAACTTAGTTTCTCTTATAGCATTTGTTAGTTTCAGCTTAACACATTTATATCACATACTGTAGTAGATATTATAACTGGATTTACGAATTTACTATTGTTTCTTAATATAGTTTAAAAGTTCAGGATACCGATGTAATTTTGTTTGCACAGTACAGCACGGTACGTGAAATTATGTCGCTAGGTCTTGACTCGGGGTAGGGAATAGGTTTGATTTCACTTCATTGTGCCCTTTGAAGTTGCAGGTCTCTACATATTCCCCACAATTATCAGATATGACAATTGCAAAGAGGTTTTGAGTTGTAAATTGTTACATTATATATAATTTTTTGTAACTGTGTAATATAATTAACATTATTATATGTAGATACTTCAGTGGTTGGGATATAGAAGTCTTGGGTTGGAGATGGCTGTGTACTGCAGCTTTAACTGAAGATGTGGCCAGGGGTTCTTCTATGTAGAAAATGCTGCCAAGGACACATAGTGATCTACAGCTTTAAGTGATGAATTAAACATAAACTAGTCTCTGACCCTCCTGGTCCTGAAAGAGGCCATACAGGATTGGGTTGTACTGTTTCATTATTGTATTGATATTTGAATGGTTCATTAGTCAGTTTTGATAAGCAGTGTCCTATGGTTTTGTTGGTCGGCATTGTTCAATAAAATTGCTACTTTCCAACCTGCAGCCTGAACCATCAACAAGTCACAGTTTGGCAACAGATTTAATGCTGCTTTCCTAGTAGCTACTGCCAGCCTGCAAGACAAAACGTCTGGGATGTGTAACATTTGGGACATGTAATATGACTTGTAGTATAGTGCAGGTAACTTTCTGGGTACTCGTAGCTGACTTCCCTGCCTGAAAATAATATCTATCTGTCCATCTATTGCCAGACGCCTCAATCCCGTAAGGCGTGGCCACAACCAAATCGCCTCCATGTCGCCCTGTCCCCTTCCGTTTCACTGCCCTGCTCCCACCTTACACCCCCCTCTCTCATATACCTCTCCACTCCATCCCTCAGTCTCATCCTTGGCCTCCCCCTCCCTCTCCTTCCCTCCACCTCACTCACATACTCTCCTCGTCAGTCTCTCGCTTTCCATCCTCTCCACATAATTGTGGCTAATTACCAATCATGCAGCCACTTGTGCATTCTTGTAAAGTACTGTATGTTGTTACATCACAGGTAGTCATCCACATTCTGCCTACCTATAAATGTGTGCAGTGCATAGATCTAATACCTGTATTGTAACTGATGAAAATTATTCACATGTAATGACTGATATGCAGCCATAAAATTATTTTTGTATGTGTACAGATAATGCAAAGATGGGAAACTGCATTGCTAGTAAATATAAACTGTATATACGATTCACACAGAATTTTAGAGTGAAATACAGTGTATTATAGAATTATTATTATTTTTACTATCACATTGTATTGTTAATAGTTGTGTGTACTTAGAAAATGATCAGGATTTCTATTGCATAATTGTGTGATTTTAACCTCCTCAGTATAGTCATGCCTTTCATTTTAATCAGACTTCCACTAGGTTTTATATAACTTAGGAAAGATCTTTAGTCATGAAGGGGTTAATTAATACTATATCTAACCCCTCCAGTTTGAAAAGTCTTTCCTTAGCCAAATAAAATCTGTGATGATAACAAGATTAAAATGAGAAACATGTCAATAAACTGAAGGAGTTAGAATCAGTAACATATGATACTGCCAGTAGTAATGCAAAAGTTGTTTCCTCAGCCCCTTCACTGCAGTGACATTTTTCATATTCTTGCTGCTTTCAGCTGGTTACATTCAGTTTAGGAGAAATGTTTCAAACTGGAAGTGTTAGAAATAGGTTTCAGTAACTCTTTCAGTTCAAGAAGCCCCCCATAGCTGAGTAAAATAATGTGAAAGTAGCAAGAATAAACTGGAAAAGGCCACTGGATCCAAGGTCCTTGGATGCACTTGGGTAATTTAGTCAGGTCAGTTCCATACTATTTTATTCAGCTGATGAAAATATGAAGTTTCCTGAGGTTAGTCAAAACAATTTTGAACCCCTCAACTGCTAGAATTTTTTCCCCTCAGCTTTGAATGCTCTAACTTCTAATATTTCACCGTGTTTTAAACTTACTGACTTCTAGAATATTCTTCAGGCAAGCAAAGCTGATACTGTCTTAGCCAGAGTATAATAACTTAATGTATCCATAGAAGGAGAGAGTTAAAGTGAATGAATAGTAAGAGAAAAACACACAATACTGCTGAACTGAGGTAACCATAGTCACTGATTTAAAAAAAAAAAAAAAAAAATTGTACATACAGTAAAAGCTCGATTAACTGGAATGCATGGGGATTATTCCATTCCGGATATGGAATTTTCTGGATAACCAAATGTTACTCTTAGAAATTTTCTGGGAGGTCAAACAAATGAAATAGGACCAAACTTGGGACTTTATTTCATAAAATACATTATTCAGTGTTAGATACAGTACAGGCACAGTACAATACACAAAAGACAGCAAGAGAAACTGTACAGGACTGAACACAAACCAGCAAACATTACCAAAAATTATTTAAAGAAAAATTTAGCATATGTTACAGGCCAAAATAATTTTGAAAACTCAGCTTTATACACTACTTTATCCTGTACTGTACTTAACTAATAAAAAATTATAGGGGGATCACCAGGATCATGAGACGAGGATTCGGACAGTGGAGAAGTGGAAGGAACAAGGTCAGGTGCTGAAGAAGTGAAAAGAAATGAAGAAGTGGAAGGAACTGGATCAGGAGCTGAGGAAGTGGAAGGAACTGGGTCAGGAGCTGAGGAAGTGGAAGGAACAGTGTCAGGAGATGAAGATGTGGAAGGAGCTGGGTCAGGAGCTGAAGAAGTGGAAGGAACTGGGTCAGGAGCTGAAGAAGTGGAAGGAACTGGGTCAGGAGCTGAAGAAATGGAAGGAATTGGGTCAGGAGCTGAAGAAGGAGCTGAAGAAGTAGAAGGAACAGGGTCAGGAGCTCACTGGTATCCGGAATATTTTCGATCCCATGCCGGATCTAATTTGCGTTCCAGTTATACGGATGTGCCGATGTATTAGATATTGGTTAATCGAGCTTTTACTGTACTAAAGCATTCATAAACTACAGTGTTCATTTCAGATAATCTTTTCAATTCTAAGATGTATTTTAGATTTTATTCTTTCTACTGCTAGACAGTTTTATTCAGCCATGAGAGAGAAATCAGATTTTGAAGGGATTAGTGGAGGTTGTTTCTATCCTTGTCACTATAATGGTGTTTCCAAAGGTAAGAAAATTGTTTAGAGGTAGTAAGAACTAAGGAAAAAATATATAATTGAACTGAAGGGGTTAATTTGACAGCCAGGATAGACTACATGTTCTCTCACACATATATTGTACATCATGTCATTATCACCACATAATTGTATATTAATGCTTAAGAATTGATAATTATATTATGTAATAAATAAGATATATATCAGTTGTGTCCATCATTTCATCTGCTGTACATGTTAACTAAGCACTTGGTGTTTTAGTGATTAGAGCATCTCAGTCAGAATGGTGACCTCCCATAGATTTGATCCAGTAGAGGTGACTGGAAATTTATCACGTAATGCCATTGAGGGATGTGTATTGGTCATCTACCTTTAAGTGTAATGGACTGCAGTAGCCTAGCCTTGGGCTCTGACACCTCAAATTGGTAAAAATGGGATTGCTTGTTACCCCGTTTTTTTAATATAAATTAGTTTTAACCTCTCGAGCCTAAGGATGCATTTTTCAGTTTATAATTGCTATTTCATTGGAGATTTATTCAGCTTAGGAAAAACCTTGTACTGAGGGGGTATTTGAAGGCTTTATTTATCTAAGTCTCTCATAAACTTGATGAAATTGTCTGAAGATAATAAGGACGAAATATCAAGTACATCAGATAGATGGGATGAACATATCTTTAACTTCTGTTATATTGGCCTTCAGTAAATTAATCCTCTGAGATTAAGAGATCTCTAAGCCAGGTCACTGTGATGGCTTATTTTATATATTTTTTCTTTTTACCTTTTATTGAAAGGGCTAATACAGCATAGTTATCCTCTCCAATTTGTAATGTCTCCTAAGCTGACTAAAACACCTGGTAGTGGTAAGAACAGTATACAGATGACATTGAAGGATTAAGGTGAGGAAAAGCTTGTTAGGAACCAGAGGATGTTGTCATTTGGCCTTGATTTTTCTTTTTTCTTTTTTTTATTTTACCCTGAGTGTAAGATGTCTCTTTAATTGAACAGTTACAGTATTTGACAGTAGCCACACCAAAGAACCCAAATGTCAGTTACCCCATGTCTTCAGTATAATGACATTTTAACTTCTTCATAGTACTGTTCATGCTACTGCTTCAGTATACTGACATTTTTTATAGTGCTGTTCATGCTACTACTTAATGAGTTTTTTCCAGGTCAGAAGCAACTCCCCCTTTTGAAGTGGTTAGGAACAGTTTGCAGTAATTTCTCTCTCTCTCTCTACTTTTTTTTGCATCTACAACACTTTTTAAATAATTAGAACCCCTCAGATGGTCATTGAAAATCTGTAATGTCAACACTGATTATGGTACATTTTAGGTACAAAGAGTACTCATACACCTATTGCAGTTTCATGCCGTACAATGGATAGATCTGATTGTTGGTTAAAGTGCTAAGTCTGGCACAGGAACACATAAGCCATTCTGTGAATTACTGTTTTATGGGTACAACACTAAATCTGAAACTGTAATTAAATTGTATAGATGTCGTGATTATATCCTCCATACTGTGTAATATGTCACACTCGACTCTGTCCCTGAAGAAAGTGCCACACATCCATCAGGCCATTTTGTCTTAGTATGCTGCAGTCTCTGGACATGGGCCTCCTTCACTGACCACATTTCAGTGTCATGTAGCATCGCTTTTCATACACTCATACACAAGAGCATACAGTTCCACCCTTTTTATGGACTAAGATTTCTTTAATTGTCAGAGTTAGTTAGTTTAGGGAACTGTTTTTTCATGCTATTCCTTGCATATGACCCTCATAACTGGTTACATCTTGCTGTTTTTGTTTCATACCAGTGATCATTGGAAGTGCCACAGTCCTCTTCAGCCAAGTCCCCAGGGCTGTGGATGATGCTTGAGTCCTGGTTCTGGAACACAGAAATACAGTCATGTTTTGTCTTTGGAGGACACTGTGAGTCTGAATTAGACACGGAAGGCTGTGAATGGGCATACAGCATGGAGGTCCTCAGTTGAGAGGCAACAGAATGACAATCATGTAACCTTTCCACATGTGTTCATTTTTATGTGTATTGTGGGGAAAACTGTTACTGGTAAGAAGGTGAGAGATACCAGTGGCAGTAGATAGATGTGAGTTAGTTGATGCCCACTCCTGTGGTGATTGTTGTTAGGAAGGGAGCCTATTGGATGATGCAGGCAACCTTGAAGTTGGTTCTTTGTGTAGAGCAGAGGCATCACTTGTTACATGGGCTACATCAGCAGTCTTTACATTGATGGGGTTAGGGTGTCTTGTTAGGAAAGTCCTCCTCATTATAGATTCAGGGTTCTGGAGTTCACTTAAAGGCTGAAGCCAAACTAAAATGGTCACTTAGCATGCCCTTGTGAAACATGATGGTTAATGTAAACCCTCACATGGAAGAGGTGTGCCATGAAGGCTACAACTGCTCCTTATAAGAGGTTTATAGGCCTTGAAGTATGGCCATTGTAATGCTAGGTGTTTTAGGGTTGGCTTCCCGTCCCTCTAACGCCTAGTGTGTAGCTGGGTTCTCTTTCTAGACCGGAGCTTAGACAAATAGGAGAGAGGCAGGACACAAAAACTCAAGGCAACAACCTTACATGTGTATTACTAAATTCTACAGTGGAACAGGTAGATGTCACAAATACAGAGATAACTGGGCAATTATATTTCTTAAGCCTAGATCACGCAGGATACTACTCAGGTCAAGGTCGGGTAAGGTGAATAGCACTTAGGGCAGAGGGGTTATGCACTATTATTGCAGGAAGTCCAAGTTTTATATATTGGTGGAATTGATGGTACTATTTCACTGTGGGTAATTACTACTTTAACACTAGGGCCTGCGTATGATCTTAGTGTGGTGCTGTGTTATTATCTGGTAGCGTGTTCACTGTGATAGACCCATATTTCACTGCCTGGCTGTGTTCACTGTTTGACTGTCACCTTACTTACTCCACCACTCTTCTATATTGTCACTAATGCTATTCTCATCAACTTCCTTTATACTGTTAATACACTGTTCTGCTTTTACTTCACTACGTCACAGACACTATACTTTCACTGTCACTCCTTTTGGGTCAGGGCGTTGTGGCGGTCAGGTACATGGGCGGCGGAAGTGACTTAGCCTCACTATTGGTGGGGCTGGGTTCCGCCGGGGCCTCTGAGTTCAGGGGCTACGGGATCACATGTAGGGGCATCCTCTCTCGTCCGGGGCTGCTGGTGGTGAAGGGTCCCACGCTTTCGGGGCTTGGGGCGGGAGTCTGGCCCTCAGGGCTGGGGCTGAATAGCTGCCTGAACTTCTCGTTCAGGCACCTGATGGAGGACGAAGATCTCCGGTGTCAGGGTGTAGGGAGTTCCCGCCCGGGGGTCCTGGGGGCGGTCTGGAGGTCCCAAGGGCTGCGGTCTCCGATGTTTGGAGACGCCGTCAGAAGGGGGGCTGCGTTCTCCGGTGTTTGGAGATGCCGTCAGGAGGGGGGCTGCGGCATTGGCTCACATCGGGGTCTATCAGGCGAGTCCTCTCAGGATCCGGCTGCAGGGAGAAGAGCCTGGTTGTAGTCACGGGGTCTCTCCAGTACTCCTCCAGGCTGGGGGCTCCCTCTGGGTCATAGGTCAGTGAACAGGAGTCAGCACCTGACGGAGGAGTGGCTACCGGCTGTCTCCTGCCGTAGGGCCCGGCTACCGGCCATGGCCTTCTGGGGGTGTGGCTGCAGGCTGTCGCTAAGGCCTGGCTACTGGCCGTGGCCTGGGGGAGGAAGTGGGTACAGGCCGACTCAGGGGCACCTTCAGAGCAGCTACAGGCCGTCTCCTGACAAAGGCGGGAGCGGCTACCGGCCGTCTCCTGGTTCCCTCTGGAGCAGCTACATGCCGTCTCCTGTAGGAGGGTCTAATGGCTACAGGCCGTCTCTCGAGGGGCACCTTCAGAGCGGCTACAGGCCATCTCTCGAGGGGCACCTTCAGAGCAGCTACAGGCTGTCTCCTGTTTGCCTCTGGAGTGGCTGCAGGCTGCTTCCCGTAGGAGGGTTGAGGAGCTACAGGCCATCTCGTTAGGGGCACCTTCAGAGCAGCTACCGGCCTTCTCCTGACAAAGGCGGGAGCAGCTACAGGCTGACACCTGTTTGCCTCCGGAGCAGCTGCAGGCCATCTCCTGTAGGAGGGTTGGGCGGCTACCAGCCGTCTCAGGGGTGCTGACTGGAGCTGGAGTTACAGCTCTGCCCTGTGGTTGTTGGTCATCAGCTCGCCTGGAAGGTAGTCTTGTATTCCTGCTGTGGTGGTGGTTGGCGAGCTCCTGGTCATAGGGGTGAGCAGCCCGGGCGGACTTATGTCCTTGTTGCCCGGAGTCCAGGCGCGCTGGATATGCTCCTCTGTGGGCTCCTTCTGGGGGTGTTAGGTCGCCCTCCATGGCATTATACTGCATTTTAGCCATACCATTTGTTACTGACTCAATATCAGAGACCAGAGACCCACCATGATTGAGGCTACTTTGTTCTCAGACTTGAGGTGGCCTTTGAGGGTCCACTTCACAAATTACAGGTAAGTAGATCAAAGGACTGTATGAAATGAAGGTTCTGTACCAGCACTGACTCAGGAGACTAATGCACCACGGACAGGTGCATGCAGCAGTCCTGTCAGAAGGACGTTACTTAGGTAGGAATGCAGTCTGTTGGCAGCCACTTGGGAGGAGAATGTGACTGACAGTGATAGATGTATCTGCATCTGCTCCAGTTAGTCAGAATGATATCCCCATCATGAGTCTTGAATAGGTAAAGGAGTAACTGAATAAGTGGGATCTTGTGGTTTACAGGGGAAGAAAAGAGATTCACTTCAGACAATCTGTTTATCTAATGGCAGGCTATTTCAGTGCTCATTCAGTGTTGATCTTCCTATGGAAGGAGAGGGTATTCACCCATTCTCTGCTCCTGCTGGAATGTTTGGAAGGCCTCTGCAACCTACCAGTGAAAGTGGACCATCAGTGTTAAAAAAAAAAAAAAAAAAAAAAAAAATGAGTCAGGCCCTGGAGCTTTAAATTTGTGCTTCCTTTTTTACCTACTAGCCAGAAATCTGATTGATCTTACCAGGGCCTGGGTAGCTCTGCACCGGAAGAGTGGTGTCTAGCCCAAGTGCCCAACTAGTGGATCCTGACTGTATTGGTTTACTTAACGTTGGTAAAATTGATTGATAGTGATGACCCTCCCTTCCACTATGAACACGTTGTTTGTCACTACAGTTGCCTGTTCTTTTGCATCATAAAACTTACAACTAACAGGTCCTTTGATTATTGTCTCTGCAAACAAGGATTTGTATAGCACATGGAATATCTATAAGATCTGGAGGGGTTTTACATATGCCTCGGTGGCTTAGTCTCCCAGTGTTTGCTTTTTTATTTACCATTAAATACAAGCCCCAACACTCAGGCACGGTGGCGTTGAAAATCAAAGAGGAAGGGTAGTCTACTGTACATGAGAGCAATGGGATACGGTGACGCATATATGGGTAACATGGGCAAAAATTATCATACTGAGTACTAGTACTTTTTTTTTTCATTTTTTATTTTTTAATATGGGGAAATGAATTCCCCGAGATAGCCCTTGATGGCTAGATCACATAGCCCCGCCGCGCGAAGGCAGAGCGCCACCTCTCCCAGCAGGGCAGCTGCCAAGGGGCGCGAACTCTCGAGCCTTTGGTCTCGAGTCAGACGCTCTACCACTGTGTCCCCTACAAACACAGTAAATAAACATGATACTACATAAAAAAGTGAAAAATACAGAGGGCACAGCCTATTATGAACGTGCCCCTTGAATGCAGATGAAAACGGACCGTGAATTATGATAGAAAACTGATGATTGTAGGATACACTAACTTAATTATGGTAGCGACTATATTACTACATGGATTATAATAACAGCTAGCTTACAGATTACATATAAAGTACATTCGTCAGAGGAAGCATTATTGTAACTTTACATCATCATTATCATCCCGATTCCCTACTCTTATTTCCAAGCTGTAGGCTGGGTAAGGCAAAGGGTCCAGAGAGCAATGAAATGGAAAGGCAACCAAAATAATTATGATAGTGGGAGAACTAATTAACAGCATGCCTAGTGAAATTTGGAAGCGCCCATTAATTCAACGTTCAAGGCCCCGGATTTCCAGTGATTATACTAGAGTTAAAAAAAATAATAACACAATAACCTGTGACTGATGGAGTATTATTGTATTTTTTATTTATAGTAAAATGACAGTGACTAAAAGGGAGTGTGGTGTGAGTCGGATAATAGAGATTAAATGCCATTTACGATACGGTCAAGGAAGTTTAATTAAAACCCACAGGCACAACATTCATGTTAAATGCCATATTGACGTAAACATTGTGTCCGTATCCTGCGCGTCATTTAACTGATATCTGTTAATGAATCAGGCTTGATCCCATATTATACTTGTGGGGTTATTGTATATTCCTTCTGATATGCAATACTACCGGTAATTATATGCAGTTTTCTCTCCATGGCAATTGGTTTAGTGATAAGCAGAATAGACGTCGAAATATACGGACAATGTAAAATATGGCGACGGAAGGGGAGGGACAACTGTCAAACGATTCAACCAAATTTGATGAAACAGACCTATTAAAGCAACTAGATCTACAGTTGGAAGAGGTAAAGCACTGTCTTTGGGTGTGGTTTAGATGTTTTCTTATTGTTTATCGAACATTTTTTGATTAACTACCGGTAATAGAATCTTGCACAGGGGTGGTTGTTGCTTGGTTATTGTTGCAAAATTACGAATAGCAAGCCGCAGAAATTGCAGCCTCTTTCAATGTGCCAAATATAGATTACCACAGAGAACAAAAAACTAACAGAAGATAGGTTAGGGTAGATAGCTTACATTGCATTGGGGTGTCAGGGTTTGGTCAATAAGGAAAAATATTAGCCTAATTTTTTTTTTTTTTTTTTTTTAGAGGTAGAGTAATTACCGGTTAAAGGTTTTGTCAGGTTTATGCTTATGGTTTTTGTTTTTCAGTCTTTTTCTTATTTTTTCAGGTTTGTTTACAGTATAATTCTAATCAAGTTTGGTGTTGTGATAAATGTTCTTTACCCCCTTTTATCAGATTTAATTCCTTACAGAGATGACAGGAGTGGAAGTTAGATAGAAAAAGTTGGTTAATAATAGCAAAATTATGTACAATGCCGGTGCTGAAATGTAAAGAAGCCTAAGAGCTGGACAGGGTCACTTCACATGGTCATTCCCATAGTGGCACTGATAGGACTGAGCAGTGAGCTGCCCTGTTATACAAGCATTCTTGAGTTCCCTCCCTGTCCCCCCAAAGGAAGAGGAGGAACTGTGGATGAAGGGGAACACTGGTTTTTGTGGGACAAAATACCAAATCTGCAGGCATTTACCAGATTGGCACTTTTAATAGGAAAATGTTCTGTCATTATTTTTTTCATCACATAAGTTCATACACATCTACTTATCTGAACTCCAGTAAAAAAAATTGTGCTTAATTTAGCTATTAATAAAAAATAAGGATTTAGATAGAAAATGTGCTATTGTTTGTGGGTATTTCCCCTTTAGATTGCCAACATACCTTGACAGACTTCTGTTTTGCATATGTACGATATAGATTTACAGTGCAGATAAATTTACTTGCATGTTAAATGAATATTTATACAAACTGAACTGCATGTCTGTCAAGGCTAGTTGTTGAGCTTAAGATGAAATGCTTCCACTAACTTCATCTAGTTTTTGTTCTAAATCCTGATTTTTTATTAAGAGTAAAATTAAACAAAAAATAATGTCTAGATTTCAGATAATTAGGTGTTTATGAACCTATATGGTGATAAATATTATATTTTCCAATTAAAAGTGCCAATTATGTGATGATTCGTTAAATGACCACTGATTTGGTGATGATTCGGTAAATGATCGCTGATGCTGTATTTCATCACACCTCTTTGGTTTGCAGTCCACCATTCTGATGTTAGTTTGGTGTTGCAGTTACTGCTGTACTACTGAAGAGACCTACAAGAAGAAAAATCTGAGCCAACACTTTCAACACAAAAAAAAAAAGTTTGAGAACTAGTTGATCTAAGTTAGGTCTTGAAGTATCATTGTTGAATAAAGGAAATAGTGAGATTAGAAATTAGAGCCAAGCTTTGTACAACACCCTGATGTCCACTGGACCTACCCTAGGCACCCATTAGTATAACTTCCCAAATCACAAAGGCCAAATGACCATGGAAGATAATGGAAATGATTTTGAGCTGGAGTCATTAAGGGTCTCATCCAGGAGTCATCCGTGAGTTATGAGTTTCAGTTCAAGTTTCTTCAGACCTTATTAAAGAAGTGTTCAGTGATAACCTGGTAATCCCTCATAAGGTTTAATGGTAATAATGAAAATAAGAAGAATGATAATACTGTAAATGGTTTTTAATGATGATGATGACCCTTGCTTTATTGGACCTGGTATTTGGTGAATTGTTGTTTCCTTTTTGGAATTTGGGTTCTGATAGATAAAGTATTTAAAATTGAAGATCTATGGTACTGTAATTGTTGTGGTTTCATTGTCTTTAATTTCACCTTTTCAGCTTGATGATGATGAATTCCAACTTCCCCCAGTTGAAGAACTGCCTACTTTAGAAAGCATCTTGAATGAGAATGATCCCGCAAGTGTCTCTGATGATGAAATTTCTGTTCCACCTCCCAGTCAGCCTAAGGTAAATTTAATAGCTAGTCTCACGATGTACCGTAGTGCTGCCTACATCTTTCTTAGCCTTTATCATTCTTTTTCTGTGCCTGCCCTCCTCTCTTCATATTTCTCCCATCTTTCTTGTCACTTCTTATTACTTTTCTTTCCTTTTCAGGTGGCTTTACATTGAGTGACAAGCCAAATGGTTTCCAGTAAGCCAAGAAACCATTTACAGTGCTGGATGGTAACCATATAACCAAACCATACATGCTCCCTACATGTCAACAAGTGGGTTGGTGGAGAGTTAGTGCCCCTCCCTGTAAAACAAATAACTCAAAGTCAAATGGCCACCCTTTATGGGATTATGGCCTCTGGCAATAGATAGATAGATAGACTTTTGCATAAAACCACCAATGTCAGCTTTATTGTATTCTTTGCTGTTTGTATTGACAAGGAAGCAAGATATAATAGAGAAGTTGAAGCACTGTAATGTGTATTCTAGAATAATATATCTGTCCATAGATAGAGAAATGTATTGAAAGTATAGTGTACTAAATTTCTAATAATAATGACTTCATCTAGACACTGAAAATATTTGCTATATTTTTCATTGTATCCATAATACTGTTATTGGTATTCTTGATATCTACTCCTATTATGATATTCATCATTCTCCATTGATGATAGGAAACTACAACTGTCACTGTATCATTGATGTTAATATCCATAGATGGAAAAAAAAGTTAGTGTAATGATGATGATGATGGTAATCATCACATTTTTCCTTAAATATTACAGTCATCATTCTCCAACGATGGTGGAGACACTCTCTCCCTACATTCCCGGGGAAGCTCTGAGTCTCGGAGCCATACTTCATCTACAGAGAGACACAGTGCAGGTGGACGGCCTCGCAGAGATGTACAGAACAAGACTCATGGCTCCATTCTGCGCCATGTAATGCTTAAGGGGGTGGCTACTCAGCTAATTTCTGCTCATGTAAGTATTTAACTGTACAGCCATACCCCAATAACAGACAGTGTGGTGCACCGAACAGTAGAAATTGGGGAACATTCCCACAATCTGAATGGCTGTCGATTCGCTAGTCCGAACACTCTGCCTCTCCCTGTGTTTGAAACGATCACATCTGAATGCAGATGTGGTGGTGTACGAGGCTCTCCCAGTCCTCCCTCCATCCCCTCTCTTCTCTCCCCCCCTCCATCCCTCCTCCATCCCCTGCCACACTCAGCATTGCCAGGCATGTCTCCCTCCTTGTCCCCCTTTCCTCTCCAACCCTTGGTTGTCATACTCCCCGACTCCCTCTAATCTTCTGTGTGTGCGTGTGTGTGTGTGTGTGTGTGTGTGAGAGAGAGAGTGAGTGAGTGAGTGAGTGAGTGAGCGAGACTGGGATGGGGGGGTAGTAGGGCAGTTTGTCTTTCTTGTCTCCTTCCCTGTACCCCTTCCCTCCCCCATCCCTGCTTGTCTTCCTTCCTGTCCCCCCACCCTCCCCCATACCCATTTGTCTCTCCCCACCGTCTCCCTGCCCTCCTCCAGCCTTTCTTGTCTCCCTCCTTGTCCTCCCACCATCTCCCATCCCCACATGTCTCCCTTCCCCTCCCCAACTTCTTTCCCTCCAATCCCCTTCCGTCCCCCATCCCTGCTTATCTCCCTCGCTGTCCCCCCACCCTCTCCCACCCCCATTTGTCTCCCTCCCCATTCCCCCACCCTCTTCCACCCCTGCTTGTCTCCCTCCTTGTCCCCTCA
This sequence comes from Coenobita brevimanus, assembly GCF_032717465.1. Classification (NCBI taxonomy): domain Eukaryota; kingdom Metazoa; phylum Arthropoda; class Malacostraca; order Decapoda; family Coenobitidae; genus Coenobita; species Coenobita brevimanus. The sequence goes on from NC_136969.1 coordinate 30,225,355, forward strand.
CCCTCCCCCATCCCCACTTGTCTCCCCTCCCCATCCCAACTTCTCTCTGAATCCCCTAGCCCTCCCCCATCCCTGCTTTTCTCCCTCTTCATCCCACACCCCCACTTGGCATGCTGCTAGCTGCCTGCCTGGCTGTAGTTGCCCTGAAACATCTCAACACTGCACATCCCATGCACCTTACCATCCTGCATGTGATGTTTGAGGTCTCATATTTTAGCAATACTGTAGTATTATTTATGAGGATATTAACATTATCTGTGGTGTTTCTGTGTCAGTCTTTGTTAACTGAGTAAGGTGTATGAGAACTTGGGTTTGGGTCTGGAATGCATCTCAGGCTTTTCTTCAGTATCTTATGGGGAAAACTGCTTCGATATCTGACGTGCTTGCTGACTGAACACTCTCACCGGTACGCAACACTGCTGGATATTGGGGTAGGTCTGTACTTGATGTGGGGTGAGGTAGGGTCAAGAAAGCAAGAAAAATTATGATAGAGGGAGAACTGGTGATTACCGGTAGTTCTTCTTCATTTATGTTGTATCTTTTTATAGTTTCTGGACCCTACCTTATTCCTTCCTTGGGTGAAAAAAAGACAACAAAAGAAAAAGAGGTTGGAATAATGATGATGATGATGATGATGATGATGATGATGTAGTAACGTGTTTCACATTCCTTTTTATTACTATGCACTTGAATATTATTTCTTTTATATTTTATTCTTGCTGCTGTCAGATGATGCTTTTCAGCTCAGGATAGCCCTCTGGTAGTGGAGAGATTAGTGAAGGCTGTATCTAATGCCGCCAGTTTGAAAGATCAGTCCTAAGATGAAAAAAAATATCTATAGTAGTGAGGATATGAGATGTTGTGTGGAAGAATGACCAATCAACCAAAAATGACAAAATGGACATACAGGTTCCAACATGTGCCTCAGGCCTGAATGGGACTCCCCCCCAAAAAAAAAGAAGTGAATATTGGCCCTGGTTGAGAGTGCATAGAGTGGACTCCTGGCAATTGACCTTATTGCAATCAGTTGGCCCATTGGACAGTGCTCTCATGGGGGAGGAAATAGGGCCATTGGGCAAATGCCTCCCAGCCAGTGAGGCACTTCTTGGTATGTGGGTATGGCCTCTGATGCCTAATATCTGTCAGTTTTATTTCTCAGTGCACAGATATAACAGATGTCATGATGCCCTCAAAATGGCATTTTTTTAGATGGGTTTTGGCTTTGCAGCATACAAAAACAGGCACCACTGCCAACATACCCTCCCATTTATCGTGGTATTAAAACAGCAGTTATTATTATGATTGTAAATATGTTTAGCAGTTATAATATGAAAGCCTTTTACTTTGCCATTTTTCTGGTGGGTTAACAAAAAAAATGTGAAAGGCCCTTTCAGAGATGTTAACTTTCAAATCTTTAAATGTATTTTTCTCTGAAACTTGTTTATGGTTGGTTGACCCATCCTCCATGGAATGGATCATAGCTATGTAATACATACTTGGATTCAGGGGGTTAAGGTAATTACATTGACGTCATCACAAGTTGCATTTCTGATTTCTTTAAAAAAGTCCTTAGTAAATTGCAGACAAAATTCTCGTAACACTTTAATTGGTACTAGTTGATTTGCTAGTTTCCCCATAGCTGCAGTACCATTATTAAGGAAAAGGTTGTAATAACTAGGAACATATCCCAAACTTATTGTGAGGACTGCCTGTATACTGATACCAAGTACAGTATGTATTTGAACATGTATAGCTTGGATTAGCAGTGTCTCTAATACCACTTGCTTTAGATGACAGTGCTAAAGAGAGATTCCGTCATGTGGTGGCACCAAAATAAGCAGTTGGCTTTGCTGCCTAATTACTGTACTGTTATACAGATATCCCTTGATGCCCTGACTTTTACCCCAAAGGGGATGATGGACTGCTGGAGAGGAGCAGTTTCAGCCTGCAGTCCATTGAATTGACATTCATGTGAACGTAGGATTGCTACAACAAAAACAACAAGATAAAAGATTGTTTGCTATATACAGTTCATATTTACAAATGGATATATTAGAAAGTGCAGTGTTCACTTGATTGCAAGATACCATGCAGTATCATAATGTTCCCTATATTGCAAGAAGTGAGGCATGTGAAAATAATGGATGCTTTCATTCTTATTGTTCCTGTTTTATAGTGAGTGTCATTCCTATTTTAAGCCTTTCTCTGGGTAGTGCGTAGAGGCTCGTGATGCCACAATGCACGTCTACTTCGGTTGAAGTGTGGATATAATAGAGGGACGATAAGCAGTACCTTATCACATTCCCTTTTGAAGTGCTGATTATGCTTGTTGTGTCTGTATTTAATACTCCATTATGCATTTTCAAAGAAATCTGAATCAATATGTGCACTGTATCTTATGCAGCATCATTATATGTTTAATAATGATAACTGTCTGATTTACTATATATGTGTACACTGCTTTGTTTAAGAAAAACAAAAAAAAAGAGAATATTTGGTTATAATTTTTCCCATTTCTGTATGTAATATTTATTTCTTTTTAACCCCTAACCGCCGGCTGACGTGTATACAAGTCACGATTTTGGGCGCGGAGCAACGCTAGTTGACATTTATAGCCGCAGGCGTCTTCCCACTACCCTTCGAACTTTAACTTATCCTTACTCATCGACGGGACCACCCAAAGACGTGGGGATACTTTCATTTGAAAGAGGAAGAGTTGGTGATTCTTATGTATCTTTAATTTTTTCTCTAGTTGTTATAGTTTGGCAGATATTAGGGTTTAAAGTAAGGGTATTTTTTTCCGTCAGGGATATCCCCCTCAGGGAGAAGCGTGCAACATCGGAAAACCCCCGGCGTGTAGGGGTTAAAGGAAAGGAGGATTTTTTTTTGCCTTAGTTTTTTATGGTGTCTTTTTGCAGAAGACTGCATTGCTGTACTGTAGAGCTGTTGCACATAATTCATTTATGTTACCTATGTCTGTAGTTCAATTCAACACATTTACATAACAGTTGGGAGAAGGAGGGAGGTGAGAAGAGAGGGAGAAATCAGTAGGATGGAAGTAGTGGAAAGAATGACGAAAGTCAAAATGGGGAAAGCTCCAGGAATTGATGGAGTGTGTGGTGAAATGCTGAAGCATGGGGTAGAGATAGTAGTATAATGGATATGGAAGATGTGCAGATTGGCCTGGGAGGAAGGTAGAGTCCCAGAGGATTGAAAGTCAGGTATAATTATTCCTCTCTACAAAGGAAAATGGGAAAAAGAAGCGTGTGGTAATCATAGGGGCATTTGTCATCTTAGTGTAATAGGAAAAGTGTATTGTAGGATACATATTGACAGAGTTAGGGAAAGAACAGAGAAATTAGTTGGAAAAGAACTGGGAGGTTTTAGGTAGGGAAGAACTTGCTTATATCAGATATTCATTCTTAGGTTGTTAGCGAAAAAGTTTCTAGAGAACAGGAAGAAGTTGTATGTGGCCTTCATGGATTTGGAGAAAACGTATGACAGGGTGGATAGACAAGGAATGTGGAAAATATTAAGAATATATCAAGTAAATGGGAAGTCGCTGATTGCTGTGAAGAGTATGTATGAGGGCGCTAAGGCTGCTCTGTGTGTGGATAGTGAATTGAGTGAACTTTTCTATTTGAATGTTGGATTGAAACAGGAATGTGTTATGTCTCCATGGTTGTTCAGTCTGTATATGGATGAAGTTATAACAGAGATTCAAGGTAGGGCAGTGGATGTTTACACAACTTTAATGAGAGAGAGCAACATTTGGAAACTCCTTGTACTGTTGTTTGCAGCTGATACTGTATTGTTAAATGAAAATGAAGGAAAACTGCAAAGCTTGGTGAATGAGTTTGGAAGAGTGGGTAAGAAACGGAATCTAAAGGTGAAAGTATTGAAAAATAAAGGTATGTTTTTTGAGAAAAATGAAGTCACTGGATGTACAGTGAGGTTAGATGATGAGGAAATGGAAAATGTGAGTGCATTTAAGTACTTGGGTAGTGTGATAAGTAAGGATGGAAGTTTGGAGGGTGAAGTGCTTGAAAGTGTACAACAAGGAAGAAAGGTTACTGGTTCTTTGAAAGGAGTGATAAGGAACAGGAAAAAAGGCATGGAAGTAAAAAAGTCCAGTATTGTGATACTAGCTCTAATGTATGGAAGTGAAGCTTGGACCTTGTTGGAAGGACACAAGTCAAGAGTGAAAGCAGTGGAAATGAGTTATTTGAGTGGAGCATGTTGGGCTGCATGGAGAGAGAGTCTGACAAATGAGGAAGTGGAGGAGCATTGTGGTGTGGATGTGGATGTGATAGAAAGCATTAGGAGAAATACATTGAGGTGGTTTGCCATGTGGAGAGGATGGAGAGCAAGAGACTAATGAGGAGAATGTATGTGAGTGAGGTGGAGGGGGGAGAGGGAGGGGGGAGGCCATGGATGAGAAGGACGGATGGAGTGGAGAGTATATGGCAGAGAGGGGTGTGTGCTGGGAGCAGGGCAGCAAAATGGCAGGGTGCTGGGTGACGTGGAGGCAATTTGTTTGTGGTCACCCCTTAAGGGATTGAGGCATCTGGCAATGGATAGATCAGATAGATACATGACAGTATTGCAGCCAAAACTATTTATCATACATAGTGAAGGCCTCAGATGCAAAACATACATCAATGCATGTATGGTAATATTAGTATACAGCATTGTGTGGGATGCATATGGTTTGGTGGTGCTGTTATTGAAAGTCTGTTTGATATGTTATGTGAGTGTTATGTATTCATACATATTCCTTTTATCTCTTTACATGCTTGAATTAATACAAGCATTTATATACACACACATGTGCTTTGGAAACTTATAACCCTGTTACCTTTTTTCAAGGACCGAGTGGGAGCTGGACTTCCCACAACAATGGCTGTTGGGAATATCATCTGTATTGGAACTAGTCATGGCCTTATCCTTGTTTTTGACCCCATGCAAGTGCTCAAGTTCTGCTTAGGATCAACACAGGTAATCTACTTATGACATGGTAGTACTGTATTTGGGATTGATTTATTGAACTTAGTATTGTGTGAAAGTGCCTGTTCTTGTGTGCCTGCATGTGTAAGTTTGTGTGCATGCATGTGAGAGTGAGAAAAATATCAAGATGAAGAATATGTACAGTCAAAGAAACAACTATCATACCAGTTCTGTCTGGAAAAAAAAAAAAAAAAAAAAAAAAAAAAAAAAAACTACTGGTGAAATACGATAAAAGCCCTATCTCAGTAAGTGCGTGTTTCAAATGGTTCAGTTTTTCTGTTATGTACAGTATTTGTCAAACTTCGGGAAGATACTTGTGTCAGCATCAGTGGATCCTGGGGTGGAGGGAGGTCCTGGGAGTCTGGGTCCCCCTTCTCCGGGTATGTTGGATCTTCTCAAGGCCAAAAGGAAGAGAAAAAGTACAGCATTGTCTTTTGTTGGTACAGACATCTAAGGCATAAGTGTCTGCTGTTTGAAAGAACAAATTTTGTCCCAGACTTGGGGAGCAGGAAACAGTTTTATTACCACATTGGAAATTTATTAAAACAGACTTTAGTGATTTTATGTAAGATTCACAAATACCAGTACACTGGTTCTGCCCATTCCCAAATGAAATAGCCCTAGTATGTATTCAGTGTGGATGGTAGGTATTAATACTGAAATGGTGGTGTTTGACAGTTGGAAAGAAAGCTGGGCTGAAGAGAATGGGCTGCCATGGCTGTGCCCAGAGTCGGACACATTAAAAGTAAAAATGTAAATGGAATTATTGCAAGGAATAAGTTATGGTAGGTGGGGGAGCTTATCATCCATGCACTCAATATAGTACTGCTGTAGGGTGCCTCCTGTTTCCCCTCTTCCTTCTTTTGAGCCTTCATTTTCTGTCTTTCTTTCCTTCATTCTTTCCTCTTCCTTCAGTCTGTGGGTGACTCTGCACTGTGTGACAAGCCAAATAATTTTCTTTACACAGGAAATCATTTACTATGCTGAGTGGTAACCATATAACCAGATCATGGTGCCTGGTGGTTTAGTGAGTAAAAAGCACTCTAATCAGATTAAGCCAGTGCAGACTTATATCCAAGGGGTGGTTGGGGTTTTTTGCTCATGTAATGCCACTCAGGGATGAGTGAGGCGGGTCACTCTCATCTGAAATGTCTGGACCAACTTGCCTAGCCCCGTGCTCTTGTGCATCTCATGGGGCAACACTGGATTAGATGATGAATGATTGAATGAATAAGTAATGTGTGTATCCCAGTTTTTAAAAATGTCCTCATTGATAAATTTTTGCCGTCATTAGTTAAAGAAGTACTGGACCCCCTTTGCTATATGATGCTGGGTTAGCCCCTGAACTGGTGTTTTATCTTTTGCCATGTTCACATTTCAGCTTGGTGAGCAGTATGGTTCTGTTTCTGCCCTTGCCCTCAACCAAGATTGCACCAGATTGCTGGCTGGGTTTGCAAAGGGACAGATATGCCTTTTTGACTTAACTACAAGCAAGCTCCTACAGACCATATCAGATGCTCACACTCCATACACTGCTGTCTTGCATTTAAAAGTAGGTTTATACTGAACTTCATTTCACTGGACATGCTGTTGATAAGTTCTCATTCTGTCACCTTTTTCCCATTCCTTGGTTTTTGGATCCTACCTCACCCTGTCGCTCGGTGGGGAAAGAGGTTGGTATGGTGATGATGATGATTTACCCCTACTTTCTTGCTGCTGCTGGACAATTTTATTCAGCTTAGGAGAAAACTAGTACCCTAGCTAGCAGTGAGGGGATTAGTTGAGTACTCTGCCCCTTCCAGTTCAAAAATTCTCTCTTGATATTAATAACAGTCATCTGCAGGTGGCATGAATAATATGAAAAGGATGTCATCATAATGAAGTAAGTAAAATGTGTATGTACCACAGTAGTTTATGTTGTCATAAGAATTACAGTTGTAACAGATGAAACAGATGTAAATTATCTGATGTCCTTTTTAATTATGTTTCTTATGTTAGGCTGTATTCTTGGTGGCACAGGAGGCTTTGTAACACCTCTTCCATAGTGATTTATTTAGTATTTTATATTTTATAATTCTGGTGTACATTATATATATGGTTTTGATTTCATCTTTGCATCACTCACATAAAAGATATAATGTGCAGAATGAAATGCTAAGGAAGTGTTATGAAATCTTCAGAGCCACTGAATGTACAGCCTACTGACTGTCCTCTCTCCTCAGTGGACTGATTACCCTGGTATGGCAGTCATCAGTGACAGTGGGGGATCTGTATTTGAACTGTCCATCAAGCGCACCATGGGCCTCAATTCCAATGAGTCGCGGTGTATCTTCTCTGGGAGTCGGGGGGAAGTGTGCACCATTGAACCTCTTCTCATGTCGCACTTTAGGACCACACAGTTGGTGGAACCCATTATTCTGGCCATGGCAACTATATCTAAGGTAAGTGACCTCCCAGGCATCAACAAATAATGCACACACACTAAAATGTCACTGATGTGATGTTACTTTTTCAATCCGTGTTGAACTTCATCTGTGTATCTATATTCTGGAGTTTAATTAGATGTTAGCTTCGTGTTTATTCCCACTTTAGCACTGACAGCATTTGATTTTAGTTGAATTTATGGAGGTTAGTATCAGATTTACCATGGAACTTTACTGATCATAATGAAACAACTGTTCCCATATGTACCACCATTTTTAAAAATACTGTTATGGGTACAGTACAGTACTTAATAGGTAATACGTTGTAGGTCCTGTCCTATGGATATAAGTTTCTTTGAGTCACCTGACCACAGATCATGTGAATAGATAGATTTAAATCAGGTGACTACAGGATGATGCTTGGGATACTCGTAGGCTACTGGTATTTACAGAAGCATATTCTTCCACAGGTCATAGTTGTCTCACTGAGACCACAACTGAAAGTTCTGTTTACTTTCTTGTTGAAAGCTTCTCCCACCACTCTGCCTCTTCTGGCCTGGCAGTTTGTGATCATACAGATGCCAGATGGGACCAGGGTTATAGATCCAGTGCTGGCATTTGGGAGAGAGAGAACAGTGCTTTACTATCAGGTAAGATATCTGGTACTGTTATGAGGAAAAGTTACCTGACAGTCCACCACCAGTATCTTGTCCTGCCTTCAGTATTTGTCATTCCTTCCTGAATGTTAAAGATTACCCCTCCTTGCCATGTTAATGTGGAAAACGGAGTTTGGATGATGTTGACTAAGGATGCATGAAGTACTGCAGTATTCAAACAGAAAACTTTATTTTTACCCAACTATGTCACCAGTAAGTGAAACTGCCATGGAGTATATACATTATGTTTCCTTCTTGTCATCCATATGTTTTTACCTGAGTGATGTTTTACTCACCTCATGTAAAGATGGGCTTCTTGCCATTGTGTTCTGGGTCATCTATGAATATTTTATAAACAATTAGCTTGTTGATGTGGCTTCATGTACTTGTCTAGGTATGAACTCAGTGAACTGCAGGCTGAAATTGCCTTCCTCCAGTAGTTCACCATCCTCATTTTGGAGGATAGGGAGTTGAGGGACATTTTTATAACAAGGCAACAGAGTTGCCTGGTGATATTGATGTCATCATATGAAGGAGCCCTTTTCCAGCATCAGGGATGAAATACAGGCATGGTCACACATAGCACAAGCTGTTTGAAAATTTCATTTATTTCTCTTTTCATAGCTAACCCATGGCAGCCAAGAGGAGCTCCAGTTTGTGCCACTTCAGAAAACGACAGTGAACTACGTGATGCAGGGGCTAGCATGGCTCAATTCTCGCACCTTGGCAATATTGGACACCAAGGAACACCTTCATGTTGTTGATGTCAAGTCCATGGAAGAACTAGAAACTGTGGATTTGGCTTGCCTGGGCTTGGTCTATGCAACACCACATTTTAAGGCCATTGCGACAGGCAGTAATGTTAGCAAGGCCATGGTAAGTGTTGGCAGTGTTTTTCATTTTATTTCTGCTTTTTTTTTTTTTAAATAGATTTTGTATAAGATATATATTTTTTGGTTTGGTTTATGAAGTTTACATTGTTGATTTTTATTTTTTCCTGTGGCATGAATGATAGGTGAAGGGTTGTGTGGGTATGCTGATGACAGTTTTTCTACTTTTATACTTTCTCTTTCCTTTTTCCTGGACCCTGCTTCTTCCTATCTTTTGGGTGAAGAAAAGGCGATGATGATGTTGGTGATAATGACGATGATGATGTTGGTGATAATGGCGATGATGGTGATGATATGATAGTGATGATGAGGATGAGGATCATGATAATGATTATTCTTTCAGGCTCTGGCAGGGGAGAGAGCGTGTTATCACTCCATGGTCAACTTTGGCTCGCAGGTTCTACTCTTAGGCACTAAATCATTCCAGGTGAGATACTGTACATGTCAGCTGCTTTGATTAGCTGCCATAGAAGTCTGTTATGCGTAAGGTATTAAATGAAATGTTTTGCATCAATACTATATACAAAAAATAAACTTTTTATTTACATGTGGTGCTGTAGATCATAGTAATTGAACTTCTGATACATTATTAAAATTGTACTAAAATTATACCACATGATTTATTTTAGGTTGTGACTGTGCGATCGTGGGAAGATAGATTAGATCATCTGGTACGAGGTGGACACAGCAGAGAGGCGTTACAACTAGCACTTGACATTTACCAAGACAAGGCACATGCAGTTGTTGGTCTGAAGCACAAAAAAGAGAAAAAGCAACAGGTATGGTGGTTAGATATGAAATTTTGTGTACATTTGATAAGATTGTTAATCATTGTTTTCTCCTTTATACCACATAAGATGTATGAAGATATAGGGTGCAGCATCTAGAATTTAACAGGCATGTTCTAGGAAAAGAAGAAAACTTTACTAACTTGGCCAAGTGAATCTAATGGCTGTTTGGTTATTTCTTAAGTTTGGAAGAGGAAGGTAAGCAATCAAATTTTTTATAATAACTTCTGAAGCATGTGAAGATAGAACACACCTGTCCTCTATCATTGCTGACTGCACTCTGTATTGTGGTATGCAAGCTGACCAAAGCCTACTGCCTTCAGGTGACTGTACTTATTGACAAGCAAAATGGTTTACAGTAACCCAGGAAACTTTTTCTGTGGATGGTAACCATATACAGTAACTAAATAATGCCTGGCAGTGTAGTGGGTCAGGGAGCTCCAACTAGATTGGTCCTGTAATGGTTTAAATCCGAGAGCTGATGCTCACATAATGTCATTTGGAGGAGTGAGGCTGGTCACTGTCACCTTAAGTGTCGGAACCGAGTAGACAAACCTTGTGCGTCTAAGGGCATCTATGCTTCTGATGGGGCAAAAAAGGATTATATGATGGTGTTGGTGATAATGATGATTGTGATAAATATAATGATTCCATAAATTTCCATTGTAAATTGTTGGTTTGTCTTTTGCCTGTGTAATATAAGTGTTAAGCATTTGGAGTCTGAGATGAATGTTGGCTGAACAAGTAGTAAAGGACTGTATGGCTGATTCACTTGGCATGCTGTTGATAGGTCTCCCACTCATGTGATCTGACTTTGTGTCTTTTTGATTGTTCTCCCACGTACATGATTTCATTTTTGCCTGGATCCTAACACACTTCATCTTTGTAAGGGGAGATCAGGTTTGGGATAGTGATGTCAACTTTAATTTTCCCCCTTCTTCCTTACAGATTGTGCAGGAGAAAATTAGTGTGCTCTTAGCCCAGTATCTAGACACGGCAATGGACAGCCTCCCAGACCGCAGCAATCTATCAGCTCTGACTCAGCACTATAGCCAGGTGGTCCCTCTTTGTGTGAAAGTTGCTGTGGGGTCTGGATTAGAGGAAGTCTTATTTGGACGTATGTGGGAGATCTTCAGTGAGGATGCAATTTCAAAAGGTTAGATGTGTTTTACTGTACTTTAAACTTTCAGTGGTTAGGTATCATATTCTTTACATATATGAGATACAGTAGTGTACCCTAAGTGTAAATGCCATATGAAAAGATTGATTGCTTTTGGAGTTATGGTATTACAAAATGGTTTTACTTCTTGATGAATTAACATTTAGCAGAGTGCTTATTGGATATTTACTGTTGTTATGTTTGTCATATCTGCTCCCAGATGTATAGTTCATACAGTTTTCCTGCTGTGTCACATAAATTTGCCCTTTTTTTTATATGTATTATTGTAAGTACTTGAATAATCAGTAATTTATTCTAATTTACCGGTACAATACTTATGAATTAAAAGACCAGATAGTTTCCACTGGTTAGTTATGTATTGAAGCTAGTTGTGTAATACCCAATTGTACAGTGGGTGTTTTATCGTGAAATACAGTACAATACTTCATTGTATATACGTTAACTATTATGGTAACCATGATAGTAAAGGGGTGACATTTTGCAGGCATATTCCTGGAGGCACTTGAGCCTTACATCCTGAGTGACCAACTACCTGACATATCACCAAGCATCACCCAGTGCCTCCTTTCACACCAGGAATCATGCAACCGTCTTGAAGCTGCTGAGGCTTGTATAGTCCACCTCTCAGTCACTTCTCTGGATCTACACCAAGCTATGACTTTGTGCTGGACTCATGGACTCTATGATGCTATATTTTACATATACACTCGAGGTATGAAGGACTTTGTCACACCACTAGAGGAACTCGTAACAGTTTTATGTAATGCCATGAACAGTGGAAATGCACTGACTAAATCTCAAGTAACACTTGGAAACAAAATACTCGTCTATGTCTCTTGTTGTCTGGCTGGAAGAGCATATCCTCATGGAGACATTGCTGAGCAGGAATTAATGCAAGTTAAGCATGAGGTGTTCAAATGTCTCACTTCCTTGCATTCTAAAAATGCAAAGGCCTCAGAAACATCATATCCTTTCCTAAGAACTCTGCTAAGATTTGATACGAGGGAGTTTCTCAATGTTTTGGCTCTGGCATTTGAAGAAGCGGAATTCACCACTGAACTTGGAATGCAACAGCGGCAGCGAGTTGTGGACATTTTAATACAGGTTTGGCTCCTAGTTTATATTTACTTATTCAGCATATTGTCGGTTAGGAATACTGTATGGTTAAAAAATAGCATACAGTTTATTTTTTGTCAAGCAAGCAATAATAGAAGAAGAAATAAGTGGTAAAAAGTACTGGTACATATACCAGGGTTAACGTGGCTGGTGTTGCAAAGTGACATGAACTCTTACATTAGAACTTAGCCTAGCTTAGTGTAGTCAGACCTAATCAATTTTCCTTTTGTAATGGCATAAGATGAATGAGATTAATATACAGTACTGTTATGCTGTATTATTGCCATTTTACCTCTTTCCTCTGTGCAGGTGGGGCAAGGATTATTATTGTAAGGAGTATAGTGGGAAGTGTAAAGAAATACCACATGAACAGATAGAATAGTACTAAATTATTGTGTTTGATATGGAGTATAATTTTTGTATATATGATTATCTTGGTGTGTAGGTAATGGTGGAAGGGCAAGGATTTGGGCCCACTCAGCTTGGGTCATTGTTTACCTTCATCGCTCGTCAGATGTCCAAGCAGCATGGAGCTATTGCAATCAACCGACAGCTGTTTGATCAGGTACAGTGTCATATATTGGTAGATTATTTGTTTTCACATGATGGAAGTGGGTAGCTCCTACAACTTGAACATTTAATGGTTGCATGAAGTTTAATGACCCTTAAGTATGAGGAATGAGTGAGTTTCCTTGGTTATTTGTCAGAGCAGCCCTGCAGGCTTGACTATATTTGGCCATCAGCTTAGCTGAATATGGTTTGGAATCTTGATCATCTTAGAAAAATGCATCAAAGTGGATTCTGATGGCAGAGATAACTTTCTGATTGTTGTTTATGTATAAATGAAATCTTATTGTTTGTTACTGTATTCTGTATATTTGTCTTATTTTCCAGTGAGGTACTACCTTTCGCATTTAATTTATTCTCTTAAGTTCCCATGCATTTGGAAGTCAATTCTTTGTGTCCTTTAGAAAAGCCTGCAGCTGGTTCAGGCTCTGGCAGACTTCGCCTCTTAAAACCCTTTCCTACACCAGTTTCATCCAGGTTAATTTCACCGATGTGGTACAGACTCAGATCATGTGGAAGAAGCAGTGGTCTTAATTGCACCAGAATTATTAAGTGAACAGATCTAGAATTTGTGGGGTGATTCATTAAAGTGTCAAATTAGTGCACAGTTTTTTCAAGATATCCACTCCTAGAAATGGAGACTTTGTGATCAACTCATCCTATTAGAGAGAAGTATGGTACAATGTTTACTTTCATCTAAGTAAATTACAAAGTAGGTTATTTTGCATACATTGAAGTTCAACATCATATGATGGAAACTAATATGATAATCATTATAAAGGCTCCAGCATGCATGTATGCATCGCCCTTGGTCACCTAATGGCTGCTCTTCACATTGCTTGATCTCTGGCAGCCACCCTGTTCAGTTCCCTATCCCCGAGGTCACACTGTATGACCTCATCCCAGGTCTTTTTCGGTCTGCCTCTCACAGTCCTACCCCCAGTATCCACACTTCTCACCATTCACACCCAGTTGTCATCCTGCATCCTCTCCACATGCCCAAACCATTTCTGTCTGCTCTTCCTCGTCTCAGCTAGTGATGGGCGATACTCAATTTTTTATGTGCAGTAAAACCTCAATATAACGGACTTCAGTAGACCGGAATCCGCTTTTGTCAGAATCGAAGAGCTACCGGAATAAATTCCTATACATCGGAAAAAGTCTGATAAAGCCAGAAGCAGTCCGGACTGCCTGACCACTTCAGCTGTGTTCACCACAATAAGGTAAATAAAAGACATGTTTATCAGTGTACAGTACACTTTTATTATATATTTTATACCATTTGATTATTGTAGCAAAGGTATAATACAGTACAATACTGCAGTGGTAGTGAAAACGGTTTAAAAACCGTTGCTGTGATCCGGACTGATGTCTGATATATATATCAGAAAAAGTCCAAGTTAGGAGAGGGAAGTGCGGATGTCATTTTTATCAGAATTTTTTTTTTTTCAGAATGGCTTGGGCCCCAATTAGTCCGTTATATTGAGGTTTTACTGTAATAAATTATTTTGATTACTTTTATGGTCATTAATAGATTAGTAATCAATTACTCTCTTATTACTTTTACCTTAAAATAGATATTACATGGGTATATTAGTAAAGTAGAGTATAAGGTATAATGTTGTGGCTTCAGTGTAGTCTGTCTCTCACTCAACCAAGCATTAAGTTACAGAAAAAGATCCAGAAAAAGTGAAAACAGTATTAATAACTGAAAATGTAATTTACAAGTACTGTAATCAACTCAACTGAGTTACCCACCACACAGTCACATGACTCACACATTGCCACACAGCTGGCAGCTGCACAATGTGCACCCGCCACAGTCTACACAATAGTACATATGAACTGTTCATGTACGATTTTGTTGTTGTATTAGAGTTGTCATCTCCAGTGTCAAGGCCGTGACTTTTTATTCTACTTGTACAGATACACTATTAATTGTCAGCTACCTTTTTTTTTTTTATATATATATATATATCCTTATGAATTAATGCATTTACTATAAAACAGAGTAATATGTATTGACTAAAATCCATTGAAATGCTGGTGTCTATAATAGCCTATACGGTACTGTATATTTAATGTGTAATTTATGCTGGAAGTAATCTTTGATAATTGATTACTGGGAACTGTAATTGACAAGTGAGAAATTTTACCTTGTAATCAGTATAATTGTTTACAAGTAATCGATTATGTCCACCACTAATCACAGCACCAATATGAGTCCACTCGAGTCCCATCCTTCCTCTCAGTTCTTCAGTTGTAAACCTGACCCCCCCAGGCCACACATTCAAGGATGCTCTACACATCCAGCTAATCATTGTTATTTCTGTTTGTTTGAGCCTTTGAATGTCCTCTCCCAGGTCTCACTGCCAGACAGCATTACACTCATAACACTTGGCACATACAAAGATCCCTTAGCATCGAGGGAGAGCCTTCCCAGTGTCAGAAGAGGCAACAGCTCCCCTGATGAATAAATAAAATGAATACTGCTGTGTATTGTAAGAAAAGACATTCATTTAATGCCAAAGCATTTTTAAAATATAGGTCTACCTAAGACAATACAAGTAATGTAACTGTAGATTCATATGACATTTGTCCCTTTGGACAGGTGTTAAACCACCTGACCACTGGGGACAGTGAGAGCTACCATGAGGAGCGACAGACAGCACTACTAGAGTTACTGCAGGAAGGTGGACTGGCCCATTACCCTCATAACCACCTTCTTGAGAAGGCTCGCCAAGCAGGATTGTGAGTAGCTCAGTTTCTGTACCATAATAATTTAGTTGGATGAAGGACTGTATATCCATCCATCCAGCCATCATCTAATCCTGTGTTGTTCTTTCAAGGGTATAGGGACTTTGAGCAAGGTGTTTTAGTCTAGACATTTAAAGTATAGTAGTATGGATACAAGTAACTTGCCTTAACAGTATTATTATAGCTGTAAACTCCAGCCATCCCTAGGACTAAGCCTGTATGGATCACACCCAGTTATGCCAAAATCCTTGAATTATGTTTAATGAGAGTGCACAGTAGTTTTATCATTTGTTTTGTTTTGTTTCATTTTGTTTTTGAAGGCTCCAATATGCTTGGATGCATTGGCATTGGTCATTTAATGGCAGCTTTCCATGCTGCTTGATCTCTGGTCTACCTCTCACCACCCTACCCCGAACATGAACATCTCTCACTCTCTGCATCTGATTATCATCCCCCATCCTCTCCACATGCCCATACCATTTCAGTCTACCTCTCCTCATCACAACACCAACACACTCCAGTTCCATCCTACCTCTCACTGCTTCCATCGTAAACATAACCCCCCCCAGGCCTCGCACTCAGGGATGCACTGCACATCCACCTAATCATTGCCATTTTTGTATGTTTGAGCCTGTGAATATCCTCTTCCTTTACTGCCCAGATCTTACTACCATACAGCATTACACTCCTAACACAATGCTGCATACAAAGATCCCTTAGCATGGAGGGAGAGCCCTCTCAGTGTGAGGAGGTGCAGCAGCTCCCTGATCACTCAAGCCACAGAGCTAGCTCCAGCCCCATCTCCAGCACATAGCATGTTTCCCAAATAACAAAACCTTTTCACATATTCAGGAGACTCATCAGCAACTTCAGTCCTTTCTCACCTGGCAGTCTCCACATGCTCTCCTCAAAACTCCATGCAGACGAAATCAGCGTTATCTTGCAGTCTACCCATAATACCACTACATCTCTTAAGCTCCCATTTATCACAAACTACACAAGATGGAATCACTTCCCACTTTACTGTGGCAAATCACACATGGCCACTACCCCCTCTTCTTTGACAGTACAGCCCCCCAGCCCTAGATACCATCACTTTTGTTTTATCTGCATTTACTCTTAAGCCCATGTGTCCCGTATCATCTCTCCACTTTCTAAATCTTTCCTCTGCCTCCCTTTCATTCTCTGCAATTAACACCAAATCATCAGCATACAACATTTCTCACAGGAGTCCATTTCTGGAGTCACGTGAGAGGGCTTCAGGTACCATAATAAACAAGAGGCTCAAGATAGACCCCCTGATGCACATCAACATTCACAGAAAATTCCTTACTCAAATCTCCATTCACCCTTACCCATTATGAGCACCCACATGCAAGGCCCTAACCACCCTAACCAGCCATTTCTCAGTCCCAAGCTTTCTCATATCCCACTTCACCACCTCACTAAGGACCCAGTCAAAGGCCTTCTCCAAATCAACAAAAACAAAGTACAGCTCCCTTTTCTTTCCTATGTTTTTTTCCTGAAGCTGTCGAACAATGAATATGGCATCAATGGTCCCTTTGCATGGCATAAACCCAAACTGCATCTGTCTGTCATTTTGTCTATCCCTATGTGTTGTAGACCACAGTACCCTAGTCTTTGGCCCATAAACACCAAAGGGAATAGTAAGAGATAGGGTCTTTGTTGTTTTTCATACTATGTCTGACACTGACAGGAGTGAAAATTAGATTAATAGTAGTGTCATTTGGTTTGGAATATAAAGTAGATAGAGTAATAAAGATATTCATACTGTATTTGTGAATGAAGGTAAAATTCATGCGTTTGTAAAGGCATCAGATTAGACCACTTCTAAGTGTCTGTGCTGAGTAAAGATTTTATTTGGTTGAAATATGCTTATCTGACTCCTTGTTACACATATTTCTTTTCTGCTTACCAATATCTTTCTTGTTTATACACCTGTCTTTTCTCTTTAGAATTGTTTTTGCATCCATCAGTCACAAAAATAAATAAACAAGTCGGTAGGCGACGATGGCCAGCACTAAGTGGGCCGTTGTGGTTCAGCTTGTACACACAAAGAAAGACCCTTATCTGGTTAGAGTCTAAAAATACCATCTTTCACCTCTCTTTGGACACAAACTAAACTACCCAGACAACAGAAATAACTTGATACTTGTATAAACATGGTAAACATCGAAAAATGATAAAATTTTTTTTTTTTTTTTATTTTTTTTATTTTTTTTTTTTTTATAAATAATGAAACCTCCCATTTTATGTACTGATTTTGTTTGTAATACACATACTGTATCTAGTTTTTTCAAACAATTTCAGCACCATTGAAATTTTTTAGGGAGGTGAATCCATCCATCCATCATCCAATCCTACATTGCCCTATGAGGAGCGTAGGAGCCCGGGGCTAGGCAATTGGTCCCGACATTTAAGATGAGAGTGACCAGCCTCACTCATCCTTGAGTGGTATTACATGAGCAATCAAACCCAACCACCCCTTGGATATAAACCTTCACTGGCTCAATCCGACTGGAGTGCAATAATTACCCATTAAACCACCAGGCGCCAAAATTTGGTTATATGGTTACCACCCAGCATAGTAAATGGTTTCCTGGTGTTCAGGAAACCATTTGGCTTGTCACTCAGTGCAGTCACCCACAGGCAGAAGGAAGAGGAAAGAATGAAGGAAAGAAAGACAGAAGAGGGAGTGTAAAGTCACCTGTAGGCAGAAGGACAAGGAAGGAATGAAGGAAAGAAAGACAGAAGATAATGGAAGGAAAGAATGATGGAGGAGAAAATATGGATATTTCTGAGTGTAATGTGTATTCACTTCTCTGCTTAGTTTTTACCGATGTTTACCTGATCATTTTGCAAAATTTTTTTGCTTCATTGTGAAACATAGGATGGGTTTAGGAAGCCCAAAATTGCTTCACCAGGTGCGCCAAACATTTCCCTTCAATTTGGTAAGAAAAAAATTTGATATTTGAAATTTGAAAAAATAGTTCTGGGACAGGCCACTGGGTCTCAACAGTTTCCGGACCCACGGCCATGGAAGGGCTAAGAGGGTCATTGCTAGACAACGAGTACTGTAGTTGCCCAGCAACCAAAACCTTGTGGACACAAAACTAGGTCATACGGTAGGCTGGTTGTTGTTGTGTCTGGGATTGGTCAGATTAGGTTTATTCTGAAGGTTAGAAGTGCGTGCTACAATTAAACTGCTAGGGACGTTGAGGCCAATCTTCGTGGGGTTACCACTCAAAAACTAGAGGAAGAAGGGAAAAAAATGGATGGCACACTTCTGAGAGGGAATGACCTCAAGATTATGCCTAAAGAAGTCAGAACTTTCAGTGCCCATTAATAATGCTTCTGCTGCTTAAAACGTGAAAAGCACAAAAAAAACTTTTTTGGTCATTGTTAGACAACAAGTGGTTGTCTAGCAGCCAAAATTTTGTGGACACAATTACGTCGTAGGCTGGTCATTGTGTCCAGGTTTGGTCAGACTTAGTTAATTCTGAAGGGTAGAAGTGCGTACCACAAGAATACAGGAATACAGAGTACAAGACTACAAGAAAGAAGGAAAGAACATGCTGGCCAATAAAGTTAGTTTACTCCTCTGTCACTTTTCATGTTATCATTTGTTGGTGGTTGCCTTTTGCATGACAGTCACCAGCTACAACAACTGTGTACTTCTCATAACAGATGATGCATCATTGATATTACAAATGCTCACAAACTAGTGACAGGGAGGAGGGAAGGTATAAACTGTGTGGCCAGGAGGGTCAGAGCATGAGGTTCTTGCAGAGGATGCACCAAATTTGTACTTGTTAACTGGGTGGAGAGACACAAATGTTGCATAAAAGGGAACATCAGTTCACTGCACAGGATGGTCCTGCAGGGATGATTGCCTGTCTGTGGTTGATAGGTCTGCTTGGTGAGACAGACTAGGGTTACTCTGCTGCTACAACTGTTTGACCAAAACCAGTCATTAGCATGCCAAACTGAAGACTAACAGGGGCTTAGAATCCACAGAGAAACTGAGACAGACCAGTAGGGCTAAGGTGTTTGCATAATTAGAGTCTGAATTTTACATCATATATATTAAGCATTTGTTTTATATAGATCCCAAACACTGCATGAGAACATACTTGAATTATTGAAGTACTGTATTTGCCTTGGATATTGTAATGTTATTATTATGAAAGTTAGAAGATATTCTTTATGCTCCGTACCACCATTTACGTTGTTTCAGCTACCGAGTATGTGAATTTGTGTATGAGGAGCGAGGAGAGCATGAGAAGATCATTGAGTGTTACCTAGAAGATAAACTACGAAGACATCAGGTGTTTACCTATGTACGCACTGTCCTTTCCTCGCCACAATTCACCGATCTTCATGCTCACAAGATTCAGCAGCAGTTCATCAGACATAGTAGGGTAAGATGATTGTGTTAACTCTTAGTCTGTTAGGATTTCTCTCACCTGTAATAGAATTGTCTGGTGTTAAGCAAAATAAAATTCTTAAATGCATTAAACATAAGAGAGAAAGGTACTGAAGGATTCATTTTGAAGCCTTTGACTGCTGTAATTTTTTAGTTGGACAAAATATTCCATTGTTAGTCTGAATATTGTAAAATACCAATATTCATGAAGTGCAGGAAAAGGCTTAAGTAAAAGCATTGTTTATCGAACTATTTAACTCTTTTTCAGATATTGTTTGAATGTAAATTTGATTATTAATATCTTTTCCATATGCTGCAAAGGTACTGTTTATAGTTTTAACCACATTGGTAGGATGATATAATTTAAATCTTATTACCCCCTACCACCAAATAAATTTGTTTTGCTAAAAGACTGTCACAGTGAACAGATTAAAAACTATGTTTATTATTCTCCTCACTGTGAGAAGATATGCATAAGTTGCATAAGCATGTCGGTAGTTTGCAAGAATGAATTACTGTACAAAAGTCATCACTATAATACAAGGGTGAAGTGCAGTGTTATTGTGCTTCACTTTGAATTTGAGTTGCTTTCAGGATCTACTTCAGCTTTGCTCCTATATTGTATCCCCATTGAACTGCTGTTATAATGTTTTCATTTTTCAGCCATTCACCTAGTGATTGCATTTTGTTCAACGATGTGTAGGAATATCGACTTGTAATATACCTAAAGGTATTACAGTATAACTTGCCTTCCTTTGTTTTAAAATAGCATGGTTATATTATGGATATGATGGAGGTATTAGGAATGGTACCTTGAGAAGTTTGACCATGTGGAGAAAAAGGAGGATGGGAGATGACTAGGAGAATGTAAGTGATACTGGGGGGAGGGGAAAGGGGAGACTAAGGATGAGATGGAGAAATGTATTGGAGAGACAGGTAAGTGAGGGTGGGTTGTGAGTTAGACAGAAGGAACAATCTTGTGGGGTCTGGCCTATAGTTCCTTCTTCCTTGCATATTAAAAAAAAAAAAAAAAAAAAAAAAAAAAAAAATGATACGTGAGGACAGGGTGAGGTGGATGCAGTTTGTTTGTGGCCACCTTTTCTGGGATTAAGGCATCTAGTTGTAAATAGTCAGTTTTTAAATGTGATGGAAGGCTATGGTACATATTTGAGTTACTGTTTGTCATTTTATTTTCAGACCTTACTAGACATTGATAGCAGCCGAGTAGCCAGTCTTCTACTTACAATGCCTCGATTAACACTGCTTATGAATGACATTGTGGAAGAGTTGCAAGGGGATGATGAACACCTTTATGCACTTCTTCATGCACTTTTTACATACAGGTCAGAATAATTGTATTCTTCTGAATTAGATTGTGTGAGGTGACCGTAGGTTGGATTCTTTAAGCTATGATATTGTTATAATGTTCTTTGTAATATTTTAAAATCTCAGCCTTGGTTGGCAGCTGTAGTGAGTAAGAGCTTAATTTCCTTACCATAGAGTTGAACGACATGCGTTTTCTTTGCATAAAACTGTCAGTGTAGGAACACTTTTCACACAGTATGGTAAAACTGTCCGGATGTCCTGTGACAAGTCAAGGTAGCAGCAGCTCATATTAGTATATTTCTCAATAAATAATAATAATCTGTAATATATCTTATAGTCTTCAAGACCTAATATACATAGACAGAAATACACAGTCACATCAGTTACATTCTGATACTCATCTGCAGCCATGAAAAAGGTTTTTAAATACTTGAGACGATAATGTTTTTGCTGGGAGGTAATCCTCTGTAAAACATTTTTCCATATCACTGTAATTTTTAGGAATATCCACAGTGTTAAGTGAGGAGCTACCGTATAGGAAGGAATATAGCCTTGGGCGAAAGAAAGGTTAGAGAGGAGTGTCGTTAGAATCATGATATTTTTGAAGTAGTAACCCCTGATGTCTTCTGATGTCTTCATGGCTTTGGTATCTGGTTGTTGATAGAGTTTTTTTTCTTCAGATGCAGAACAGAAGAGGGGGGGGGGGGAATCATACACTGGATTTCAGGTGTTCTCTATTTATAGAAAACCCTGTAACAGTTGGACCTGAACTGCTGTAAGTTGAAGTTTGAAGGAAACTGATCTGGGGAAGTGAATTCCAAAGAGAAACAGTTTGGGCAATAAAGGAATTCTGATATGTAAAAGTTCTGCAATATGGCAGTTTGACGTTCAGGCCATGAGCGCAACCAGATGCTAGTGTAGCACCGGAGAAGGTGTGGAGAGGTGTCACAGTGGATGCAACTTTGTCTGAGTGTTTGTCATAAAATTATCAATTAAATAATGCAAGGGAGGCAACATTCCATCTTACTTGTTGGGGAGGTATTTAATTTGTAATTGCTAGGTTATTAATTAGTCTTATAACTTTGTTCCGAATTTTGTCCAGTTGTATTAGTATGACTTCTCCACATTCACTCCACTAGGGTGAGCAGTATTTGAGCTGAGAGTGCACATGACTTTTGTTAATTAAGGCTAGATAGATTGACAGAAAATTTTTTCATCCACAGGGCAACACATGCTTCCCCAGGGGCAAGAGGTGGTGACCTCAATGAGAACCCCCTGACTGCAGAATTGCAAGAGAAGTATATCGACCTTATGTGTAAACTGAACCCGGCTCAAGTGTACACCTACCTCAAGGGTGCTGAGGGATACCGACTGGAGCAAACATTAGAGGTTTGGTATTATACAGTAGTTGTTTTACCTTACCTTGGCCCAGACTTTTGTCCTTTTGCACCATGTTTCATCTAGCTTAGTGGTAGATTAAGACAATACACCACTGTAGTGCTACATTCGTTCATTCATTCATTCATCATCCAATCCAGTGTTGCCCTATGAGGTGCATAGGAGCCCAGGGCTAGGCAAGTTGGTCCTGACATTTAAGATGAGAATGACCAGCCTCACTCATCCCTGAGTGGCATTACGTGAGCAGTAAACCCCAACTGCCTTTCTAATATAAACCTGCCCAGGCTCAATCTAATTGGAGCACCTTAATTACCCACTAAACCACCAGATGCCATAATTTGGTTATATTGTTACGACCCTGTGTAGGAAGTGGTTTCCTGGTGTACAGGAAACCATTTGGCTTGTCACTTAGTGTAGAGTCACCCCTAGACAGAAGGAAGAGGAAAGAAGGAAGGAAGGAAGAGAGGAAAGGGCAGTCACCCTAGAGCAGCAGTACATCGAGTGAGTGGATGGTGAGCACCCCCACATACTGATTGTAATGCTACATACTTTCTATAATACTTCTTCATGACTAGGATTGTATTCTAGTGTTAATCTCTTGTCACTGTTCAGTATTCAAGGTGGAGAGGTGGCAGTTTGGGGCAGCTAGAGTAAAAAGGATATAGTTGGGCATATTGTTATTGGTGCCGGAGAGGGATGTCTTCTGTAGTGGCACCAATACCTGGTGGTGGAGTTGCCTAGTTATACATATATCCCTCAGCTCCCTATGGTTCTTAGGAATCACATCCACATGAACCTAAGGCTACAACAGCAATAACAGTACCGGTAGCAAATTTCACAAAGTCCTCGTCATAATTTGCCTTTTTGAGATGTTCTTCTTTGTGCTTATGTCCACATTAAGTCACATAAAAATTGCTATGACTTTTAAAGTTGTATCCTTTTTTAAAAACTGATGTGCCAGTTACTCTTTATATACAGTCAAGCTGCATTATAAGGATGCGATGCTTTGGAACACATCTCTGATTTACAGTGAGGACTGCTTGTAATTTTTGTAGCTTGAGGTTGTCTTTTTAATTTATATTTGTTATCTTCAGAGTATTTTATTCTGCTTTCATTATTTGATTTGAGTTGTAACAAAAATTCCACTCACTTGATGTAATGCATCTTTGGGTGTTTGCCCTTTTCGTTTTTCCTTCCTTCTCCTTCTGCCTTTCTTTCCTTTATTCTTTCCTCTTCCTTCTGCCTACAGGTGCCTTTACACTTCCTCTTCTGTCATTCTTTCCATCACTCTTTCCTCTTCCTTCTGCCTGTGGGTGACTCTACACTAAGAGACAAGCCAAATGGTTTCCTATACACCAGGAAACCATTTACTATGTTGGGTGGTATCCATATAACCAAATGATGGCACCTATTGGTTAAGCGAGTAATTAAAGTGCTCCAGTCGGATTGAGCCAGTGCAGGTTTATATCCAAGGGGTGGTTGGGTTTATTGCTCATATAATGCCATTCAGGGATGAGTGAGGCTGGTCACTCTCATTTTTAATGTCAGAACCATGCCTGGGCTTCTTTGCTTCTCATGGGACAACACAGAATTGGATGATGGATGGTGGATGGATGTAACAAAATGAAAGTCTAAGGTACATGATGCTAACTGAGGTGCATTAAACACGATATTATTAGGTTCATTTTCAGTTCATGCTGTTACTTGCAGAATGTAGGACAGACCAAAGATTGAATATAAACTCGAAAGGTGTCTTTATATACTAAATAACCACATTTTCTAATACCAGTGATTTTTCTGACCAGAAGCAAGGTTCTGGATGCAAATTCTGATTATTATTACCCTGCTGTATTTATGAAGGTATTAATTGAGCCTGTTTGAAACAATGACTATGTTGGTATCATTGTAAATGTCTGTATTAATAAGGTTTTTGTTCTTTTTTTTTTTGCCAGATCTGTAAGCGTCACAAGCAACAGGAGTCGACAGCTTTCCTTCTGGAGAGGGCTGGTGACATCAAAGGTGCTTTTGAAATTTTGCTAGTCATCTTGAAGACCAAAGTTGATGATGTTAGTATAGAGTAACTTTTTTTTTTTTTTTTGTAGTTCATGGATGTGATATTACGATCACAGCGAATGAATCTTGCACAAGGGTAGTGAAAAGTGTGAATTGTTGATTTTTCTAAAACCTAGTTTTGTATTGAAATAATATTTTTAAGAAGCATTTCTACAAGCAGATATTTCAAGGCTGAATGTGTTTTAGGATTGCATATGAATTTTTGCACATATATGAAAACCTTAATTTCTGCTATTAATTGATCATGCATATGCTTTGATACTGTATTTCTTATCCATATCCCTAGTGTATGCATGTACAGTATATGCAGATGCATGACTTACTGCGCTGAAGATGATAAGTGCACTGCTGTATCTGAAGTACCGTCCATTATGTTTTGTTATAAGATGCATGTGATGAAAAGGATATATTTACCTTATTTTGAGGTATAGTTAAGTCTGTGGGTATATTTTTTCTGGTTTTGAATAATGACTTTTAGTTATTATCGAGCTTCAAATTATTAAAAAATAAACAAGATTAAATAAATCTTTAATATGTATGTGAAATGGTATACCATCAGGATGTTTTACTGTAATATTGATGAAAATTCATGTGCGGAATTGCCATAAAGTATTTTCTAAGTAGTGACTCTTTATGTATACTCAGCCATAGTTTTTGCTCCTTCTCTACTCCTGTCACTGGTTGGGGGGAATTCATAGCAAGGGGTTCACACTGAATGAATACCTGTTACAGTATTAATAGTTCAGATGAGGATGAGGATGATAGTTTGGAGCTTTTCTAGACTAGCAGTAGTAGCAAATTCAGGCTTAAATGAAGCAAACTCAATGAACTGCTTGCTGGTTACCCTTCTGCAATTTACCATCCTCCTTTTAGGGTACAGGGAAGGAACTAAGGGTCATGTGTATAACCAGGCAGCAGAGCCACCCAGTCATGTCATGCCACCATATGAAGGCATCCTCTCTAGCACCATTTTCTAGACTGCACCAGAAATAGTGTCATCATATGTTTTGTACAGTCTTGCATAGCTCTGAACTGCCATAGTAACAAAGGACAACAGGTTTTTGATGAGTGCTGAGCTCTGGGTATGACTTCCTCAAAACTATAATTTGCCTACTTTAACTTGGCAGAGATTTTAATTCTTTTGCAGTTTATGTCTCATAACTTAATGGCAGAATAAGACTGTGCAGTGGTGTGGCTCTTCATCCCTTTCATAGCACTTTCTAGCTACTGCCTCTAAAGTGGTGTTACTCTCATGTTGATGATCAACATTCGAGACTGAGAGATGACAGTTATAGGCCAAGGAAAGTGGACAGAGTGTAGAGGTAGGGTAGAGGGTTAGCAAAAACTGAGACTCAGGTGGGCTAGCTACAGTTCTGCATAATGATTTTCTGTGTAATGTAAGAGTTCCTAGATGACACAGAACTGGTTACGTAGGACTTGAAATACTTTTCTAGTACAGTACATCCTTCAACTTTGCGAATTTTAACTTTGCAATTCACCAATTTTGCAAGGTAGTTTCAAAAGTCATGTATTTTTAAACATTTATGAACTTTGCGAGCGATCACTTACTTTGCGAGGTCGAATGGTGGGAGAGTCGTCTTTCCGCACTACTTTGCCACGCGGAGAAGTGACGTCATGGTTCACTGGGCGTATAGCGCCTCCTAGTTCAGTGGTCTGCTGCCCCGCCACGTTTGTTTGCACTTGTTCCCAACCAAGGTCGCTGACCCTCACAATTTCATGGTGCTCCTTGCAATATCCCAGCAGTCTAACCTTGCACGAGTGTTATCATGGAGCCAATGGGTAAGAACAACAAGAAAATAAGTTTGGAGACCAAATTGAAAATGATTGAAAGGAAAAAAGCTGGTAAAGGTAACTCTGCTATTGGTCGGGAGTTTGGTGTTTTTATGTTTCTTACCTATGATGTTTTCTTATTAATATTACTGTACAGTACATCAGTTCATGTTTGTTTCATTTATCATCATAAAATTAAGAGGTAGAGTCGAGAGAAAGAGTGGGAAAAAGTGCTTAATGTCAACCAGTTTGCCTATAATTCATATACTGTATTTGTTTCAATTTTGCGAATTTTGATTTTGCGAGGGTTTTAGTCGACCATATTCTTGCAAAATTGGAGGAAGGACTACAGTAAACTCTCAGTTTTTCAGCATAATTCATCCAAGCTCTGTGCCAGTTAAAGCAAAATGCTGGATATTGCATAGTACCCCGTATCGGCTCAATATTCAGTGTAGAGCCGGATATTGTGTTACTGTCCGTCTTGAACCCCTGTTCTAAAAACTTTCCCATGAGCAAAAGATGAAAATTAAGTGTAAAATACAATAAAATAATGATACAGTACAGTAATACAGCGCCAGTTGGCTGCTGTTTACGAGCGGGTTGATACACCTCATTGCCGAATATTGCATAGAACCACAGGTTATGTCCCGTTTCGGTGCGGGATACTGCATAATTTTGCCGGGTATTGCTTTAATAGAGCCAAGCCAGCAGCGCTGGTTATCACTTTGGGCCAGATATTGCGATGACGGATAATTGTGAGTTTATAGTTCTCTTGTCATACCCATCACTGTGATGATTTTTTTCTTAAATTACAGAAAACTATTATTCCACTTAGGAAAGCTCTCTTAATGAAGATGTTAATATGCTGAGTACATGCACATACATACGGTACATAGGCTACATCATCTAATCCTGTGTTGTCCCATGAGGAGTGTAGGACCCAGGGCTAGGCAAGTTGGTCCTGACATTTAAGATGAGTGACCAGCCTCACTCATCCCTGAGTGGCATTACATGAGCAGTAAAGCCCATCTATCCCTTGGATATAAACCTACATGGGCTCAATCCGAATGGAGCACCTTAATTACCCACTAAACCACCAGGTGACATAGTACGCTGAATACAAGGCATATAATTATTGTTTGTTATGTAACGGATTATAGTCTAGCAGATTATACTTTTGAAATCGAAATATAAGAAGACTATTGTACTCACTGATGTTTTGTATTTCAGATAATTTTTTTGTTATTGTTTATGTTTCTGAGAGTAGCATACAGATAAATTTAATATCATGTGAATACCATTTCGTGAACAGTGAATTGACTGATGGAGATGAAACATTAAATCTAGTTCACATCATTACATTAGGAAGGGAATGAAGGGGAAACTGTACGTGAGATTTCCATTCTCCATTGATTGATGTCCCACAGAGGCCATAGATCCATGTTTTGACTCTCCTAAAACCATTTAATTCTGGAATATGGGTGATGATGATGATGATGACAGTGATGATGATGATGATGATGATGATGATGATAATGATGACAGTGCTGCTGCTGCTGCTGATGATGATGACAGTTATGATGATGATGATGATGATGATGATGATGATGATGATGATGATGATGACAATGATGATGATCCTGATGATGATGATGGAAGTGATTCTCACTCATTTTCTCTGAACAGTTATTCAAGTCAGACTTCAAAAGCAGTTCCATTTTTCATTAGATATTTAATTTTGTTATAGTTTTTTTTTATCTCTTCAGCTCTTTCAGTTATTCAGCAGTAAAGAAAAGTCTTAATCATTTATCCCTTACTGCCTCTCTCTCTTTCCCATAGCTGCTGAGAAGTTTGGGTTCTGACGGGGCAGCGAGTCATTCTCTCTCTCTGGGTCACGTCCAAGCTCAGGTGTGTAGCATGTCAATGAGTACACAGTGAGGGGTATCGTATTTAACGGTTGCAGTAACAGCCACATCCCTATTAATGCTATTTGCTAAGGGGAGACTTGGGCATAGTTATCAGTATTTTTATTAAACAACTCACTTGAGGGATAGTCTTTATTACTTTGATGCTTGTCTCTCTCAGTGGTATTGGGAAGAAGTAGTTTCAGGCTTTGACAACGCTGTATCCAGAAAGTATCTAGGGTGCCAAAGAAAGTGTGTGAAAGTGAGATAGAGGGCAGTGTTGATAGAGGCCAGCCTTATGTGGTGTGGAAGAAGAAAGTGGAATAGTCCATTGATGAAAGAGTAGGTGAAGAAAGAGGAGTGTTTGAGGGAATGAGAAAGGTGTGTGAGGTAGTCTAGAGGTGCATTTATTACAGTTGTCCCCTGCCCAGGGGTTCTCAGGATGGACCAAGGCATCAGAGATAATGATGATATGATGAAAAAGTCTGCAGTTTTGAGTATACCTCCAGTTCCGTTCTTTTCAGTCCTGTGTAAGTGTACTGCATTCTTTTGTAGTTCAATCTAGTTTTTATTGTATGACACATCCTAGCTCTTAACCATTCCATATGATGACATACTGCATTTTTTTTTTTAATGCCAGCAACATCCAGATGATTTTATTCAGTTTAGGGGAAGCTTTTGAAACAAGAAGAGTGATATTGTATAGCCTTCATTAACTCTCCAGTAGCTACGAGGTTTTTGCAAAACTAAATATAATTTTAACAGCAAGCATTAAATGAAAATGCAGTATGTCATTGGAGTATCGAATCATTTATAAAGACTTTAACTTGAATTTTATTCAGGCCTAATGGAACATTCTGAACAAATGCAGGTAGTCAAGTTAGTACGAGTTTGTCAGCTTGGGTCAAGTCAGCTGGAAGAAGATGGGAGAAGGGAGATCTGGTTCCCCTTGTTAGATGCTCTCCTAGCCACCCAGCCTCCTCTCATACCATACCCAAAGTTGGCCCAGGAGATGCGGCAGATGGTGGGGCATGTGGTAAACAGCATGATTACTCATGTCTCCTTGCCTGCCATCCTTGAGAGAGTCATGAGGGACCCAGGGTATTGCGGGGGTAACTTCGGTCAGATTAAACACCTGCTCAAAGGTGAGTGTTGGACACTTATATTTTTCTCTTTTTTTTTTTTTCAAAGCTGTTATATCTTTGTTCCATCCCTCTGAAAACAAAATTAATGTCTGCCATCCTTGAGTCATGAGGGATCTAGATTATTGCGGTGGAAATTAGGCCAGATTAATCACCTCCTCAAAGGTTAGTGTTGGGTGTTTGTAATTTTATTCTCTAAGCTGTGTGTTTCATTCATTCATTCTTTCAAAACAGAATAAGTGAATACCTCTTGACTGGTCAACTTCATTGATTTTCAGTTTTATTTCTTTAAGCTGTATCATCTTTGTTTAATTTAATCTTTCAAAATTAAATGAACAAATGAACAGAATGAAGATTACAGCGCTTGTCAGTTCATATTTGAGTTAATATGCCATCATTTAGCTCTGTAGTATAATTCCATAGCCATTCTAGAGATATTTATTTCTGTTACAGTACAGTACTCATGTGGAGCAGTCATTGTAGTTGTTTACTATGAATGTTTTAAAGTATGTGTATGATACTATAACTCGTCACATTCTTTGCTTTATTTCTAAGTTAAGTAGCCTAAATCTTTTGCTATCTAGTATCTTAATTTTCACTCCTAGAAAACTTTTTTTTGGATACTGAAAAGGATTTGTGAAAGTTACCCAGTATAGATAGTACATAAGGACAATCTTTACTGTAGCTTTAAGTGGATAAGGTGTAGATATAAAAACTGCTTTATGCAAATTGTATGTGAGAGGTGGTAGAGAAATGCAGAGAAGTTATAATGAGCACTGAAGTGTTCAAACTGTGTGTGAAACAAAGGTGAAAATATACAGATTGAATGATTGCAATGATATGATGTGTTCGATCACTTGAAGTGGAGGGGATGATGCGATTTGGTGCTTCCTTTTTCCGCTGTCATGTCTCCATTGTGACAGAAAGAAAAAAAAAGAAAAGAAAAAATCCCCTGAATATTCCCACCCCATGTAAGCATAATGAAAAAGAAGTATTGTGCAGAGTGGTATGATGAAATAATTGAACAGCTTTTAATATTCCAATAAAATTAGTTTGCTTTCATCTGAATGTAAATAGATTAACAATACTGTAATTAAGATGGTTAAGATTGGATATGCTGCCAGTGACGAAGGACACCCTTATGAAAATCAAGCTGCTAATGTTGAATAGTACATTGTGTACTAGCAGTATCCTTCATCTATATTTTATGAGGGATCCACTTGCTTGATGCAGTGCAGCTCTTGGATGACCGTCCTTTCCTCACTTCCTTCCATTTTTGCATCCTTCCTCTTCTGTCTTTCTTTTCTTCATTCATTCCTCTCCCTTCTGTCTGTGGGTGACTGCTCTGAGTGACATGCCAAATGGTTTCCTGTACACCACGAAACCATTTACTGTACTACCCTGGGTGGTAACCATATAACCAGATTATGGCACCTGGTGGTTTAGCGGATAATTAAGGCACTCCAATAGGATTGAGACAGTGCAGGTTTATATCCAAGGGGTGGTTGGGGTTTATTGCGCATGCAATGCCACTCAGGGATGAGTGAGGCTGGTGACTCATCTTTAATGTCAGGACCAATTTGCCCAGCCCCAGGCTTCTACACTCCTCATGGGGCAGCACAGGATTTGGTGATGAATGAATGTTGAATGTTTACTAATACATTACCCTTTTGACTGAATGTACATAATGGGAATAATATTAGGATAATGCATATGATGATCAAGATTATAGCAGTAGTTATGCCTGGGACTTCATAACTGCAGAATTTTGCATGTTTAAATGATTGGCAACTGTGCTGCTCCACAGAAAGTGTTAATGTACTAACAGTTACAATGTTCAGTCATGTATAGATCAGGTATCCATGAAAATTTTGTATTGAAGTTGTTAGAAAAAGTGAAAATGATAAATAAGAAAGTTTATTAACTTCTTAAGACAGAACATTACCGGTATATTTCTTGAATTATACATAATATACAGTATATATAGTGTCCCAGCCATCATTGCAGGATTAATGAAAATATTTTGAGACTAGATTATTCCATTTTCCATTAGTATCTTTTGTGTGAGGGAATTCGTCCTCTTGCTCTGCTGTTCATCTGATGTCCTATAGCTTCAGATGACTACTGTGTGTCTTGTTTAGTTTGCCTTGTTTAAAATGAACACACGTCTCTGTTGAAACAATCTTTGCTTGAGAAAATTGTAGAAATCGATGTCATTTCCTAACCTTCGTGATAATTTCCTTATAGTGGCCGGCATTACTTGTGGCTTCTGGAAGTTGCTGTTTATGTTTTTGTCCTCACGTCTTTCTGCAAATGAAGGAATATGTGTTCAGGAAAAAAAGATTATAAAGGTATAGCTAGAATATTTATATTTTATGCATCAGTATAAGGTGATGAATGGATTGATTAATAGCTAGCCTATTGATTGAAAAATTTCTTGTCCTTTTACTTCTCCTATGACTCACATAGCATTATTAGGCATATACAGTAGATCCCGAGTTATCTCAACCACAACAGGGTGAATGGTGTTAGTACTGTATCACACTTGGCTCCTATGATTCAACCAGCTGAATACAACTGTCTGATGTTAGAATAAAATATTGGAATTTTCCTGACCATGTGAGTTAAGTGCTAGAAAAATAATATACTGTTAAGTAACAGACTGGGAAATTATTTTACGTCAGCCATCCATTCATCATCCGATCCTTTATTAACGAGTGTATGGGCCAGGGATAAACTTTTCATTCCAAATACTTAAGGTGAAAGTTACCAGTTGCTTCCCCTCCCCTGAGCAGCATTACATAAGGGATAAACCCCAGCAGTGCCTTAGATTTAGATCTGTATGGACCACGTCCAGTTGGATTGCCTTAAGTTATTAGGTCATTGAACATATAATTGTTGGTTGTATAAATATCACCTAAAGTATTACAGTAAATGGTTTCCCAAATGACAGGAAACCATTTCGCTTGTCACTCAGTGTAGAGCCACCTGAAGATAGCACTACACTGAGTAAATAGATGTTGGGTGCCTCCTCCTGCCACAAACTGTTTTAAATAATGATTATATTTTACCATATATTTTGATACTTACTGAAAATTATGAAGATTGCATACACTACTGAGAAAGTTTACAGAAATTTAAGACTCACTCATATTTGTGTAAATTCGTAGTGCTCCCTTGAAATAGCGAGGCACCAGAGTCTCCATGAGTTTGAGTGAAAGTTCCATGTGATTGACCAGCCCCACAACACTGTAATCCTCTGACACTGCTCTTTTGGCCACTTGGAGAGCCTTCTGGCTGCCCACTTCCCTGTAATTATGTACAAATTACAGTACAGTAATACTTAGGTACCTGGGGAGCAAGTGAATAAAACATTTCAGCCTGGGTGATGGTCTGTCCCAAGAAGTTATTAGGGGGTTATTAATTATGTAATTCAATCAAGGGTAGTATGTTGATCAAGTATCCCAAAATGTTATAAACTATGGTAGCCTATTCTTCGGCATCTAAACCTCACCTGGGGTAATATGAAGAGTATGAAATGCAGTCTTACAGGTACAGTGGTGAGGTACAGGTAAGAGTTCAGGTACAGTACATGTATATCATTTAAAAAAAAAGAAAAAGAAAATGAGTGGCATAGGAAGCTTCATAACACCTCTTTCATTGTACTTTATTTTAGATATTATACCTTAATATTCTCCTGTGTTACAGTATGTATATCATTTTTTTATCAACATAATCTGCATCAGTAACTTACAAGAGGGTATAACTGTAATGTGTAAGAGATGTTGCTAAGGAAGGGGAGTTTTGACATTTCCAAGGCCACTTAGAATACGGCCCCAAATCTCAACAGGAATGGTGGAACGGTATGTGTATGAGGAAACTCTGTATGCAACGGTGGTGAGAATCATTGCCGGAGATCAGTTGAGATATTTAACTCAGCAGCACTCCCAAGCTCGTGCCCCCCTAGTGGTTTACTCTACAACATGTGCTCTGTGTCACAGTGCCTATCACCCCTCCAGCAAAGCAGTTGTACACAGGTGAGAGACACAGAGGGAGTTCAGATTTGCCCATTTCTCACAATTTACAGTATTGGTTGTATGGAACAATGTGTGATATTGTGGAACTGATCCCTGACTTATAACAATGACTGACTGTGTAATGAAAGAAGGAACTGAAAGTAATCAAGACTTGGTAGACTTAAGCTGATTATTATTATTATTATTATTATTATTGTTATTATTATTATTATTTTTATTATTGTTATTATTATTATTATTATTATTATTATTATTATTATTATTATTATTATTATTTAAATATCAGTATTGGACATAAAAGAAACTAAATTCAATTAAGACTTGTGAGACTTAAGCCAAGCATTATTATTATTATTATTTTTTATTACATCTGTAAACATAGAAGGAACCAAATACAATCAAGACTTGTTACTCTTCAGCTAGTTAATTAGGCCGTTTGTTTCATTGCAGTTGTGGACATAGTTATCATGCACAGTGTGGTGGTGAGTCAACATCCTGTGTCCTATGCACTGGAACAACTGAGCAAGAGAAGCCTTCAGAGGATGTAAAGGCTAATGACACAGCACCTGAAGCAACAGTGAGACATCATGTTGTTTGTAGATACAGGATATATAGTGTATATACTTATTGATAATACAGTATAGCACATTGTGTTGATTCTTGAAACCTTATATTCAGAGTAAATCATACTAACTGTATTAGCCTATGTGTCTGCCATTTATTAGAATTTTCTGTTTTGCCACTCCTTTATCCTGTTTCATTATTTATGTGACACTTGTTCTCAAATTATTCCATTGCTCATCATTTCTCTGCCAGTCAGTATGCAGTAGATGTTGGTATAGATAGATTGCTGTCTATCACCCACTTCCTTTTTCTTTCTCCACCTCGCCTCTCTTTATTTCCTGTGTTCACCAATTTTCCTTCTTCCCCCCCCCCCTTTTTTTTTT
This sequence comes from Coenobita brevimanus, assembly GCF_032717465.1. NCBI lineage: Eukaryota > Metazoa > Arthropoda > Malacostraca > Decapoda > Coenobitidae > Coenobita > Coenobita brevimanus. Next base: position 30,259,804 of record NC_136969.1, read on the forward strand.
TTTTTTCACTTTTCTTTTGTCACCCCCATATACAGTATGTTTTCCTTTCCATCCCACTACTGTTTTTACCTTCCTTACTCCCTCCTGATTTCTCCTTCCTAACTACTGGACATCCTGTTTTTTTTTTTTCTGGTTTCCCTCTTATTTTTTCCCTTCTAACTATTTTCCTTTTTTTTTTTTTTTAAATCTTTTTTTCAGTACGGTACTACTGAAACTCCCCATCTTTCCACCTTCCTAATAAAATTGTTCATCTTTCTTCCTTCCTACTGAAACTCCCCCCTGTTCTTTCCATATTCACTACCCCCTATTATTATTTCTTTCCTTATGCCATGCTCATTGATATGCCTCTTATCTAAAACAGCCAGCAGGTCTGGATGACACTCAACTTGAGGGGCTTCGTCGAGTGCGTGTCTTAAGCTCTGGAGGCTCCAAACTTCACTTCATAGAAAGCCTTAACAACCCCAGAAGTAGCAAGGGGTCTGATGGGTCCTCCCAGGCGTCAGTCAGAGCATCACGATCACTTTCAACCAGTCAAGACATTTGGCACTCAGAAAACTTTGCCCTTAAAGTCACGCCACAGACTCAGGACTTTGATATTGGTGAGGATTGGTGATGGCAACTCAGGGTTTAATGTGTGAGTCAGCTGGTTGGCTCGTTGACCTGCTTAGTGAGTGAGTGAGTCTGTATGTGAGTGTGAGAGTAAGTGATTATAATGTAGTGAATGAGCTGTTAAAAGACTGAATGGTGTATTGGCTGACCTGTAAACTGACAAACTGTTTGGACTTAATGAAATATTAACTAGTGGCACACTACCCAGTTCTCTGAAATACATTTTGCACAAACTTTTGACCTGGAAAACTAAAATTCTCTGAACAGTAACTGACCATTCATATGTGAGAAAGCAGTGCCACACAGCTAGTTTTCATGAGCAAATATATGTACAATATATTTATTTTTCATGTACAGTGGAGTCTCATGTTTATAGAGCTCGATGTTTGTGATTTTTTTTTTTTTTTTTAAAGCCTATACATTCAACTCCGGGCCATGCCCTAAGGCCCATCAGTCCTACCTGTCACACACCTTTACTTGTCACCACTTGGGCATTAACATCAACCATACACCTTAAATACCAGTAGCTTACATGTTAGGGCTGCCCCACTCAGGACTGGTGTGGGGATATTTTTAGGACATGCAGGTGTAGCTTGTAGAAGATCAGTAAAGCTTTAACAAAAACTCAGATAATCAGCTATTCCCAACCCCATCTGGGAACTAACTGACATCCTCTTGAGCAACATGAAATTTGATGAGCCCTAGTTGTGAAGTAGGACTGAGTCTCCTTAGTGACCGATCAGATTAACATTCAGATTTGACTCTGTATAGCCAACAACTTAACTGAAAGGCACTGGGGGTCCTGATCCTGAACAGGGTGAAAAAACAAACAAACACAAACATACAAATGCACACTGTAATTAGTTATAGGGAAAGTGGTGGTATGCTGCTAAACTGCTTTGGTGAGTCCAAAGAGGGAGGTGATGTGCATAGATTAGTGTAAAAGAAACAGAAATATTCTGTTGAAGGAAAGATGCAAATTAAATAGATGACAGCTTGGGGAAATGACTTGTGATGTCATTAGCCAGGTGAAATGTCTTTAGTCTCCTGTAAGATCAGTCAGTCACAGTCAGTTTAGATGATGCAGTGCTTCCTCCTAAAAAATTTCCATAATGATATTGGCCATGGTGCAGCTGGTGTTTCCTATGAACTGCAAGCTAGACCAAGTGCCACAACTAGTTGATTACTTCACTACATTTGCTGGAACTGTGGGGAGAAAAGAAATCTGTCATGTACTGTACTTTAACAACGCATGTACGGTAATAGTGTATGAGTCTCAGTTTTGATTTTGTGTCCTTGAGGCAGAGTTTCCTGCCTAAGTTTGATGGTTGTATGGCTATTTAAAGATGGAATAAAACAGAAAAGGAATAAAAGCAGCTAACTGTAGCAGAAAGGATAATGCACTATCCTCAGACACTGCAGTAATACCTCTGAATTCATTGTTCTCTTACATTTAATATTGCATTAAGCTGATCACTATTACGTGTGCAGCATAGACGTATAGCTAGAAGGATTGCAAAGTTGAAATTATGGAAGGTTATGAGACTCCAGAAGCAATCAGGTATTATAACTCAATAATGAATTTAAAGCTACAGCACAGTAGTCGGATGGGACATTTGAGAAGTATGAAAAAGTCAGGAGACTGTAGAAACAGTAACTGGTAAGCTTTGCATAAGGAATCTAGACCTAGGAAATTGAGGACATTAAGTATGATTGTGGAAGCTTGGGAAGCTCCAGAAATAATTAGGTATTTTATACAGAAATTACAGCTCACGATTTTAATGGCTAATTAGTTTGACAGTGTCTCTACTGTACTAATTAAATTTGATGAGAAACTTTGAGGCTCTGCTGTAATAATTACAATGTACAGCATACAACTATAATACTTGTAACTGAATTGTGATACCTTCCAGTATGGCTTTGTATTGATGACCTAACAGAAGAACTGTAATCATCATGCATCTTAACAAGGAATTATCTTATCATCATCACTGAGACCTTTATCCCACCATAAAGACTGAGTTAGGTGTGATCCAGGAACAAGGAAAGAGAAAATACAAAAGTGGGAGAACTATCATTCCAGCATCCCTAGTGAAAGAATATAAATACTGAAAGTTTGTTTGCATTATGTTTCACCTCTTTTGACAGCTTTTAAAAAAATATTTGACTCCACAGGAAACTGGAAAAATTGCCCGTTAATCTTCCATTACTGTCCGTTAAGCTGATTGTCCATTTTCTCCCAGTGTGCAGTACCAGCTGTAGGGAAGAAGTTGTGATAGAGCTTTCTTAAAATCACTTCTAGCATATATTGAGGACTTTTCGAAATGTAAACTATGGTATCTTAACATTAATATGAGACATACCTATGGAAATTCATGCTCTTGAAACCTTGCTGACGTTGAAAACACCTTCACTTGATTAAGTCCGTGTTGTGCCACCTTTTTAATGTTATTTTTTGTTAGTAAATGTGCAGCACATAACAGAAGAATTGCCTTTTCATTGCTGTCACTAATAGAGGTAATTTGCCAAGTTCTTCCATTTTACAGTAACAAGTACAGTACAGTACATACATACATACATACATCATCTAATCCTGTGTTGCTCAATGAAGAGTGTAGGAGCTCTGGGCTAGGCAAATTGGTTCTGACATTTAAGGTGAGAATGACCAGCCTCATTTACCCCTGGGTGTCATTACCTGAGTAATTTAACACCAACCGCCCCTTGGATATAAACCTACACAGGCTCAATCTGGTTGGAGAGCCTTAATTACCCACAAAACCACCAGGCACCATAATTTGGTTAAGTGGTTACCACCCAGCGTAGTAAATGGTTTCCTGGTGTACAAGAAACCATTTAGCTTGTCACTCAGTGTAGAGTCACCTGTAGACAGAAGGAAGAGGAAAGACTGAAGGAAAGAAGGACAGAAGAGGAAGGCAGGAAAGAAGTGAGGTAGAGAGGAGAGAGTAGTCACCCGAGAGCAGCAGTACATAGAGTGGATGGTGAGTGCCCCCACCAACCACCCACATACTGTATTGACAATATTGTAATATTTTGGAACACATTCTTCCTTGTAACGTTATCAGTAAGATATTGTTTTGGAAGAAATACATATACTGTGTATAAATATATGGTATGAGGTGTATCATTGCAGACATAAATATCTCTTCATTAAATTATGAAAAATAACAAGACAGTGAGCATTGGCTTTTGAAATCCGATATTACAGTCTCTTAGAACTCAGTAAACTCAGCCTTATTGGCTGATGTACAATCACTGTTTTCACTTATACGATTGCTGACACAGAAGCTTTCAGTCATTTGCTTGTTCCAAGATTGCCTAAGAACTCTGTCACAGTTAGGTGTATTAGTGATGGAACAGTTGTGTAGTGCTGGAGTTCAAGCAGCAAGTGAAGTGCAATGAAGTAAAACATCTGTCAGTTTAGTTGAGTTGGAAACTATTTTTTTTTTACTTATTTTTGGCAATAAGCAGCAAATGAAGTGCAGTAATGAGAAATAACTACCAGCACTGGTGAGCTAGAAACTTGTTTTTAGACTTTGTTGGGTAGGCGACTCTTGGCCAAAAACGTATCTCCATTGAACCCATATTATAATTGATGCGATAAATGATAAATCGTCATAACTAATGCATCCTCATTGTAAAATGTGCCGTTCCTACTCTAGAAACCTAGGAGATTGCTGAAGGCATTTAGCACCGCTTTTAAAGAAGCACCATTAACTTCTTCAGCCTGAGAACATGTTTTTTATTATATTGTTACTGCTACACAGTTTATATTCTGTTGCTGCTACCAGATGATTTTCTCCAGCTTACAAATGCCCTTGGTAATGAAGGGGTTGACAAAGTCTGTATCTGACCTTTCCAGTTCAGCGAGGATGTATTTTTTATTTGTTCTTGCAGCTACCAGACGATTCTGTCCAGCTTACAAGAGCCCCTTGGTAGTGAAGGGATAGTAAAGACTGTATCTGACTCCTCCAGTCCAAGTCTTCTTTAATCTGAATAAAAATGTGTGAAGGTAGGAAGGTTGGTCTAAAAAAAAAAAAAAAAAAAAAAAAAAACAGAATCAAGGGGACTACAGTAGCTATCCAGTTAACCCTTTCAGTCTAGTGATGTATTTCCTCTTTTATTCTTACTACCTTTGGATAATTTTATTCAGCTTGAGAGGCATGTAATTGTGAAGGGATAAGTGTGTGTTTGTGAAAGAATATCTGGAGACTGTTTCTAACCTCAGCACTACAAATGGTCTCTCACAGCCCCTTGACTCTGGGTGACATCCTTTTTTAGTTTGTTCTTGCTGCTAGTAGATGTCTTTTTAAAATTTAGGAGAGAGCTGTTGAACTGAATGACTTTCTTATGGCTGTATCAGACCATTCCATCTCTAAGAAGTTAGTCCAAAGCTGAATTAATAATCAAGAAAAGGCAAGAATAAATAGATACTGTATATATATCTCTAGGTTCATTGGGCTAAGTGAATTACTGCTGTCAGGTGGTAGCACGAATAAAATTTAAAATATGTCACTGGATTCAAGACAGTAACTGCCAATCCCATAACACCCTCTTGAGGTGTAGAGGTTCAAGGTTAGGCTACCATAGTCAGCACTGTACTGTATATTGATGGTATCATATGATCAACAAACCTCAGTTCATCATTTAGGAACTTAATCTGTGTGATGGGTCTCTCTAACTAAGGTGCTCTTGGCAAATCATGAAGGGGTATGAGTCATTTCTCAGCATCTCCCTGTGGTCAACCAGTCGTTTACTTTTCTTATTATAATTCTGGTGACTATAAAAGCTTGAAATTTTTTACATATTTTATGAAATAGAACTAACTGTGTTTTTCGTTTTGCACAATGGGGTAGGTAGGATCCAGAAAAGGGAAAGAGAAAAATAAAATCAGAAGAACTATTGGTAACGTTTTACGTGATCACGAGAATTTGAAGTTCTTTAGAGGTTATATCACACCACATACTATATATATTGTCCTAACTAAAAATATAAAACTTGGTAGAAACTGGAAAAAGGAAAGAGAAAGCTGAAAGTAGAAGAATTATTAAGAGTGCCAGGTGAAGTGGATCACACAATCTTTCACTCGTGTACTTGGATAAAAGACATGGTTTTGTGAGGTCTAATCTAAGTTGAATCCTATTTTTTTTTTATTGCAGTAAAATTTCTTAAGTATTATTGTTTCTGATATAGAAGCAAATGGAATTTGGAAATTTTTGTACCTTCTTAGGTCCAGAAAAACTCATTAACTTATTTTTTTAATGTACAATACTGTGTATCAGTTTGATGCTGTTATTTTGCTTTTGCAGGCAATTTTGCATTATGCATATATTTTGTAAAACTGCCAATATGAAGTACAGTATTACAACAATGACTGCTTTGAAGTGAAGTAAGTCATATTTTGATATCCAGTAGTCAGTATTTCCAGTCAAAAATGTCATCCACAAATCCTAGAAAATACTGACCAATGCTTGGTCCCTGACTTGTTGGAGTAGAGCTAATTCACTGCAATGCTTTCACTCATAACATTTTTGTAGAGAGATATGGGCAGGACTGCGTCAATATTATGTGAGGTGATAAGTAAGGAACGTATTTGAATATATCGCACATTTTGCCATATTCTGTAACTGGTACTGTCAATGGAGAGCAACTGGCAGATCATCTTTCAGTGTAGTGATTATACTTTAATGGGCAATTTTTCTGTAATTTACTGTGGATGTAATACTGTACCACAAAAGAATGCCAGAAAATGGAAATCATAATGAGGACTGATTGTAATATGTTATGATTCATTCTTACTTGTGTCTGTGGTAGTGTTCTGGTCACAAATGATTTACAGTAGACACCCAGCATATGGCATTTTAGTTGTAATTTCTTGTCACATTTTTTTTTTAACACCTTTTTTTGAAAAATGCTTTTAGAAGGCTTTTCATCTTATATGTGTTGCTGTATCACATTAAAAAGTTCACAGATACAGTGTGTCAGCTGTGGCGATGGAAGGTGTTACATAAAAAAGTTTATTGTGATATCAGAATGGAGCTTACAGCAAAAAAGATGAGAAAGGAATACTATCTGATATTTGGGGAGGAATGAGAAGGAAGGTGGCCACAATGTTGGCAGCTGATTGTTGGTGAACTGTTGCTTACGATGATGCAGTATTATACATTAGTTACTATTCTGTTTTTACCCTGACTTAGTCTAAAATTGCCATCTCTCCATCTTGAATACTGAGTTCTGACAATAGATTAATACTAGATTATGATACTAGTCACAGAGAAGTGTTTTTGAAAGAATGTAGGATCGTAGCATTGTCTTCTGCCACTGAACTACATGAAGTAAGCTGCAAAAGGATGATTATCTAGGCCAGGTTAAGGTAAGAAGTATGTGCTACTTATAATGCCCTACTGAAGATGCAGTACCATAAAGTTATAACAAAGAAGGGGATTGTGTATCATATATGGCAGCAGTTTTAAGACAGTTTTATTTAAAAGTAGTGACAGTGAACAAAAGAAGGTTGTTGAATGAAGGTATTGCCATATGTTGGGATTTTAATGTTAGTATATGTGAGTGTTGGAGTTTATCTGGCAGCCCTGTCACGTCAAGGTTAATGGTGAGGAACGTGTCAGTATTATATGCGGTGATAATCTTTGCTCAATCTATTCTCTTTATCAAAAAAATCCACAGAAAAGGTGCAGCCCACATGTGATAATGATCCTGGGTGGAAGAGGTTGTTTATTGAATGTTGTAAAGAATATAAGGAACAAAACTAGGGTACAAATGCAAACTAATGACAGAGGAGCAGTTAAGAATAAGAAAAAAACAAATAACTAAGATGCTTGACAGTATTTGGCATCTACCTGTATGCTTGTTTTGTAGTAAAACTATTCTCCATGATTATAGTGTTGTTATTTGAGTAATATAGTTCAGAGATCATATTGTTCCATTGTTCATTGAATACTTGAGTACACAGCCATCAGAAGTGGATATATATGTTGATACAGTCTTGTTTAAATGTACAGTGCCTACAAAAAGTATCCTTGATTTTTCTGTCTACCATTTGATAGCGTGAATGAAATTTTGAGAATATTCTCCAGTGATTGCAGAAAACTCCTGCCTGTCAGAATTCCTTTATTCCCCAAACTGTTTCTTTTTGAAACCTGCTTTCCCAGATTAGTTTCCCCCAAACTTCAGTTTAAAGCAGTTCAAGTCCAACTTTTATTATTTCTTGGAATTTGTTTTGCTTTCTCTGTTCATCTAAAAGAAAAGGGAATATCTATCTATCTATCTATCTATATATCTGTCTATATCTATATATCTGTATCTATATCTATCTGTCTGTCAGTCTATCTATCTATCTATCTATCTGTCTTTCTGTCTGTCTATCTATCTATCTATCTATCTATCTATCTATCTATATATATATATATATATACACACACACACACAGTACTATGCTCCTCATGGAGCAACACAGGATTAGATGATGATGATATAAAATAGCAACAGTGCTTAATGTAAAACCGTCTGTCACCCAAGTAAGGATTGTGTTGGAGAGGGACACCTTGTAGTAGCATGAGTATAATCAGTCTATTGTCTGGTTATACAAATGTCCCCTCTCCTCCCTCTCTGTCCTCTGAAAGGGAGATGGTAGACTACAAAAGAAGGACTTCACTGGATTCATGTTTTAGATGATTCTGAGCCCACAATAAGCTGGGTAGGGATACATTTTGTGGGCATTATAACAATGTAAGTACTCTCAGCTAACCCCCCCAAATGAAAGTGCTGCATCGCTGTAAATTAAGTACAGGTTCATAGATGTCAGATACTGGCTTATGTGTCAGGCTGTCTGAAAGTTTTTACTAGCTGTATCACTGCTTTTTAAATTACATGTAAAATTAGTTTTAGAGATTACTTTTTCTCTTGACATGCAGCAGATATTTTCTAATCCTAAAACTTTTTGTGTTTTATCAGTTGAACTCTCACCTTCTTCAATATGATGATGTCGTAATTTTATCTTTATCACATCCAGATGATTTTATTTGACCATGAAGAACCTCAAGTTCAGAATGCATAATTCTGTCCAATCTTTTAAGTTCCAGGGGTCTTTTCTAAGTTAAATAATGTCATCTGGAGATAATAAAATAAAATTAATATGTCATGGTAGTAAAGAAATAAAGACAAAATTTGATATTGATCCTGTTACTGTACTAATAAGCTTCCTGTACAGGAGAGGCCATAAAAGTAATTGTTTCCTTTCTAGCACTCCAGTAAAAACTTTTAATATAATTTTTCTCTGTATATTAGAGGTCAACATCAAAATGTTTAGGTGCTGTGTCTTCTGGCAACAAGGTTTTAGATTTACTTGTAGATAATTTATGAATTAGAGCTTTTATTTATAATGAACTCATATGTGATGTGTAAAATAAAGCATTGGTAGATATCCCACTGATATATAAACAAAGAGATTCTGTTTATAATTTGAAGACTGCATCTGTACAGTATAATTAGAAATGCAGTGTCAAGTAACTGATGCACTTGGTGGATGCCAGGCTTCATGCCAATTGATAAATTGTATATACTGTACTAAAGTATATAATTATTATTGATATACTGTAATAAAAGACAGTTTATATTGTACGATTTCGTAATGTTACTTAACCTCGCTGTTATTAGGAGGAAGCAGGGTTGATATGATTCATATCAAGTGCTCTTAACCCTTTCAGTTCGATTAGGCTATTATTTCTTTAATTCATGCAACCTCAACTTGATTTTGTTCATTTTAGGAGAGACTTCGTGGTATGAAGGGGCTAATGCAGGCAATACCTAACCCCTCTAGTTTGAAGTCTTTCATGAATTGAACAGAATTGTCTGAAGACAGCAGGAATAAAATCAAAACTACTCATCGGGTGAAATAACAATTTGACAGGCAGGGGTTCCCCATTGCTGACTAAAAATCATTGGGCCATAGCCAAAATAAAATACCTTTTTGTGACAGAATTGTTGAAGAATTCATGACAGGGTGAGATGGTTTTTAATGGTAACTCTTCGGGCTGTAGTCTTACTGGGATAGGAAGCCTCATAGCAACTCTTCCTTAGCAACCTTTTCTTAATGATATGGTTTGCATACTGTATTTCACTATCATTCATTTGTATGCTGTTTATATGATTATAATAATGACATGGCTGACAGCAGTAAAATAAAGAGGATACTGAAGTGTAATGTGTAGGGTAAATTGTTAAGGAAGAGGTGTTATGAAATCTTCAGTGCCACTTACAATATGACTCTAAGAGGGGTTCTATTGCTGACTGATATTATTTGGTATTAGAATATTATACCCAAGTGTGACAAAAATCACTACAGAATTAGTCTGTAGAAAACATCCATTGTATAGTAAAGGACAAAAGCATGTTCTACTGTTTTTGCATCACACTTCAGAAATTACTGTAAAGAGTTGTAAAGAATGGGAGTTTATTAACACTTTCAGTCTCCCAGTTTTAATAATACTTCCCAGACATGTGAGAGAGTTATGAGGAGGGGGGTTCTATGATACTAATCTGAAAAAGCCACCACTAACCTACAAAAATCTTCATGTCCACAGAAGTAAGTGAGCATCATTTCCTTCTCTTCGCCAAGATGAAATGAACACTCAGGTATGTTCTCAAGCACACATTGGTCCACTGTTCTGTTGGGGTAACAGTACATTAGATCTTTCAGTAGGGGATATGTATGTATGTATTGTTGTGGCCTGCTTGTATGTGCCTGACATGGATATGTAGCTCAACTATAGATATGATGATTGAAGGTAAGCTACCATAATATGATGCCACTGTTGTTTATACTTCATCGTCGTCATTGTCTCTAATCCTTTGCTTCCCCTCAAACCCCCCAGGAGAGAATTACCTCCTCATTTTTGTATACTCACATACCTCCCTTATTCACCTAAACCTCCTCGTTCTCTCCTACTAGTATACTGTTCCGCTCTTTTCTTCCATCCACACTATTACTTCTACCAAAATAACACTTTATCACATTTTTTGAAGTAAACATAGCTAAAAGTTGACAGAAGTAGTGGTTTAGCAAGACAGGTATCAGTAAACTACGTAATTTCTTGGTAACTAGGCTGCACTTAGTGATTCCAGATTCTTAGCACTGAAGTCTAGTAGAGAGTTATTTAAGACTATTTTTTTTTTTACTATGTTGAGCACAACAGTAGGGTATATGTGTAAACATGTAAAGATTTTAGAGTATGCATTTAGAGACTTTTTCAGACTGTCTATATACATAACCAAACACCTTCATTCTAGAGAGGTGGCCACAAACATATGACATCTTGTCATATTGTCTCTACCATCAGGCCACCCTCCTTCCAGTTCACTATATCTTTATTCAAATACCTCTTCACCCCATCCCTCCACCTTTTTGATTTCCCCCTTCCCCTCTCCCTTTCCACCAATCTCACATTCACTCTCCTAGTCAATCTCTCATTCTTCATTTTCCCCACATGGCCAGAGCATCTTGGGACACCACTTCTAACACTTTCCAGCACATCCACATCAACAAAGCAAAGTTTCCAAGCTTCATCATTTATCTGCCTTCCCATGTAACTCCACATACTCCTCTCAAGAAACATATTTTCACTCCTTTCACTCTTGACTTGAGGCCTTCCAACAAAGTCCAGGTCTCACTTCCATATGTTAGACAGTGGATTACAGTATTATCATGCATTGCTTACTTTCATACTCTACTCACTTCCCTATTTGTTTATAGAGTACTGTATTCTGAGTGTATTATGCTGTTACTCAGGTGCTCTCTTTTGTACTCAACACCCTGTTCCATACCTGTTGATCCAGCTAGGAGAGGGTGAGACTGGGCGGCCCTGGGCTCTGACTCGAGATAGCCTTCTTTCACTACGAATGTAATAGTAAGAGGATATGAACCTTTCCACAGGGTCTCGTATGACGTTAATATATGTGGGACGATTCACACCTAATCTGGTAAAGAGAAAAATGTGTAGGGTATGACATGTACAGCTGCAGACACATATACTATAGTCCCTTCACATTAACATGGCCTAAATTTTCGTTTTATTGAAGCTTATTTCAAGTAGCTCAGCAGCAGAGAGAAACAGTGCTATTGCTATAGAACTTTGCATAGCATTGCTTGTAACTAGTATCATATTATTGTGTCAGTCTGTTGCTACAACTCGGCATTCAGGAAAGTGACATAGCAATTTTAGGCCAAGTTAGCATAAAAAGGACCATATTTCAATACACGTCATCATTTCATATCTATTTATCTATATAGATAGATAGATAGACAGATATAATGTGAGCATGAGCAATGACTGCATCCACACCTACAGGAATCTGGGTAGGAGAGAAATCAGCTGTAGTGCACCACTGTACGGTTGTGGGCATATATACTGACCCATTTCATTACAATGAACAGCTGGAGGGTGAATAATGACTTTCAAATCCTTACTTAGTCTGGTAGAAAGAGAAATGTAGGGGTCACATATACAGCTGCCATATGGAGTTAATGGAAAGTGGGAGATTGATCATGAGAATATAATGTGAGTGAGGCAGAAGGGCGGAAGGGGAGAGAACGGGGAGGGGTGCCTGAGGATGAGGTAGAAGAATGGGGTGGAGAGGCAGAAGGGGAGAGAAGGGGGAGGGGAGACTGAGGATGAGGTAGAAGAATGGAGTGGAGAGAGATATGAATGAGGATGGTGTGAGTTGGAGGAAAGGCAGCCTGATGGTAGAGGACAAGGTGACATGGAGGTGACTTGTTTATGGTCACCTCGTCCATGATGAAGGCATGGGAGAAATGGAGTTCCCCCGAGCTAAGCCCTGTATTGGACTATATAGCCCCGCTAGGGTTACAGGAGCGAGCTACCACTCCCGGCACGGCAGCCCGGGCGAGGCTCGAACTCACAATCCCCCGATTACGAGTCCGGCGCGCTACCACTGTGCTACCGCGCCCCCCACCAAGATGAAGGCAACTTTGATGGATAAACAGACAGGTAGATACAGTAGGCAGACAGAGTACTGAGGAAATAAGCAATGACTTTTGACTTCACACTCAATTTGCTTGGGAGAGAAATATAGACTACTACACGTGTCCAGTCGCTGACATAAATACTGAGCTACTTCATTTGAAACCCAGTGTTGTTATTTTTGGAGCTTCACTAACTTTTGAAATTAATGTGTAAGTTTCAAAATTATTTGACTAATAAATGGATTATTGTCCATGACTGTACGAGGCTAAGTTCTTTCCGAAGATCTTGAATTTGGCTGTTTCTGTCTTTGGTGTGCCAGGGAGATAATGAGATAAATGCAATTGTGGATTTTGACACCAGAAAGAAACATTCAGAATCACCGGTATATGCATTAATATATGGTGGAAAGATGAAACATTATTAGGTAGAGTTATCTGGAGAGTACTCAGTTGTGAAGGGGATAGGTAAGGGGACTTGCTAGGCTTACTTCATTGGGCTGTCAGTAAAAGGATGAATAAGAGGAGCTGAGTGGAGTCATCTGTGAAAGTGACAGGGAAGGCATAAAGGAAAAGTTTAAGATTCGTGGACCAAAATTGTCTGGAAGAAGATCTGAAAGGAAGAATAGGAAGTGATGGAGATAAGAGAAGGTATAGTTGGAGATGAATGGCGTAACTGGGGAAGAGTAAGGTAATAACTTAAAGGTAAAAAGTAATGTTCATAAGCCAAGGTTATATGGAGGAAGTTTTGAAAGTGAGGAAAAGAGAGGGAAGATGCAAACCTCACTGAACTGGGTTGTCAAAGAGGTTTAATAAGAGGAGCTGAATGGAATGGAAGGCTTAGTGGACAAGAGTGTAAAGTTCGTAATCCATGGGTGTCTCGAGAGAGATTTTAAAAGGAGAGAACTGGAAGAAGTAGTCTCTCTTTTTTTTTTTTTTTTTTTTTTTTTTTTTTGGTGGGGGGGGTGGTGGTGGTGGTGGGTGGGTGGGTGGGGGGTTGAGGCATTCAAATTGGATGTGGCCTGTATGGATTTATTTCTGAGGGAAGGTGAGGCTAAGAGCTAATGGCCTCTCAGGGATAAGCATTTGGTCACCCATGCTTTAAATGTCTGGCCAGATTAGAATCGCTTCAGGCCTCTGCACTTCTGATGAAAAGAGACAATGTGGGACTGGATGACGAAGAGGGAGAGATAAAGACTGTGACTGTGTAGTCTGGGTCTTTAGGGAAGGAGGTATTGAGACAGGTAGGCTAGGTGAGGGTTGGGAATAGATCAAAAGAACAGAGAATAAGATGCTCGTTGATACTGCCTACATATTTTCGCTAAGCCAGCATACTTTGTATGAACCCCTTTTTCTGTCTAATGAAAATGAATGATGACAGAAGTCTCCTACACACACATATATATATATATCTGTTTATATCTCATATCTTTTTAAACGTGTGTGTGTGTGTGTGTGTGTGTGTGTGTGTGTGTGTGTGTGTGTGTGTGTGTGTGTGTGTGTGTGTGTGTGTGTGTGTGTGTGTGTGTGTGTGTGTGTGTGTGTGTGTGTGTGTGTGTGTGTGTGTGTGTGTGTGTGTGTGTGTGTGTGTGTGTGTGTGTGTGTAAGAGAGTGAGTGAGTGAATGAGCCTAGGATGAATGTTATTTGGGAAGTTCCCGGCAAGGAGCGGTTAGTAGAACTTGATAAAGGATGAGGAATTCAGGAGGCATCAGTTAACCACCGAGGAACCATAGGATTTTAGGGGATAGGGAAATTAGGGAAATTCTTCGATAACAGGGGTCGAAATCACAGACAAACTTACGACCAACTCCCTCTCGTAACTTAAAGTATGGTTTGTAGGAAAAACAAGAGACATGGAAAATTTTGCACGATTTTCCAGTTCCTTCCTGGAGAATTATAACTGCAAGAGAGTTGATCCTATTTATTTACCTATTTCGTGAATTCAGGCCCAGGTGTTAGCAAACTTGACGGCTTGATCACCCCCACTCAGTCTCCACCGTGGGACCTGGCATATTACTTTATTTTCCCTTACTGTTCATAATTTACGAATACATATAAACATAATATGAGACAAAGAACACTGTTCCGACAAATAAGACAAAGAACACATTAGCTTAAACTGGAGATGAAATTTAGGTTGGGGCGTGGCTTAGTTGTTGAGCTTGTAGTGAGCAGCAGGGGAAAGGAGGCCACCGCTTGCGCAATATTTGTGGAAGTGGTGATTCAAGGCAGACCTATGGAGGATGTAATGGTGCTTGGTGGTTAGAGAATATAACAGTTTAAAGAAAGTATAGTTCATGAGAGACTGAAAAGATTGGAGGGGAAATGAGTCCAGTAACAATGAACACACTAGCCTATTAAAATAACAGTGTCTATATAAATACACAGTTATTAGAGTGATGTATTGTTGGTATACCGGTAATCGCTAAAACACAGATACAAGCCATCTACTGAACCACAAGATTAAAACCGTGACATGAAGCTGGTGTAATATGGGAGTTTGCTGCAGCTACCACGAGTGTGCGTGAGAGGCTTGTATTGATGCTGTGAAGTTGGCTGATACAAGATATTAGCCGAACTACAAGCATAATGACTACGAGCACAAGGCAACCACAAAACGAAAAAAGTTATGAATACTGTATGATATGAAGGTGGAATGTACATGTAACTGATTGAGTACGCAGGCAATTTCACGATAATTTACTGAACCACGAATACATGACCACAAGGCGTTTACGGAATCACAAAATAATAATAGGGATATGAAATTTATATAATATAGGTGCATGTAGCTGAGTGAGTGTGCAGGTGCGATTTGAATGCTTACGAGACTGGCCAGTAACTACAGGATATTTACCGGATTTCGAACACTGATTTCAAGACGTCTACAGAACGAAAAGGTTATAATTACGACGTGAAGTTGGTGTAATATAAGTGCCTGTCGTAGCTGAGTGAGTGTCCAGGAACTGTTTCTACTGCCGCTGTGAGGTTGGCCAGCAGCTCCCCCTGTTCCTCCTCGTCCAGCAGGCGTCGGTTATAGACCACAGAAGACCAGTGGCTGAATCCTAGTCGCCGGGACAGCCTGCAAGCGAAATAACATGAGCGAGGGGGGGGGGGGTGTAAGTTGTGGGGAAGGCAGCGAAATGGCAGGGGACAGGGCGACATGGCGGCGATTTGTTTGTGGCCACCTCTTACGGGATTGAGGCGACTGGCTATAGAAAGACAAATAGAACATCAACATCACCCAATCCCCTTTTGCTCCATACAGACAGGAGTGTAGGGACCCAGGGCTAGGCTACTCAGTCTCGGTATTTAAGGTAAAGGTGACCAGCCTCACTTGCACCTGAGTGACATTACGCGAGCAAGAAACCCCAGCCAGCCCTCCGACAGAACCCTTACAAGCTCCATCCCGTTGGAGTGCCTTAACTCACTAAACCACCAGGCGTCATTTGGGTGTATGATTACCACACCAGCCTTGTAAATGGTTTCCTGGGACACTGGAAACCACATGGCTTGTTACACAGTGTAGAGTCACCTGGGGAGAGAGAGAGAGAGAGAGAGAGCGCACTACATCAAGTGAGTGGATGATGGGCGCCCCCACCTACCAGCACAATACTACTACAACATCTACTACTACTACTACTACTACTACTACTACTACTACTTCTACTACTACTACTACTATTACTACTACTACTATTACTACTACTGCTACTACTACTACATCCTTTCACTTTTTCCCATGCCTCTTCCTTCCTCTCTCTCCCTCCAGTTCCGAGCAACACATCTTCTTAATCAATTTCTCACCATTCATTCTTTCTATACGGCCATACCATATTGACAGTGATTTGCCCTTTGCTTGTGCTTCGTGTACCTCCTGTCTCTCTCTCTCTCTCTCTCTCTCCCTCTTTTACAGTGTCATTTCCCACCCTGCTACATTCTCTAGTCCTTCCACCCTTTCTTGGACCCAGCCCTACCCCATTAGAGGAGGTAACAGCGAGCATGTAAATTTATCTGTGTATTTGCTTCTACCTGTATGTCTATCTATCTATCTATCTATCTATTTATCTATCTGTCTGTCTGTCCATCTATCTCTGTGTGTGTGTGTCCGTCTTTCTCTATCTCTACCTACTAACCTACCTACCTATGTATCTGTCTATCTATTTCTCTGTATCTACACACACACACACACACACACACACACACACACACACACACACACACACACACACACACACACACACACACACACACACACACACACACACACTGTTACCCTTTCCACGGCGACACAACGCATACCTAGCACAACCTGCACCTCTACCTCAAATCCATACACCTTCTTCCCTTCCCACCTGCTCACGTATCCTACTGCTATGGCAAGATCTCTTCACTGCATTTAAAAGCTTCCCTCTGTGTTGTTTATATCTCTTTAATATCGACATTGCATCAGTAACATGCGAGTGGAGGTCATCATCATCATCATCATCATCGTCATCATCATCATCATCGTCATTATCATCACTACAACCATTACCACCACCATCATCATCAGTACCATCATCATCATCATCATCATCATCATCAGAACCGTCATCATCATCATCATCATCATCATCATCATCATCATCATCATCATCATCATCATCATCATCATCATCTCGATCTCTTTTCCACCTAAGGATGGGATAAAGGTGTAAAATGCAAAATAAATAACTAAGGAAGACACACCATGAAGTCTTCTATGATACCCGGTATCGTTTAAAATTCATCATCATCACCATCAACATCATTTCGATCTCTTTCCCACCTGAGGACAGAAGGTGTGAAATGCAAAATCAATCGCCAAGGAAGACGTACTACGAAGTCTCCTCTGATACCATCAAGAATCCACACTCCTTACCTTCTTAGGATGGTTTGCATGGTGGAAGATGCGCATTTCGGCACTCTGTTGTAGATCAGAAGGGAGGCGTCAGGTGAAGTTACGTTGAATACTGCTCCCGTATACTCATCATAATCACCGCTTTCATCATAGTCCTCATTTTCGTCAGCATATTCTCCGTCTTCGTCCTCATAGGTACCATTCCCGTCATTATATTCACCTTCGTCGTCCTCATATTCGTCATGATCAGTCTCGGCTTTATATTTTGGCGCGCTTTTGCCCGGAGGCTCGTTACCCCTAGAGTTAAATTCCTCGTTTTCATAATTTTCACTTTTTTCACCAGACTTTTCAACATACTCACTCTTTTTCCTCATAACTAGACCCCCATATTCTGCAGTATGTTCACTCATTTTCCTCAGATATTTATCACTATTTTCTTCAATATATTCACTCTTGTTCCATAGAAATTGATCACTACCACTGTTTTCATCACCATTGTTGGGATACGATTTAAACTGCTCAAGTCTTTTCCCACTGTCATAAGCGTTGTTGATGTTCCTGTCTTGTATATTTGTCCAGACGTCGCTGTTTAGGACACTTGAAGCTGATTTTAGACTGCCACCTGAAAAAAATTGCTTATCAACAAAATATCATCCTCATCCTCATCGTCAACATCGTCATTATCATCCTCATCCTGATTATTGTCATCATTTTTATCATCATCGTCATTACCATCATTTTCAACATCATCTTATCATCTCCATCATCATCGTCATCATCATCATTATCACCATCGTATCATCATCATCATCATCATCATCATTACCACCATCGTATCATCATCATCATCATCATCATTACCACCATCGTATCATCATCATCATCATCATCATCCTTATTTCAATGCAAAGATGGGATTTTGTACACTAAAATTAATGCTCTAATGTTCAGGGCAAATTTACAGTAACAGTTCTTTCGACCAAATGCCAGATAAGTTTATTCAGCGAAGAGAGGGTTATAGAAGACTGAGAGTGTTTATTCGGGTTTACAATGAACCTTCTCATGATCAGGAGTACTCTATTGCAGTTAGCGCCAGACGATTTTATTCAGCTGAGAGAGAGAGAGAGAGAGAGAGAGAGAGAGAGAGAGAGAGAGAGAGAGAGAGAGAGAGAGAGAGAGAATATATGTGTGACAGTGACTAAGGGAGTGGCTGTGTGTCTGAGAGAGGTTGGCTATTCTCGTGTGGTTAGGAAGCTTACTAACACCTCTTCCTTACCGATTTATTTCTGATGCTGCTGCGTTGCTATATTCTTGTGTGTTATTCATGCAATGTGTGTCGATATTAAGATGATATAAGCAGCGGAAAAGAGGATGTTAATGGGGGTAGTTTGAAATATAAATCGCTAAGGAAGGGGTGCTAGGGAGCCTTCTTGCCCACGGATATGCGGATCTGGATGCCTGGCTACTGACATCACCTCCTCAGCTAATCTCTTATAACTCCCCTGATTCCTGTCTCTTACCGATTTACTCTTACTACCAGTACAAGAAAGAGTCTGTTAAAGAGAGCCCCTATACCGTGGTCACTTTAACTTGGCCCAAATTTTCCATCTCTCTTGAATGCTGAAATGTAAAAAAAGCTTCACCCTGGAAAGTGGTGTTAGTCACGAAGAAGTGCTATGGAAAGGATATAGAGCCTTAGCATTGTCTTATTTTGCCACTGAGCTATGGGAACTAAGCTGCAAGAGGACGATAACCTGGACCAAGTTAGAGTGAATAAGCTTTAGAAGTAAAAGGATAGGGAGTAATGAAGGAAAATTGTAGCACCTTCAGTTTAAACAGTCTCAAAGCTGAATAAAATTGTCCTAAGGAAGTAAAGAAGAGTAAAAAAATAAATAACCAGGTAGAAGGAAAAAATAAAGAGGAAGACGTCAACGTAGAGAAAAAAATAATACAAAAATAAAGCATCAGTGAGTTTAGAGACCACAGAAAGGTCAAAGGTGCAGTTAGAGAGAGAGAGAGAGAGAGAGAGAGAGAGAGAGAGAGAGAGAGAGAGAGAGAGAGAGAGAGAGAGAGAGAGAGAGAGAGAGAGAGAGATCATGCATGAAAACGAAAACATACATCAACTTAAAAAAAAAAAAAAAAGTGCATACCTTGAACGTTGTCTGAAGCATGATGAAACGATGGTGATTGGGAGTAGACTCGTTGTGATGATGATGATGATGATGATGATGATGATAGGGCCTTTTTGTGAGGTCCCCGAGGAGTTAGTGGTGACGAAGGATGGTGTGGTGAAGAAAATGACGGAGAGAGATTGTGTGATTGGAGAGGGGATGGTGAAGGATGTTTGGAATATGGTGATTTTGGCGAGTACAATTTTAGGTTTTGGGATTCAAATTTAGGGTCTTTTGGTGACTGAGAGAAATTCGATGATTTTCGGGAGTGAAGGGATGATTTTGGGGAGCGCGATGGTGAGTAGTGGGAGTAGGGAGGAGACTTTGTGGATCTTAGTGGTGCTTGTAGGTGGTGGAGTGGTGCAGTGGGTGCTGAAGATGAGTGGAATGGTGATCTGAGGGAAAGGAGAGGAGTCTGGGAGTGAAGTGGTGCAGGGGAGTGAAGTGGTGATCTATGAGAGTTGGGTGATAGTGCCTGTGAATGCAAGGATTTGGAAGGAGAGTGGCCTGGTGACTGAGACTGCACTGGTGAATTTAAGTGGAGTGAAGTGTGAAGCAGAGTGGAAGGTGAGTGGAGTGGTGAATGAAGAAAGAGTGGTGGATGTGGTGGGAGGGGAGTTAATACATTTGAGTGAGGTAGTGGTGGTGGTTGTAGGCTTGGTGTTGGTGGTGGTGACAGGTGTGGTGGTTGTAGTGGTGGTGGTGTCTGTGACCGGATGCCATAGCGTACAGAAGTGTTGAAGGTGCCTGGCTGCCACACCATCACCCATACCCCCCCCACACTCAGCCAGGCGGCACTATGGAGAAAGAAAAATTCTAATATTAGTTATGTCAGATTACACTCCGTGCAATAAGTGAGAAATCTCACTTTTACCTGTATCCTAAGACTGAACATAATTATGCGATGGGGGTTCTCACCAACGGTGCTTTGACTGGTATTCTTTTTTGACCAGAACAATTACGTGATAAGGGAGTGATACTACTTGCATACAGATTTCTAGGTATTAAACTCGTCTTGTCCTTCCTGTATATAGAGCGTTATGCCATTTTATCTACGTCGTGAGACGCCAGATATCAGAGCGAGCCGCATTTGCTTTACTGTTGTTTTATCATCCTCATTTCTGTTCATGCAGAAAGTGTGAAATACTCCATCGCCACTCTGAAAACTACAATGTCCGTCCTACCCTTGCCCCTACTCAACACCCACCACCATCCCCACCCGTCCCGTCCACTTGTCTCTTTACCTAAATGACCCTTTTTTTACTCTCCCCCCTTCTCCCTCCAGCACCGATCTTTTAAGAGAAATCTGTTTTTACAGCCAACACCGTGGCTCGTACAAAGCCCATCTTCACTGGACGTACCCGTCCCTCTCTGCCACAATACCCAACACTATAATAGCACATCCCACCCACCTCACCCACGCTTTTCCTCCAACCCTACGCAGTGTTATCGCCCTCACCTTTGCCTTTCACCCTACAGGCCTACTTACAATATACTCCTCTCTACCCACACGACCGATTTCAGAAGATGAATATCATACCAGTGACAGCTGAGTACAACGCTCATAGTAACAGGATACACTTCCCCCTTTTGCTCTTCACCATCCAGGCCCTTCCTGCTCACTATTTATCTCCCACCTCACCCAATGTTGATACATCGTACTATCTCACAAACCATTGTACTCTACCGGTTGATTTTTGGAAGACACATTTAAAAGTATCACATGAATCACAGAGGGAGATAGATAGATACATACATACATAGATCGTACATAATTGTTCTCATAGGAAGTCTGCCCCTGCTGCATGCTTCCGAGATTGCAACTTCCGAAACTGCAACTTCCGGTGATTGAGGTGCGTGCAAAAGTGAAGAATCTTAGGGGCCTTATCACTACTCCCGTCTCTCCTCTCTCTCTCTCTCTCTCTCTCTCTCTCTCTCTCTCTCTCTCTCTCAAGTCAAGAAAATAAAGAGGTGGCGTCATAAAGTGAAGAACCAAGGGGGACTTTTGACACTAAGATGTTTAGACGACAAGAAGATAAAAAGCAGTATACAAGACTCAAGGTTAAGATTTGCATTAAACTATCTTGCTTGTTTAGGTGGTTAGTTATTTAGCTGTGTGTGTGTGTGTGTGTGTGTGTGTGTGTGTGTGTGTGTGTGTGTGTGTGTGTGTGTGTGTGTGTGTGTGTGTGTGTGTATGTGTGTGTTATCTAGCATGTAAAAGCTGAATGTGTGTGTTTTATTACTTAACCTGATTGTATTTTTACAGGAGTGAATTAGGCTCGTAATATTTTGTCTCTCCCGTGTGTGTGTGTGTGTGTGTGTGTGTGTGTGTGTGTGTGTGTGTGTGTGTGTGTGTGTGTTGTGTGTGAAGAAGCTAAATAACACTACCTCTTTATTTCTCCACCCCCTCCCCACCTCCCCACTTTTCTCTCTCTCTGACGTCATACATGCTAGGGTGACAGTAGGGTGGGTGGTTATCAGTATGTAGATCAGGGTGAGAGGCGACGTTCTGTCTCTAGCGAGTTATTCCACCCACTATAAAAAGCACATCAACACCACCCCAAGATTCTCTCTCTCTCTCTCTCTCTCTCTCTCTCTCTCACTCTGACGTCATACTAGCTAGAGTGTGAGTAGTATGTTTAGGTATCAGTAAATCCCTCTGTCTCTTCCATACAATCCCGCCTTCCTGAAAAACACACACTGAACACCACATCCAAACCCTTTCACTTACGTTGTTTAATATTTCTCAATTTTCTTTCTTCCTGTCCAGACGATTTTATTCAACTTTGGGTCGACCTCAAGATGCGTAGAATAAATTTACGCAATATCAAACCCCTCCATTTCGAAAATTTGTCGAAGTTGAATATAATCAGCTGAAAATAACAATAAACCAAAAAAGCTCAGTTATCAGATTTAAGGAGTGAATAATACAGCAAAATTTCGCAGCACCTCTTCCTTAGTAATTTATTTTAAACACTGCACCTCAGTATCTCTCTGTATGTTGTGTCCATGTTGAAACGATATAGTAAGGTGTGATATGCAGAATAAGTCGCTATAGAACAGGTGCCACGAAGCTTCCTATGCCAACTTTAATAAGATTCTGAGTCTCGCTCTTCCTCTCCTTCCACTTCCCGTCTCACTGTCCTCCCCCATCTCCCCCTCCTTCCTCTTTTAGTTTCTTCTCTCCCCTACAATTGCCTCCCCATCCCTCTCCTCTTACATCCTCTCAATCTGATCCCTCTCTATCCCTCTACTCCGCCCCCCTCCCAACCCCACCCTCCCTCCATTCTCTCCTTATCCTCTCCCTCCACCATCTCTTCCTCTCTTCTCACTCCATCCTCTCTCCCTCTCCTCTCCATCCATCCTCTCTCCCTCTCCATTCCTCTTCCTCTCCCCATCCTCTCTTCCTCTCCCTTCCTCTTCCTCTCCCCACCCTCTCGTCCTCCCCTTCCTCTTTCCCTTCTTTCCTTCCTTCCCCAATCTCTCTTTCTCTCTCGCTCCTCCCTCTTCCTTCTTCTCTCCTTCTCCCTTTCCCTCTCCCACCCTCTTTTCCCCTATTCATTCGCACCAATTTCACCCCTTTGGCTAAACTATTCTCTGTCTGTCTGTCTGTCTGTCTGTCTGTCTCTGTCTCCGTCTCCGTCTGTCTGTCTGTCTGTCTGTCTCTCTCTCTCTCTCTCTCTCTCTCTCTCTCTCTCTCTCAGTTAAAATGTGTCAGTATGCATTCATCCCTACGTGTCAAGTGGGGTTGGTGGAGGATTAGTGCCCCTCCCTGTAAAACAATTAACTCTAAGCCCTTGACCACCCCGTTTGGGATACATGGCGTCTGGCAATGAATGAATGATGAAAATGCATTCACACGTTCGCTGCTACTCAACTGCGTCTTAAAGTTTTACACAGTTCATCTCCACTCTAGACAACTCGATATACTTGCAGCCTAAGAATCTAGAGATAAAAAAATAAGATGCCTAGATACGAGAAGAGATTAGAAGGCAGATTTTACACCTTCAGTCCTATGTATTCTGATCTTAGTCTTCCTTCCATGCGGAGAGAATGGGGAATGAGAGAATGACTAGGAGAGTTTATGTGAGTGAGGTGTAGGAGGGGTGGGGGAAAGGAAGACCAGGGATGAGATTGATGGATGGGGTGGAGAGGTATATAAGAGTAGGGGGTGTGAAATGAAGAGACGGCAGCCTGATGGAGAGAAACAGGGTGACATGGAGGCGATTTGTTTGTGGCCATCCCTTTCTATTAGGCAGATAGGTAAACATTTCAGCTCAAGAGGCTTTATTTGGAACTGAAGGGGTTAGACAGAGCCTTCATTAAATTCCTTCACTAACTGGGTGCTCTCGTAAGCTGACTAAAATCGTCTGGAGATGGCAAGATGAAAATATAAAGGACTTAGTGGGATTGCAGGAATATAATTATGCAATCAGACTTTTATTGCCACGTCACGGAGACTCCAGCTTGATCTACATAACGCCAGCTGTCTCTACTTGGCCGTGAGAGAGAGAGAGAGAGAGAGAGAGAGAGAGAGAGAGAGAGAGAGAGAGAGAGAGAGAGAGAGAGAGAGAGAGAGAGAGAGAGAGAGAGAGAGAGAGACGAATACCAGCTAAGTCTCACAGAAAATACAATAGAAATATAATGAAAAGGAATCAAATGGAGTATAGAGAAGGAGAATTTAACACCATCAATGGGGTAACATAATTTTTAGCCGATTCTTGCTGCTTCCAGACGATTTCCTTCAACTTGCTATGGGTTTTTAGTTGAGGATGGGTTAGTGAAGGAGATGTCAAACCCCTGCCTACCGAAAAGTCTCTCCTAAGCTGAATAAAATCGTATGAAAGGATTAGTAGATGTGGTGGTGGTGGAGGTAGTTGTATTATTATTATTACTATTATGATTACTACTACTGCTACTACTACTACTACTACTACTACTACTGCTACTACTACTACTACTACTATTATTATTATTATTATTATTATTATTAGAATTATTATTTTCTGCAACCTGAAGCTCATCTGAACGTGAACCCGGAGGAAGGCCGGGTGAAGTTACCTTTCTCCTGGAGTCCACCATCCTCTTTTCAGGGGATAGGAAGGGAGTTGGGCGACGTTTGTATAACCGGGCAGCGGAGCCAATCCTTTATATCGGTGCCACCACATCATGGCGTCCCTCTCCAGCACCATAACAAAAACAAAAAGGGGAAAGAATGAGTGTAGAAACGCTTATCGCCATGTGAGTGAGATTATCCGCTTTTACGTAATGCCAGCTGTCTTCCTTTGGCCTCTGCGTCCTTGAGTCTTCATACCATATGCTCCAAATCCCTCCGCTGCTTTTTATAACTAGTTTTTGCTCGTAAAGTGGATGGGAAGGTCTTGTTCCTAGTTTTTTTTTTCTGCTTTTGTGTATTTCATTAGGGATGCTTTAGTGCTTTACAGGCGAGATGGTGTGATGTGTGCACTTAGGGAAGAAAGAATGTATGTCACTGTAGTAAGATGATGGGTACTTTATTGTTGTCTTCTAGGTAGGGAAGATGTCTAGTAGTGAAAAGGTTAATGAAGGCTGAATCATACCCCTCTAGTTCCAGAAATCCATCTAAGTTGAATACAATCGTCTGCAGATAGGAAGATAGAGAAAAGGTCGCGAGATTGCAGAGGTTAAACACACCAGCTCGGGGATGTTATTGATTTTTAAATTTTGCCACTACTGGAAAACTGAATCGGCTTAGGACTGTGATTTATCAATGAAGGGGTTAATGGAGTCAGTATCTACCCTCTCACCTCTCTAATTCAATAAGTTTCTCTTAGACTGAATAAGATTGCCCAGAGATAACAAAAATAAAATGAAAAAAGATAGCGTCATGGTGCAGGGGTAAATACACATTTGAATGCGATGTTCGAATTGGTAATCATTTTCTGAGGGATGATTGCTAAGAGATTTTTGTCCTCGTTTCTTGAGATAGATAGATAGATAGATAGATAGATAAAAGATAGGAAGAGTGAGAAAGAGAGAGATAGACATAGTGGGGTTCTTCCTAAACTGAATAAAAAAGAATCTTGCAGTAATGAGGTCAGCGTACAGAAGGGGTTAGATTCTAAATGTCATCCATCCTACCGTTTATAGCCATACCGCGGCTATAAAGAGGCCTCTATCCACCCTTTTATTGCCTGGATAGCATTTCATCCTTACCCACATCTATCCAACCGCCCACACACTGATACTGCTATCTGCTGTTGTATCCTGGTACAACAATAATAACAACAGAAAAAAACACCACTACTACTACTACTGTTATTATTATTATTATTATTATTATTATTATTATTATTATTATTATTATTATCATTACTACTACTACTACTACTACTATTACTACTACTACTACTCCTGCTACTACCACTACTATCATTACAGCTACTGCTACCACCACAACTGCTATTATTCCTACTAACAATCATCATTGTCTTAACCCAGTTACTCATTAATTCACGGACTGGGAGAAATCCATAAACAGGAACATCATCATCATCATCATCATCATCATCATCAACCGGTGTCAGTCCACTGCAGGATGAGGGCCTCTCCCACTTTTCTCATTTTGACCTTCTGACTGTTACCCTATTCCTTCCAACCCGAGCAAAACTGCGAATCTCATCGCTTTATCTCGTTCCGTCTGCATCTTCCTCTTACTCCATCTCTGAGTTGCAAACTCATCTACTCCGTTGTTCATCTGCTATCCTTCTGCGAAAAGCATGACCTGCCCACATCCTTTTCCGATTTTGTTAAGGAAATTCAGTTCATATTTCTCCACTTGACTCCTATCATACGAGTAATCCTTTCCGTTCTTGTCTAAGCACTCCCTTGTTTACTTTCCAAGGATTCTGTTAGTCTCCAAGTTTCGATGCAAAGGTAAGAACAGGGAAGACACTGTGATTATACAACCATCTTGATTTACTTGAAAATGTTTGTTCTTCATGCAGTTACTTAGTTTACCAAGACCCGTCCATTGCCATGTTGCCTTCCATTAAATTTCGCTGACATGAGCTGGAAATGTCTGAACTGCCAGCCTTGGGTGTACGTATTCCTCATTACATTCTAAATATTCATCTCTCATTTCTTATGGAAGGGACTGGGCATGTCTTTTAAACGTGCTTTTCGTCTTCTTCGTATATCAGGAAGGCACAGAAGTTATGGAACCATTAACAGAGTGTTCGTGAAATGAGGCATACAGATGGTGTTGTCTTTTTGTAATGATGGTGGTGGTGCTGTCTTTGTGTTATGGCAGTGACGACGATGGCAGTGACAGCGATGGTAGTGAAGGTGGTGGTGATGGTATTGAGAGGTGTGACCTAACCAAACAACAGCTGACGTCTAGGGGCTCCTTCAGGTCATCATATTTCTCACCCACACTCTCTTCACCCCCATTCCATGACCATACACGCCTCTACCTACATATACCCAACACACACACACACACACACACACACACACACACACACACACACACACACACACACACACACACACACACACACACACACACACACACACTACTCAATCATTCTCTCACATTACTTAGTCACACTCTATGCTCACATCTCTACTCACACCTACCCACACCATAAGCTCACCATACCTAACACTACCCACACATATTCAGACCTACCTACACATACCCCCAAACCTGCCCATACCTACCCATGCTCACTACCCTATTTACACACCCTATCCTATACTCCCCTACCCACACATAAGCTCACTCAATGTTCATACCCACATTCCATACCCTAATATATTTACACCCGTTATATCCACACTCCTTACCCACACATTCCCACACTACCCAAATATGCCCACGCTCTCCATCCACACATGCCCTCACTCTACCCACACCTACTCACACTCTCTACCCACACCTACCCACACACCCCTCCCGTACCCACAAAGAGAAAGAGCGATGTTGCTATCTCTGTGTCTTCCATTAAAAGGTCTTAATCAACTCTCAAGGGCGTATGTAATCCACACTCTTCCTTTCTCTGGGCTTTGTCAGGCTTTCTGGTTCCTCTCTCTTTGCCTGTCTGTGTTTCTGTCTCTGTCTCTGTGTCTCGTCTCTGTCTCTGTCTGTCCCCTCTCTCCCCTACCCGCCCTTCTCTCTCTCTCTCTCTCTCTCTCTCATGTCCGTGTGTCTGTCTCCCTGTCAGTCTGTTTATGTCTGTGTATCTATCTGTCTATATTTCTATCTGTATCTATTTATGTCTGTCTGTCTGTTTATCCCTCTATCTATCTAACTATCTATCTGTCTATCTATCTATCTATCTTCTGTTATCGTATTCAACAAGATACAATAGGATTCAATAGGATAACGAGAGAGAGAGAGAGAGAGAGAGAGAGAGAGAGAGAGAGAGAGAGAGAGAGAGAGGGAGGAGAAGGGAATAGGGTGACGGAAGAGAGAGGCGTGGGAGAGGATAGGAAGGGATAGGTCGGATCAGGAAGGGTTTAGGACAGGGTAGGGTAGGGTAGGGTAGGGTAGGAAGGGTAAGAAAAGGTAAGAGAGGGTAGGATATAGTAGGACAGGACAGGTTGAGGTAAGCTAGGGTAAGGCAGGGTACGGCAGGGCAGGGCAGGACAGGGAAGGGTAGGATAGGGTAGGGTAGACAAGAGTAGGGTAGAAAAGGGTATGAGAGTAAGGCAGGGTAAGCTAAGGTAAGGCAGGGCAGTACAGAGTAGGTAGGTTAACAGAGGGTCGAGAAGGCTGGGGTATGGTAGGGAAGAGTATGATATGCAAGGTAGACCAGAGTAGGGTAGAGGAAGGTGAGGTAGAGCAAGGTAGGGTAGGGTAAGGTAGGACAGGGTAGGGCGGAGTTGGGCAGGGGGTGATATGGTAGGACATGTCAGATCAGACCAAGAAGACAGGGCTAGACATGGCGTGACAGATGGTGGAGTGAAAAAGAGAAGAGGGTGAAAGGACAGTAAAAAACAGGTGGGTATTTATACAGGGTTGTAAAGTGGGTAGGGCAATAGGGTGGGAAGATATGCGGAAGGATGGCAATGAGAAACAGGGCAGAGAAAGATAGGGTGTTGCATCACTCTTCCTTTACTGTAACCTTGACAATTTTCTGCTTTTGTTCCTTTCACTTTACGAGTTTCAAGTAGCACGCATCTGCCCACACACCCACATTATTTTTTTTCCAATTCTGTAATGCAAGAGTTAACAAGTATTCTAAAGCCCTGTCCACACGAGCGGGCAATGCCCGCGGGCACAAGCGAGCAATTTGCCTGTTGACGGGCTCACCGCTTGTGCCCGCGGGCAAATGCGTAAATTGCCACGCATTTGCCCGCGGGTACAAGCGGTGAGCCCGTCAACAGGCAAACTGCTCGCTTGTGCCCGCGGGCATTGCCCGCTCGTGTGGACAGGGCTTTAGTCTTTCATGTACACAACTGGCAAACACAATCATTTCCTTTTCTTATGATCTGCAAACATTAAGACGCACTGTGTTCAAGTGTATGAAAGTATTCTTTGGATGGGACAAATTTTATAGACTTTCAGACTTTGATTACGTTTTCTTGTATTAAAAAAATGAAAAGGTAAAATAGGGCAAAGGTGGTAACGGAAAGGTGAAAGTGTGGAATAACAGGACGGCGAAATGAGACAGAGAAGTAAACCCTGAACCAACCCCACTACCCCTTTCTCTTAGAAGGAAAGAGAAGGACAGGGAAAGGAAGGGAAGGAGTGGAATAGGGAGGTCCAGGGCAGGGTAGGGCAGGGCAGAGTAGGGCAGGGTAAGGAAGGGAAGGCAGGGGAGAAATAGCCCAGTGCAGGGCAAGGCATGGGGTGAGTAAAGGGAAGGTGATAGTGTGGAAATAAGATCAAGATCTGTTAATCTAATTAGACCAATGCCCCTTCAAACCACTCCAGGGAAGGAAAAGACAGGGTGAGGCAAGGTAGGGCAAGGGGGTGAAGGAAGCCTAGAGTGTGGAAAGCTAGGGTTAGGGCAGGGCAGGGAAGGCAGGAAGGGAGATAAAGGGAAGGCGTCACTGTGGAAAGTGCAGTGGTGAATCTAGTTAGACCCGTCCCCCTCAACCCTAGCCAACCACCGCTCACCCTACCCTACCACCCCTCACCCTGCCCTGTCACCCCTCACCCTGCCCTATCACCCCTCACCCTCTGCTCTGCCTCGCTTACCTTGAGAGGTAGGGGGGAAGGTAAGGGTAGCTCGGGTTGCAGAAAATATATGAGAACACATCCACAGAGCCATACTCTTAATTAATTAGCGGAGAGACTCATGTTTCTTTCTTAAATTTGATACTACCATGATTACTGTGGCCCCACCAACACATCATAAAACAACCCCCTTGCATACCGTTACACCGCATGTTTTTTTTGTTTTTTTTGTCATGTATAGCCTACTACTGTGGGTATAGATTTAATAGCCCGTTCCCTTGAGCCCAGCAGTCCCACATGCCACACACCACGTCACCCTCCGACACGCATACCCACAGTCCATATCGAATACATGATAGCTCTGTCCCATATAGGACTGATTGAATAATATGGTGGATATATCTCTAGTGCATCAGACTAGAGATGGTTGGTCTTTGTGTTTGAATGGTGAAGTGCGAGGGCAGGTGGGGATCAGTCCGATGTTGGTATGTGGTAGGTAGAC
This sequence comes from Coenobita brevimanus, assembly GCF_032717465.1. Classification (NCBI taxonomy): domain Eukaryota; kingdom Metazoa; phylum Arthropoda; class Malacostraca; order Decapoda; family Coenobitidae; genus Coenobita; species Coenobita brevimanus. The sequence goes on from NC_136969.1 coordinate 30,290,150, forward strand.
TGTCGTTTCTTCCTAGCGTTTGTTCAGAGCTGGGTGTATTAAAAATGAGTTAGATTGATACTGAGGTGACAAATGATACATGAGAGAATATCAACGCCTGTACTACGTTGACAGTCTTTTTTTAATTCTTCCTGTTTTCAGACGATTTTAAAGCTTAGGGAGAAGTTTTGTGGAGAATGGGTTAATGAAAAATATAAATGATCAGACCCGTACAGTTCAATGATACTCTCCTAATCAGAGTAATGGGATGGAAAATAGGAAGAAAAAAATCTTGTTGAAGGGGTAAATGCAAACAGTCAGACATCTTATCATAGTTTATTCTTGCTGCTTCCAGTCGTTTTTTTACCCAACTCAGGATGAAATAGATATAGTTTAGGATGAAGTAGATAGGATGAATTAGATCTAGTTTACCTTAACTTCACCAATTCATATACATCTTTCACTCTAACCTGGCCCAAAATTGCCATCTCCCCACCATGAACGCTGAGTTGCAACGATAGATTAACACTCAAATATAATGGTAGCAACGAAGAAGTGCTATGGAAAGGATGTAGAGACTAGTACTGTCTCATTTCCTCCATTGACCCACGTGAAATAAGCTGTAAAACGACGAAAATCTGGGCCAGGTTAAGGAAGAAAGAGTATACCGTAGACACCCTTGCTAAGCTGAAAGAAAACGTCTGTCAGTACTGAGGATAGAATGAAAGTTACGCGTTCAGGCTAAGCGCTTTACTCCCATTATTTATATTTTGTTTTTGATGCCACCAGACGATTTTCCTCAGCTTTGGGGAGACTTTTCGAGCTGGAGAGGTTAGATACAGCCTTCATTAACCCCTTCAATGCAAGAGGTGTTTTATAAGTTGAATAAAATCGTCTAGCGGTAGGGTTTAATGGGGCTTAGGTGTAAATACAAATCTTTTTCTTTCTCTCCCTCCCTCCCCCCTCTCTCTCTTTTCGTTTGTCTGTCTCTCTGTCTGCCTGTCTGTCTGCCTCTCCGTCTGTCTGTCTTCCTGCCTGTCTGTCTATCTGTCTATCTCTGTCTCTCTCTTTACCTGTCTCTCCTCTTCTCTCCGCTCTCTCTCTCTCCCTCAGCCTCGAGCGCCGACGAGAACACAGATCATAGAGGATAGGTCAGAAGAGGAAGGAAGGGATGGGTGAGAGGGAAAGAGGGGGTGGGGGAGGCGGTGGGGGAGGGGGAGGGAAAGGGTAGCAGGATGTCCTTGGGTAGGGGAGGAGGAAAGGAAGAGAGAGAGAGAGAGAGAGAGAGAGAGAGAGAGAGAGAGAGAGAGAGAGAGAGAGAGAGAGAGAGAGAGAGAGAAAAACAGAACTGAGTTACATGAATACGCATCCCATACAGCCTACGAGGTCCCTTCTAGGCGATCCGGTCTAGGTCAGTATTGTAAAAGCATAGGAGGCTTCGTAACACCTCTCCCTTAGCGATTAATTTTGTATATTGCACCTTAAAGCTTCTCGTGTATGCTACTTTTGCAGTTTCAGTATCGACATAATTTTCTTCAATAACATACGAGGGGATATAGAAGTGTATGGGTCAGAATAAATCGCTACGGAAGAGATGTTACGAAATCTCCAAAGCCAGTTAGAATACGGGACGTAGGACTAGAAGATTGACTTAGTGTGTAATTAGTAAAGCTTAGAAAGAGGCTAACAGAATGCTCTTTCCCTAACTCCACACCCTATAGCGAACTGTGGCTCAGGAAAATAGGTAGAAAATCATTTTGCTGGATTGAAATGCTTGAAGGAAATTTCATAGGACCGATAGAAAACAGTACTTTAAGTGAAGCTACTAATTCTGTGATATAAGGCCAATACTACTAAACATGCATTTCAAATTTAGTCTGAAATTTTTTTTAATCTGTCCATCTATCTGTCTGCCTTTCCAGATGCCTGTTGTCAATCAGTCAGTCAATCTATCCATCAATCAATCGGTCAATCAATCGGAAAATCAATCAGTCTATCTGTCTATCTATCTGTCTATGTCTACACACGTATCTATACATACACGGAGGAGGAAAAAGCGCGGGCCGTGAGAGCGAGAGCAAGGGAGGGGAAGAAGAATGCAGAGAGGGAGGAAAGGGGGAGAGAGAAAAAGGGGATGGGTAGCAGGATGTCCGTAGGGAGACTGGGGAGGGAAGGGTCGTGGTTGCAAGGGGGGGAGAGAGGGGGAAGGGGTTGTAGGGGGGGAGAGGGGAAGGGAAGTCTAATGTGACCTAATAACAGACAGCTTACGTATTGTACTCCCATCATCGTTCATGTTGCCTTGGGTCAGTGTCATCTGCTACATATTTTTCTTCTCCGACTTTTTTGATCCATTAATTGGTCTCCCTTCTGGCATGTTCGTGCGTTTTGTCTTTTGGCGTTTTCATGGAGGAGGATAGGGTGATATGGAGGAGATTTGTTTTTGCCCACGCTCTCCAGATTAAGATGTTTGGCAATTGATAGATAGATAGACAGACAGGCGGGCAGAAAGGCAAAGAGATGGATAGATAGACTGGTAGATAGATATGTAATGAGATAGATACACAGATATGTAGGTAGGTAGGTAGGTAGGTAAACAAGAAGGAAGACAGAAAGCTAGAAAGACAGATATTGCTTTGTATCATTTTTTTTTAATACCGTGTCATTTTCAACCCATCCTCTTATTTCCAGGCATTTCACTTTATCTTGTTTGTTTTTTTTCTTTCATCTCATCTTGTTTATTGTAGGTAGAAGCATTGTCGGAATTATACAATATTATATTTAATGTCTGTACAAACTTTACATTTATCCTTCCACTACGATGGCGTCTTATATAATTTTTCTCGTTGTTATTGTGATCTCAGGCTCAAATGGACGTGAACTCGGTGGACTGCCGGCTGAAACTGGCTTCTTTTATGCAGTACACTATCCTCCTTTCATGGGTCTGGGAGGGGGTTGAGGGACGAGTGTATAACTAGGCAGTGGAGCCACCGAGTTATAGCGGTGACACCACGAGAAGGCGTCCCTCTCCAGAATGCTCATACTTCTTGCTACCACCAGACGATTTTACTCAGCTTCAAGGAAATTATTTGAACAGGAGAGGTTACATACAGCTTAGTTTACCCCTTCACCACCAAAGATCTTCCCTAAGTTCAATAAAATCGTCCGTATTAAGCAGAGAGAGAGAGAGAGAGAGAGAGAGAGAGAGAGAGAGAGAGAGAGAGAGAGAGAGAGAGAGAGAGAGAGAGAGAGAGAGAGAAAGAAATATTTGTACAACCAGGCAGATGATCCACCCAGTTTTATCAGTGCCACCACGTGAAGGTGTCCATCTCCAGTATCGTAGTGGTACTGAAGGGGTTAAGTGAACAGGGAACAGGATGAGAAATGATCGTGTGCATTATAAGGGACTGGTTTGGCAGCGTTTATTTTTATTCACTCATTTGTTAATTTTGGGAAGGTAATTTCAAAATAACAAGATGGCTGATATCTTGTTGTGTTGCCAAATAAGAGAGAACTGATCGTATAAGTCAATATCAAGGGTAAGCAGACGCATTTATTACACTGGCGAGAAGGATGATGCAAGCGGTGTATTGTTTTACTAGGTGTGTGTGTATGTGTGTGTGTGTGTGTGTGTGTGTGTGAGAGAGAGAGAGAGAGAGAGAGAGAGAGAGAGAGAGAGAGAGATTGTGATCAAACTTGGTGGACGGGTTTAGGTTTCGCCAAGGGGCTTTTTTTTTAATAGAACAGAAGGTCAAAGATTAAGGTCACATGGCAAGGTCAGTTTAAGTTTTTAATCGATTTATACCAAACTTCATCAAAGGCTTAAGGGTAAAGCAAGGATAAGGGGATGTGATATTGGGAACAGTCATTAGTTTTAAGCAAGGATAAGGGGGTGTGATATTGGGAACAGTCATTAGTTTTAAGCAAGGATAAGGGGGTGTGATATCGAGAACAGTCATTAGTTTTCATTTAATGTGGACCAAAGCCAGTGGAAGGACTGAGGGTCGGCCAGGGATGAAGAAATTCGATTCTGAGTTCAGCTAAAAAAGAAATGTAGTCCGATTTGTAAATAGTTTTGTGGAAGGATTGAGGGTCAGGCAAAAGTGAAGTAAATCGATTTTGAGCATAAGTAGTCGAAGCTCTTTGTCATAGGGAAAAATTCAAATACTCGGCCTTATCACCATTTGTAGGTAGGGATTGGACGTTACCGTTTCTGAACACTTCTTGTATATATATATATTTTTTTTTGTTATTAGGCAGGTTATCTGGTAAAACAAAGGTGATATATGATCCTGTACTATAAATAAAAAAAAAGATGAAAACTGATCGCGGAAAGGCAGTATGACGAGCTGGTTTGGTTGCACATTTTTTAAATTGTGTTTTTGTTTGGCATATTATCAAGTTACGGTATGGATACTGGATCGTGAAATGAGAGAAGAAAACACATGGTTGGTGAGACTTGATTGTGGAAGAGTGTGTGTGTGTGTGTGTGTGTGTGTGTGTGTGTGTGTTTAATGAGACATATTATCAGATATCGCATTCTTTTGATGTTCCCAAACACCTCTTCCGTAGTGATATATTATGAATTTTTTGTTTTTATTTTCAACTACTTCTTCAGTACGATGACGTCTTTCCATTTTTTATTTTTTAAAACCACGGAACCATTTTATTTGATCTAGAAAGCACTTCGAACTGGAGGGATTAGATACAGCCTTCATTAACCCTTTCGCCACCAGATTAAAAAAAAAAAAGTGTCCCATACAAACAGGGGTCAACTACTAATGACGTACTTCGGATGGATTAATGTTGACGATGATGATGGTGATGATGATGATGATGATGGTGATGATGATGATGATGATGGTGATGGTGATGTTAGTTGTATCTGTTTTACCCTTGTGTATGTGAGCGTCACGTGCTTACTTACATCTTCTTGTTTTTGCTTTCCTTTTCTCTCAGCTTGTGGAAACTTTTACCATCGTCATTCCCATCACTTCAAACCTACAACGCCCATCTCAACAGGGTGTTATATCCCGACCCTGCCCCACCACCCACCACCCATCCGACTCATTCCGCCCACTCCTTTCCATCCACCTCGCCCCTATCCTACCCCTTCCACATCGTATTTGTAATTGAAATCTTTGACTCACTCTTTCCCACTGCCAACGCCACCTCTTATACAACGCCATCCCTCATACTCATCTCGCCCTCCATCACAATCCGCCATCATCGTAATCCGTCCCACCCATCTCTCTCTCTCTCTCTCTCTCTCTCACCTTTGATTAGCACCTGACCATCATACCTACAGCACCCATCTCCACGGCACGTACTTCCTCCAACATACCCCACCACCAACCACCATCTCAGCCCATCCCGCCCACTCCTCTCAATATACCTCGCCAATTCCTCAAAGACCTGAAATATAATAAATATCTAAGGCATCAAGAGGGCTGGTTAGAGGTAGAGGCCTTCGTAAGCATGACGTGAAGTGATGTGTACTGACTGGCATCGATCTGTTGAACTTTGAGGCATTGATAAGGAATGAGAAACGTGAAGCAGCATCGATACAACTACAGCAAGAACATTACTATTCTTATCACCACCACCACAATCACCATCACCACCACCACCATCATCACTACCAACAAGAACCACCACCACCAACAACAGCAACAGCAAGAACAACACCTTCTCCATCATCACCACCACCACCACCACCACCACCAACAACAACAACAGCTGAAGACAATACACCACCACCACCACCACCACCACCAACAACAACAACAACAACAACAACAACAATCACAACAACAACAAAAACCATACCAACCACAACCACAACCACCCCCACTCAAATGTCTAGCCACTGTACTATAAAAAACCACATTTATAGCTGGATTAACTAGTTGCTACCACCACCCCTCTCTCACTCACCTTTCACTCACTCTCTTACTCACTCTTTCACTCACTCACTTATGTATTGCTTTCATTCATTCTTTCATTTTTTCTTTTATCTTTTAGGCTCATAACCACGCTTTATTCACTGAACTGTTACCACAACTCTCACAAACCCAGTCACTCTCTCGCTCACTCATTTACATTATCCTTTCTCACTATTACTCACGCATTTGCTTATACTGCCCTCTTGCTTACTCAGTCACTCATTCGTGTTTGCTCTACTCATAATCTCTCTCATTTCCATCTTGAACTATTTGCCACCGCTATTCTGTCTCTTTGTTTGTCTGTCTGTCTGTCTCAAGTCCCTGTCCTTAACCACTTCACTCTGACGACGTGTGTTTCAATTTATTCTTATTTTAGGCGATTTTACTCAGCTTTGGAGAGACTTTTTTGAACTGGAGGGGTTAGATGCAGCCTTACTTAACCCCTTCAGTACGAGAAATCTTTCCTAACCTGAATAAAATAGTCTGGAGATAGCAAGAAAAATAAAATGGTCTTCGCGGGCTGAAGGAGTAAACCCTTTCTTGGTCGGGGCAACTCTAGCATTCTATTCAAGCTAACACCAGACGATTTTATTCAGCTGAGAGTGAATATAGGAGGCAGAGGGTGTTAATGAGAAAACCAGACCCTTCCTGACCCAGTGTCCAACCTCGTGTCAACATCTCTCTGTCACTGCCCACACGCGTCAACCCTACACCATTAAGCAGACCATATGGGGTTTCCCGCGAGATATGTGAGAAACTTCAGGGGGTTATCCTTGGTCTGATTTTGAATGCTATTAACATCTTGGGTCCAATCCTCAACCGTTACGGAGCTACAGTTGCTGAGAATTATGAGGGTGATCATTTTCGCCCACGAAGTCATTAGCAACTGCAGCTCCATTACACTTGAAAATTGAACCCATGTTGGTATGGCATTTTTAGACTCAAATTTAGCTCAAGAATCACCTCCTGAAGCTTCTCACATATCTTGGTGACGCTCTGTATAGCCACATCCTCCGTATTATCCTACACAGTACAGTAACCTGTCATACACAGCACCAAAGCACACCAAATGAACCATCGTCCATGTCGGCACTACGACCACAACACAACACAACACATCACCACGAAACAACACAGAAATACAGTACAACAGCACATCCTACACATCACCGCAGTGCACCACTATACACCTTCACCACAACACAGTAACACCACAGCACTCTAAAGCTCCTGTCCTTAACGGGAATGCCAGTCCTTTTCTCGCCTTGTGTCCATTCTCCTATCACTGCCGCTGCCCACCCACGTCCAGCCCACAGCGCAAGACACCATAAGTACACCCACAGCAACACAGAGCAACAACATCTACCACAACACAGGACAACAAACACTATACACAGCACTACAATACACTGATCAACACCATCACCACCACCACCACCACCACAGCACAACACAACAACACACCACACACAACACTTGAATATCTGTCTCTAGCGCCAAGCCTTAATCCCCAAGGGGAGGCCACAAACAAACCGCCTTCATGTCACCCTGTCCTCCATAATCAGGCTACACTACCTCTATTTCACACACCCTTCAGTAATATACCTCTCCACCTATCCCCCCACCTCGATATCCCCCTCCCCTTTTTCCTCTCCATCTCACATACACCACACTAACCCACACTCATTCATATCCACACCACGACAACACGCAAAAAAACAACACACCATACCACCAATACACGACAGCACATATCAGCCCACCAGACTACACCACACTGCAGGACAAACACCAGTACAAACAGCACATCACGTCACTCATCACTACAGAGAAACACACCACAACACTCACCAGATCACTGCAGGTCATATTACAGCCCAGCTCAACACAACAACTCTCTGTCCACTTATCTGCCACTGTCACTGCCACTGTCCACCAACATCCATAACACCACAACATGCCACAAACAAGACACCACAGAGAACAAAGTAACACACCGAAATATCTCAACTGCAGTACATACAGTATAAAAAGGTTAGTCTGCAGCAGAAGGCACTAACATACTGTCACCTCCCCTCAGTGTCTGTCTGTTTGTCTTAACACTGTACGTCATGCACTGCTGCATCTTACACACTCTACCCTCCCTCCCATACACTCCCATACACCTTAAACTGCCACACCTTACGTACACAGATTCCCCCCCCCCCACACACACAGAGTCAACACCTCACACCTCCCGTCTCTCATTGTACAAAGGCTTTCCTTCCCAACCGGTTTGATTATACAACGTGCGATGTGTGAGGGGCAGGTGACTGGCGAGTTAAACCGGTCATAAGTAAAACCTGACGAAGAGAGAAGTCTAATATATCGAGGGACTAGTGTCTTTACGATGAAGGACTGAAACTGAGACGATATGAAACCGCTCCGTGGAAATTAAACGCTGACGCCAAGAGCATTACTGGTTCTTATCTTCATCAGACCACGAAACCAATTTGTGATCAGAAATATGAATTTTTGCATTTTTCCTTAAACCTTTCTTGATCGCAACTTAAACTCAACGAAAAAGTCTGGAGTCATTTTATGCATGATACTTATAGATTCATGGATTGTTGGACTTTATACAGAGATTTGATAAACAGGCCCCAGGGACATCACCGAGTTAATAAAATCGTCTGCCGGTAATTAAAATAATATACAAAAGGTCCTTCTGATTGACAGGATGGTATATTCAGATACTGTGGTGTAGGTGAAGTTTAGTATTGGCATATAATTTGTAACCTCGCTCCTCGTCCTGCCTTGCTCCAAACCCTGCCTTGTTCCCCACCCTGCCTTGCTCCTCATCCTGCCTCACTCCCCACCCTGCTTCGCCCTCCACCCTACCTTGGTCCTCACCCTGCCTCAGTTTCCACCCTGTCTCGCTCTCTGCTCTGCATTGCTCCCAACCCAACCTCACTCTCGACCCAAGCACCACAACTACCTCAACTCTTTTAACCTCAGCGACCCACCCTGATACCACGATAACACCACCTCACATCAAATGACCTGCCTGCCACCCCACCACCGCCTCCACACATCACTACTCACTCTCATGCAACTTCTCCGACTGTAAATACTTCTGCTTTATATACTTCTAAACTTGTCCTCTGCTTTTGTTTACTTATATAATTGATAGATCACTTTGGGGACCTTACTGCATTTAATGGACCTAATTAGGGCTCTGAGTGACCCTGAGTGGACCAGATTTGAACGATTATTGACCTTGAATGGACCTGATATGAACTGAACGACCTTAAATGAACCTAATCCCTAAACTGAAATGGGTGAACCTGAGTGGACGTGAAAGACATGAATGAATCTGAGTGACCTAAATGACGCTCTTCGTTAGGAAATATTTTTCTTCTTCTTCTTCCTCTCCTCCTCCTCCCCCTCCCTCTCCCCCTCCTCCTCCTCCCCCTCCTCCTCCTCCTCATCCTCATCCTCTTAGTGTCAAGTCGTGCCTTGCCCTCCCATACCAAAGTGTGAAGTGGGAAAAAGAAAGTCCTCTACCGAACGCGTTAGGCTCTTGACTGCGATGACGTATTGCTCGTTTTATGTTTGCTGCCTCCAGACGATTTTATTCAGCCTGGGAGAAACCTGTCGACCAGAAGGGATTATATAAGGCCTTCATTATCCCCTTTCTTATGACTTTCCCTTTAACCAGGCGTAAACATTGCTAGTTCCCCATCTTGAACTTTGAGTTGTAACATGAGATTAGCACTAGAATATGATGCTAGTCAAGAAGAAACTCTACGGAAAGGATCTTGAATTGTGGTATTGCTATATTCTGCCTCTGACCTACGGGAAATAAACTACAACAGGATGACAGTTTCCACCAAGTCAAAATGAGTGGACTATAGAAGAGGTCCATTACCGACTAGAAAAAAATCGTCAGTCGGAAGGAAGAATAAGTAAGAAAAAAATGTCCTAAACAGAAGGGGTTAAAGCTACTTGCCGTGTGCTGGAGAATGTTAAGTAGTAGTATGTTTTTATTTCTTTTTTCATTTTTTTTCTCCAAGTGTTGTCATCATCTTCAAGGACGCTGGGTGGAGACGTGCTGAGAGAGAGAGAGAGAGAGAGAGAGAGAGAGAGAGAGAAGAAGAGCAAGGGAAGGAAAGGAGAGAGCAGTAGAATAAGACAGAGGGAGAGAAGAATGAAAAAAAAAAGTGACGGGAAATGAGGGAGAGAGTGAAAGGGAAGGAGGGTGGGAGAGAGGGAGAGAGTAAAGAAGAGATAGAAGAAAGGAGGGAGAGAGGGAGAGAAGGAGAGAAAGGTCGCATGAAGAGCCTAACACGTGTGGATTGTTACGAGTGTGTGTGTGTGTGTGTGTGTGTGTGTGTGTGTGTGTGTGTGTGCGTGTGTGTAGTAAGTGACTCCAACAAACCAGATAGATAGATAGATAGATAAGTAGATAAATAGACAGACAGACAGACAGATAGATAAATAGATAGACAAACATTCATAGATAGAAAAATAGATAGAGAGAGAGACAGACAGTCAGATAGACAGAAAGATTTTACGAGTGTGTGTGTGTGTGTGTGTGTGTGTGTGTGTGTGTGTGTGTGTGTGTGTGTGTGTGTGTGTGTGTGCAGTAAGTGTCTGATTCTAACTTTACCACTGCTCTAAGCGCCCCATTTACTCACCAAGCCTTCATGGTGTCGCGTCAGTGTTATCAGTTTTCCGTGTGATATCGCTGACTTCTTGATAATATGAACTATAGGTCGAGGCGATGCAAGACTTTTTACATTTAAGTCTTAGAATATTATTTATATTTACTCTGCTTTTGCTTCAGACGGTCTTATTTGCCACCGAGAAATCTCTCTTGAACTTTAAGGGTTCAAGAGAGAAGAAGAAGAAGAAGAAGGAGGAGGAGGAGGAGGAGGAGGAGGAGGAGGAGGAGGAGGAGGAGGAGGAGGAGGAGAGGGAGCATTCAGATAGTGTAACACCCGCGTCCTGAAGTTGGTCTAAGGGCCATACATTTGCCTTTGCCTTGCGATCTTGCCGTTGGACCGGTTGTTCTCAAATTCGAATGACTTTACCCTCACCTGCCCATCGGTCCTTGTCTCCAGGCTTAGTCCAGATTAAATTCAAACTAAGAAGTTTTGACCTTGCCTCATGACCTTCACCTATGACTGACTGTTTTGAAAGTCGAATCACTTTATTCTTGCCTTACCCTCAATCATTCCACCAGGTTTGGTTCGAATTGGCGCAAAATATAAACTTTGCCAGTTGATTTTGTCCTTTGACCTACATTTCTTAAAAGATTCTGTACTTTTTTATTTTTGCGTTTTGTAAGAAGAACAAGAGACACGTGAAGATTTTATATTTCAATTTTTTTTTTTTTTTTAGGAAGAACGAGAGGCATGGAAAATTTCTATACTCCCCTTTCCCTGTTTTTACTGGAAGAACAAGACATAGCAAATTTCTGTACTCTCCATTTTTTGTTTTTATAGGAAGAGCGACACACATGGTAGAATCTGCGCTCTCCTTTCCTTGTCCTTCCTCTAAAAACAAATCATACTCACAACCTCAACTTGATCGTCAGTTTGTTTATGAATTTCAACCCAGGAATCTTAATATGATCTTAATACCCTCTCGTTACCATGGACTCTCTTAGTCATGTTACTGAGACGAAAACTGAATGATTTTCTGAGACTTTTTGGGGAAATGGAATCTGTATGTGGGTTGAATAGTATATCGAATAATGCTTTCGTTTGTTTTGGCGTTCGAGGGGATTTTTGTTGAGGGTAAAAATGAGAAGATTTTGTATGTTATGTCTATTCCCAGAGTCCACACACACACACACACACACACACACACACACACACACACACACACACACACACACACACACACACACACACACACACACACACACACACACACACACACACATACACACGAAGCAAAGGGAAATAGAAACAGTATGTGGGGTAAAGACGATCTCGATGAACATTTTCGTTGCTGTGGTGTCTTACAAGGATTTTTATTAGACGAAGAGTCACCTATTTTTGTTCACCCTTCCATTATTCAGTCCTGGTTTGCCCCATACGCAGCGTAGGGACCCGAAGCTAGGCTAGTTAGTTCCGAAATTAAAACGAGATACCAGTCACTCCTTCCTGGGTAGCTTAACAGTACAAAGATATTTTTCGGATGTAAACAATTATGGGCCACATCCAGTTGGAGCACCTAAATCCAATAGACCTCCAGGCATCTATCCGGTTATGTAGTGATGTTCTGGTTTGTCATTCAGTATAGAGCCATCTTAAGGTAGTCCTACATCGAGTGAGTGAATGGTGGGCGCCTCTATCTACCTCAGATTAGTCAATGGGTAGAAATTAAGCGTTTCAGTAGGAGGACGCATATTATTATCTACTCTTGCTAGTGCCAACCGAGAAGATTGTATTCATCTGCATTTCATACTAGAGGTCATCGTTCTGAAGGGAATCACAGCACTCAGAACCTGTATATTGACCCTCCTCTTAAAGGTCTGGTGTTTTGGTGACCTGATAACGACACCATACACAGGCTGTTGGGTACAAAAGCAAACTTCACTAGTATATCACTTATTTGCATTCCTTTAAAATTCTTTCTTTTCTTCTGTTATCTTTGCCCTTCCCAGTCCCTCCTGATGTTTCTTTTTATACTTTCTTTTTTCTGTCTCTGTTCGTCCCTCTGTCTGGCTGGCTGTGTGTTGCTTGTATGTCCGCCTGTTCTCTGTATGTCTGTGTCTGTCTGTCCATTTATCTGTCTGTCTATCTGTTTGTGTGTGTGCATGTGTGTGTGTATGTCTCTCTCTCTCTCTCTCTTTCTCTCGGGTTCAGTGTCACGCAAGAACACAATTACCAGCCAGTCATGCACTCTTCCCCTCTCTCTTACGACACAGTGCATGACTCTGATAAACAACTGTGCATGAGGTCAAAGCTAGAGTCATTCACCTCACCACGCAAAATTAGACACCAGACATTTATTTTCCCACTTATACTACGTCAAACACATTACAAAACTACAGATCAGCATTACAGTACTTACAGAGCGACGACCACTTTGTAGAGCTGTAATCGGACCATTCTGAGGCGCTGTAGTCTACTGGCATGGCTCTGTATCACGATGTCTGTCTTGAATCATTCTGTGCCCCACTCTCTTCACACATTCTCTAGCCTTGGGACACCTCGGTAGGATAGAGAAGGCCCCGTGAAAGAGAGCCATGTAGATTGAGAGAGAGGGTGTGGTTTGCTAGTTCTCTTTCCACTTTAATTTTCTCTTAATCACTACAATATATCCTTGTACAACAGCTAAGAAAATTGAGCAAGACGAAGAATGTTTGTGTCTCAGTCCCTTCTCATTTTTTTTTCTAACTACTGAATATTTTAGTTATGGAAAACAGTTATAAAGAGTCAGAAATATTTTTGTGCAGGGTTTTCCATGTTTTTTCTTTGGACTAAACCACTGAAGAAATTATCCTTTATAATACTGTTATGTACACTGCAAAAAAGTGCTTGAGTCTATTATCTTAAGTTTTTAAATTGCTTGCTGGCCTAAATAACTGATTCGTCTAGCCATGTAAACGAAATAATATGTGTGTGTTACAGTTAGTTATCTATTATCAGTTTTACTCTTTTTTGCCATTAAACACTGGATGTTTATGGTAAATTTTCGATATAAATAACAGTTTCCATAGTTCTGTCTGTCACCCCATAGTTACTCGGGACAGGACAGTGAGAGGGAATCAGGAGCGACCAGACACATCCTACCCCTACCAGTGCTTAGGTCCTACTGACTCGAGTTAGCTTTGTCACTCTTTATTTATCGTTCTTTGGGTATTCGCGAGGGGATCGGTGAGAAAGTGTAAGGAACGTCCAGACATCCTCCCCCTGCGAATACCAAGCTCCTACTGACTTTCATACAGCCCTGCCTGTGTGTTTATGGTTCAAGGGAATCGCAAGGAACTAGGATTAACTTGGTATGTCCTTACTAGTGCATAGCTGCTACTGACTCAACATAGCTCTGTGTTCATGTTTATCATTCTTTCGATTATTGCGAGGGGGTTAGTGAGCGGAAACAGGGAGCGACAACCCCTGCGAATGCTTATCTCCTACTGAATCTACCTTGTTTCAGTTTCTCTTTGTCTTTGGTTTGTCGCTAGTCATTGAGCGGTACCCAGGAGAGACTTGGTTCATCCCACTCCGTACGTGTACTGAGGTCCTACTGAGTTTCCAAACCTTCTGTTCCGCCCTTTTCAATCGTGAGGAGGTCACTGGGAAGGAGGGACCCACGAGCGACTTGGTGCAGTACATTTCTCCCTTACGAGTGCTTAGCTCCTACTGGGTGTATATCATTCTGTTTATTGTTCCTTGTCCTCTTCCCTTCCTACCGTGTAATCGCAAACGTTTCATGCCGTTATCAGTCTGGCACAGTTATGAACTCCCTACCATCCTTACAGTTGACATTAGACTGGTTTCCCTGTACTCCTAAGTCTATGCGTCACCTAGGAGCCGACACGCTGAATGTGTTTACAGTAGGGAAAGTCAAGATTACTAAAAATACCTCGGAAGTAACTTCGACTAATACTGAATATCATGGTCAAATGTCATCTTAATATTCGACGCTCGCCATAAAGAATTCGCAGCCCGATATTCAACAGCCTCGTCCAGATACTGTCATTTTTCTTCTCTCTCTATAACGCCCTCTTGGTTACCCGCAAGGGGACCAGTGAGAGGAGGGTAGGAGCGACTAGGCGCATACCCATCCTACGAATGCCGAGGTCCTACTGACTCTCCCACAACCTCTGCCTTCTCTTATATACCCTCGGTTCGGTGCAGCTGTTTTCATCTCTTTCGGTCCTATCTGTCATTTTCTCATTTTCTCTTTTTTGAGGGTTATTCAAGCGGCGTTCCTTTTAATCTTGTCTTTCTTGACCTCCTCTTTGACAGTTCTCTTATCTCCCCGCCTCCTGCCCCCTCCCCCACTCATTCCTCTCTCTCTCTCTCTCTCTCTCTCTCTTTATCTATCTATCTCCTTGTCTGTCTTCTTTTTTATTCATGGATTAGTGTTTTTCATTGGTGTGTAGGAAGGACTAGAAAGTAATGCAGATAGATAGATAGATGGATAGATAGATAGACACATAGATATTTAACCCATTGGAGCCCGGTGTCCGGAATATTGGACAGAACTGGGATTTTTCAAGTCTTTATAAAGTAGGGAACCCCCGGGTAGGGACCTGAGCTTCGCGACTATGAGCCGATAGGCGGAGGGAGGTACGCTTAGTGCCCACCCAGCGCCATGCCTCGCCCAGCACCCTTAGGATCCAATGGGATATAGATAGATAAACAGAGAGAGAGAGAGAGAGAGAGAGAGAGAGAGAGAGAGGAATGCAGGGTTGCAGAGTATGAGGAAGGGAATGAGGGTATGAGAAAGAAGAGGAAGGGGGAAGGGAATGAAAGGAGGATAACAGAAAATAGAAAGGGAGGGAAAGAATGACGAGTGTATAAATTAAAGGAAAGGAAGGAAAAGAGAGAAGGATAAAGGAAAGATAAGAAGTAGGAAAAAAGATTTAAAAGAATGAGAAAGGGAAGAGGGAAGAGGGGAATGACGGAGAAACAGTGACAA
Organism: Coenobita brevimanus; assembly: GCF_032717465.1. Taxonomy (NCBI): domain Eukaryota; kingdom Metazoa; phylum Arthropoda; class Malacostraca; order Decapoda; family Coenobitidae; genus Coenobita; species Coenobita brevimanus. The sequence continues at coordinate 30,305,716 of NC_136969.1, forward strand.
CGAGGAAGATCAGAGTTCTAGTAAGGAGAGAATGAGGAAGGAAAGGAGAGAAGAATAAAATAAAGGAATGAGGAATGCAAGGATTGAAGGAGCAGAAGGAAGCCAAGGACGACTCGACTAAAATGAAACTTATGAATTATGTGAGTGACGCAATGTGAAGGAAGGAGTGTTTTTGTCCAGTGTTTTTATGTTTGTTTTGGATGTATGTTAATTTGTATTTTAGTTGTGTTAATGGTTCTTCTTAGTTTTTTGGATGTTGTACGTTTTAGTGGTATGATTCGGTGTATGGCAGTGTTGCAGAAGAATGTGAAAACACTAAGTAATGCACACATGTACACATAGACAACAGCCTGCACACACACACACACACACACACACACACACACACACACACACACACACACACACACACACACACACACACACACACACACACACATGCGCGCGCGCGCGTAACTCCACAAACTTCGCAGCTCATGATTACAGGCTACACATCTTAATTCTTCAGCTGCTGTGGACCCAGTTGGATATTATCAGAGTAAAATTCTCTCTCTCTCTCTCTCTCTCTCTCTCTCTCTCTCTCTTACACACACACACACACACACACACACACACACACACACACACACACACACACACACACACACACACACACACACACACACACACGTGCATCCTTGGGCTGAAAGGATTATATGTTTACTTGTCGTGTTAATAAGATTTTTTTTTCTTTTTAACCCCCTCATGTCGCAGACTTTTTGATATTTATTGTTTCCATCTCGTGACGATTTTATTCAGCTGCTCTAGCTGGAGGGGTTATAAATAGCCTTCATTAACTCCTCTAGTACCAGTGGTTTTCCCTTAGTTGAATAAAATTAATGAATAAAAAAGAATAGATAAATGCAGAATACTCCATCGTAGTCTGAGGTTAAGTTACTCAGTTAATATAATCAAATATAAACAAACGTAACTCATCTTCATGTAATTTGACCAAGAGTCTCATTTTACCTCATCTACTGTCTGCCTCAGCCACCTGCCTCACCCACCCACACGATCCTTGCCGTACACCTCCCCTGCCTTACACACACCACCCCTACCTCACACACACACACACACACACACCACCCTTGCCTCACACACCACCCCTGCCTCACACACACACACACACACACACACACACACACACACACACACACACACACCACACGCATCACCCACGCTACCCCTGTCTTACCTACACCATCCTTGCCTTACCCACATCTCCCCTGCCTCACACACGCCACCCCTACCCTGCCTCACCCTCACCTCGTGCGAGCAAGTGGCTTAAAAAAAAAAAAAAATGCTTCGGCTCTATAGTACATCGTTTCCATAACACTTCATCGTGACTAGCACCATATTCTAGTGTTAATCTTTCGTTTCAGTTCAGTAATCAAGAGGGGGCGATGGCAATTTTAGGTCAATAAGGAGAAAAGAGTATAGTCAAAATGAAATTAAAGGCAAATGTTATAAATCATGATATGAACCAGTGTTTTGTCTCGAGGTGGAGGTAACTGAACCCTAGAAGCTCCGAATCATGTTAGTCACCCCCTAGCCGCGAGAGGGGAAGGACACAGGAACTGTTCGGGATTTTTGTCAGTGATAATATAGTGGATAAGCAGCTTCCCAGTCTTGCTGAGATGAGGAGAGGTAAGCAAGGATAATGTTCACTTTCCCTCTGACAGCGGCTATTTCTCTCAGTTGAATTAAATCGTCTGCTTTAGTGTGAAAAAGTGAAGTTGATGTGGACGTGCTAGAAAGTGGTAGAAGTTCCCTGAGATAGTGTGGTCGTGTGGAGAGAGTGGAGAATGAGAGTATTACTGTATTCTGTTAGCTTTAATTAGGCGTAAATCCACTATTTCCATCTCGAATGCTGAGTTATAGCAAGGGATTAACATTAGAGTGTAGTGTTAGTCACGAAGAAGTGCTATGAAAAGGACGTAGAGGCACAGTCTTTTTATTCTCCTAATGACGTACGAAAAAAAAAAAAACTTCAAATGAAAGAAAATCTCCGCCTAGCAATAATTAACGAAACATAGGAAGATGTACGTGAGTGAATTGGAGGAGGAGAGGGGGATGAGACAAGATGAAATGGACGGATTGGCTGGAGAGGTATTTGAATGAGGGTGGCGTGAGCTGGGGGAAGACAGCTTGATGGCGAAGGACAGGGTGGCATGGAGGAAGTTTTTTCGTGGCCACGTCTTCCAGGATTAAAACGCCTAGCTATTAAGTAGATGAAAAAGTACCTGGATGCATTTGTGATGATAGCAGAATGTCGAGATATTTTTAGCTGTTCACTATTAGGGCTTTTTTCTGTTTATATATAGTCAGACACCTTAGTCCCGGGAGGGGTGGCCGCAAACGAATCGTCTCCATGTCACCCTGTCCTCTGCCATCACTCTGCCCGATCTCCAACTCACAGCCCCTCTCTCAGATACCTCTCCATTACATCCCTCCGTCCCATCCTCGGTCTCCCCTCTCACTTGAATAAAGACGTCGAGTTTTAGCTTCAGTCTGTATCTTTATCTAAATCAGTCTATGTTAAGTTCAGTGCAGGATCGGACCTTCTGATCAGATGGAGAGTGATAAGCTGAGTTAATCCAACCCATTGCTGCTACTGGTAGGGTACAGATGAAGGAAAGAATGATTGCAGGAAGAGTGAGGGATGTGAAAATTGAAACATTGAGTAGTATTGGCTGAGTCTGTGTGTGTCAGAGTCTGTATGTCATCTATAAAAAAATGTTACTTAGTAGGCAATGAACGCTTTAATAATAAGGGAATAAAAGACTACCAAATATTGTCACGTAAAACATACATAGGCAGTAAGCATTGTAAGATGGTTAATGTACCCTACCCGGTCACTCAGCTACATTTCCACACCCACAGCCACACCTCACATTCATCTCCACACCCACAGCCACACCTCACACATAACTACACCTCCACACCCACAGCCACACCTCACACAGAACTTCACCTCCACACCCACAGCCACACCTCACACACAACTACATCTCCATACCCACACATCAGACACGACTACACCTCCACACCCACAGCCACACCCCACACACAGCTACATCTCCACACCCACAGCCACACCCCACACACAACTACATCTCCACACCCAGAGCCACACCCCACACACAACTATACCTCCACACCTACAGGCACACCTCACACACAACTACACCTCCACACCTACAGGCACACCTACACACAGCCATACCTCCACACAGATGTACACACACACACACACACACACACACACACACACACACACACACACACACACACACACACATGCAACCACATCTCAACACACAGCCATACGTTCTCCCTACACACACACACACACACACACACACACACACACACACACACACACACACACACACACACACACACACACACACACACACACACACACACACACACACACACACACACACACACACACACACACACACATACACACACACACACACACACACACACACACACACACACACACACACACACACACACACACATACACACACACACACACACACACACAAGCACACAAGCACACACACACACACACACACAAGCACACAAGCACACACACACACACACACACACACACACACACACACACACACACACACACACACACACACACACACACACACACACACACACACACACACACACACACACACACACACACACACACAAAACACACACACACACACACAAAACACACACACACACACACACACACACACACACACACACACACACACACACACACACACACGGACGCACACGCACACACGGACGCACACGCACATACGGACGCACACGCACACACGGACGCACACGCACACACAGCCACACATGCAACCACATCTCAACACACAGCCATACGTTCCCCCTGCACACACACACACCTACACACACACACACACACACACACACACACACACGATGTTGATAGCTACTTAAGTATTTTTCTAGCTGCTTCACATTTAATATTTAAAATAAAGTTATTTGATGATAATAATGATGATGATGATGACAGGATGAGATATATGATGATGATGATGATGATGACAGGGATGGGATGATGATGATGATGATGATGATAACAGGGATGAGATGATGATAATGATAACAGGAATGAGATGGTGATGATGATACGAGGGATGAGATGATGATTATACAAGGGATGACATGAAGATGATGACGTTAATGATGATTTTTGTCAACAGATGGACGGACAAAACAGCAAGAAATCCACATCCAACCATCCAGAATCCAGCCAGCAGCAATCCATCCATCCATTCAGTCAGCCAGCCAGCCAGCCATCCAACCATCCAGCAGTAGCGGTCTATCCATCCATCCATCAAACCATTCAATTCTCCTCTGAGTGATTTTAACAGCTAAGTCAATTAATCTCAAACAGTATCACCTCTCACTCTTATCTGCCTGTTAGGTTAGGCTAGGTTAAGTTAAATTAGGTTAAGTTTGGTTAGGTTAGGACTGGTTAGGTCGGGTAAGGTTAGATTTGGATATGTAGGTTAGATCTGGTTAGCTTCGGTTAGGCTACGTTAGGTGAGTTGAAGAATACTAATGGACAGAAAATAGAAGATTAGTCTAAGGAAATATATACATACAAATAAACAGACAACAGATAGATAGATAGAAAGATTGATATGCAGACAGACAGACCGACAGAAAGACAGCTGGGCAGACAGACATACAGGTAAATAATCTGACAAAGTCGGATAAAGGTAAATGTAGTTAGCGAGAGAAGGGTAACGAGATTAGAGACAGTAGTTAAACGGGTAAGGTGTGAGCAAATAATTGTTATGCTAGGGGAGGTGGTGTGTGTGTGTGTGTGTGCGCGTGTGTGTGTGTGTGTGTGTGTGTGTGTGTGTGTGTGTGTGTGTGTGTGGAGAAAGAGAGAGAGAGAGAACTGTGTTTCAAGAGGTTACAAGACTAGCAGCATCTCAGAATGTCTTACGACCCATACTGAGGGGATGAAAGAAGTGGATATGAGCTACATGAGAGGAGCATGTGGAGTTACGTGGAGGGACAGACAGACAGAAGAGGAAATAAGGGTGCTCTGTGGTGCTGATGTGGATGTGCTGCGTTTGAAGTATCCTGAGATGGTTTGGTCATGTGGAGAGAATAGACTATGAGAGATTAACTAGGAGAGTGTATCTGAGAAGGGTGAAGAGGGTAATAGGGAAGACAGGGGATGAGGTGGAGGGAGAGGGTGAAGTATTCAGCAGGTACTGTGAGTTAAGTTAGGATAGCGTAATGGCTGAGGACAGGGTAACATGGAGATGATTTGTTTGTGACCATCCCCTCCGTGGTTAAGGCGTCTTTCTGCAAATAGACAGATAGACAGACAGACAGACACAGTCAGATCGATAGATAGATAAGCGAGTAGATAGATAGATAGCTAGACAGATAGATACGAGTATATAGACATAGATAGATATATATAGATACAGACCAAAAAACAGACAAACAAACGGACAGATAGATCGATAGATAGATAGACAAATATCTATATATATCTATACATAGGTACACAGACAGATAGACGGATAGAGAGATAGAAGGAGACTGACATATAGATAGATAGATAGATATATATACAGACATAGATGGAGACTGACAAATATAGACAGATAGATAGATAGATAGACAGACATCTAGATGGAGGCTGACACATGCAGACAGACAGATAGATAGAGAGAGATATAGATGGAGACTGACATATAGATAGATAGATAGATAGGTAGATGCAGACAGATATAGACAAAAGCTGACATCTATAGGTAGGTAAATAGGTAGGTAGAGATAAGCAAACACTGATAGAGAGACAGGTAAACAGAAAGATAGACAGGTTGAGAAACATATTGATGCAAGACAAGGCAAGATGTATTCAGACTTAGGCTTAACAGAACATAATATTACTCTGAAATCAAGTGACATACAAACTTAAGTATATCTTGTCTAATCTATACAAGCTTAGACTTTACTGCAGAATATAAGGACTCAATGTTAGAAGAAGTGATTGAAACTTTACCAGATTATTGTATGTGCCAGGCAGAGGTGGAGAACAATAGATTTTTTTTTTTTCCAGTAAAGTCTGTCCAGATTTTGATTATATTGTAAATTTCCAGATTCTCATTTATGTTTTTTTATCGAATAGAAAAAAAACTAGAAAAAAGCCATACAGGGTGATGAAAAAGTTATCAATTATATGGGTTATGTTTTGTAATTACAGTTTATTAGTAGGTATGGATCCTCCCGTGAATAGGGTTGTATAGAATGTGCATACTAATTCTCCTGATCTAATATTAATCCTACCCTAGCCTATCCCCTTGCCCTATCCTATCCCAACCTAATCTGCGCTTTTCTTCCCTATCCTACCCTGTCTTGTCTTGCCTTACCATCCCTTGTCATACCCAGATCTAACTCAGTCCACCTACTCTACCTTAATCTAACCATTCTCTTTATTCCATACCTTATTGAAATCTGCCTTACCCTACCTTACCTTAGCTTACCTTACCCTATCCTAAATAAGTCTAAAGTCACTTATCCTACTCTGACCTAGCCTAATTTATTCTTTCCTAACCTTAACGTGTTCTACCTTACCTTATTCTAATCTACCTACCTGACCCTACCCTAATCATCCTACCTGAACCTGCCCATCCTAACCCTACCCCACCTACAACGCCTGACCCTACCCAACCTAACATAACATAAACTGAGCCTACCCTACTCTACCTAGCCTAAAGCAGCTTACCCTACGCGACTCAACCCTACCTAACCCAAACTATTTGACCCTACCCAACCCTATCTAAGCTAACCTACCCTACCTTATACTACCCTACCTAACACTGCCCTACGTAACACTGCCCTACCTAACACTACTTTGTACCTGACCCTACCCTACCTTATACTACCTTGCCTAATACTACCCTGCCTAATACTACCCTGCAACTGGCCATACACTACTCTACTGTATCCTATCCTATCCTATCCTACCCTATCCTGCCCTACCCTACCCTGCCCTACCCTACCCTGCCCTCCAGTATCCTACCTTCCTTATATCTGAAAGCGGCCCGTTCAGAACTCATGTAATTGGTAGCATTTTTCATCGCCCTGTTTTAAGAGTTTGTAAAGAGACATATTGGAGAAAAACTTTTATAGAATTTAGGAAGCTGGACAGATTTCACTACTTTGGATTTTCACTATCTCTGTGTTTGTTTATTTTTGTTATATCATCCATTATTTATTGTTGTGTGCATTACAAGGCCACATGGAACTAACTACACATACGCCATCCATTTTCTTGCTGTTTATATGAGAAAATCTGAGCTTTATTTTCCTTACCCAGACCCACATTTGCGTCCTTTTTGCAGTTCTTAACCCTTAGCTCAGTGACAGTAAAATACAATGCTACGACTCTACACCCTTTTCATAGCATTCCCTGTAACTAGCATCATATTCTGCTGTTCATATATTACTAGAACTCAGCAACCAAGATGGATAAATGCCAATTCTAGGCCAAGATAGAGTAAGAAGGTTATAGTCGTGCAGGGGTAAGGCTAGAAATTATGTACCTGTAACCTGTAGTCTTGTGTAGTCAGTTCCATATGGCCTTGTACTTTTTATATTTCTCTTGTATTCCCACCGGTTAAGGAGGTTACGCAACACCTTTTCCTTACCAGTTTATTCTGCATATAAATTGTTAATAACACTGTATATGTTATTTATGCAGCTCTTGTTGGTGTTAACCCATTCACTACGATGAAGTATTTCTTGGCCTTTTAGCGATGCCTTCAGACGATTTTATTAAGTTTTCGAGAGACAATTTGTAGTGTCGGGGTTAGAAAAAAAAAATCTCCATTAATCCCTTCATAATTCAATGTCTCTCCCAGTCTGAAGAGAATCGTCTAAAGGTGGTAAGAATAAAATAATGCGTCGTCGGATTGAAGGGTTAAAAAAAGACTTAAATACCACACAAGAGAATAATAAGGGATAGTATGCAGAATAAATTGCTAAGGAAATGGTGCTACGGAGCCTCCTAAGCTGACGAGAATACGGGTTTTTGTGACCCCGGAGCGCTTACACCCGCTGACTGGTTCGTTGATTCGCAAAATAAACTTACGCTAGTTTTCTTTTCGTAACTAAGATTTTATTTGTACGATGGGCAAGATGTACCGTATGGAGAGATTCTGTGTCCTCTGGTCCTTGTCTTTCTTGCAAAATAAATCTTTGGATCTTATGCTAGGCCCTTTCAGCTCCAGGATATATTTAATTTGCTCTTGCTACCATCAGACATTTTTTTTCAGCTTAAGAGAGACCCTTTGAACTGGAGAGGTCATATACGGCTATTATTTACCTTATATATGGCTGTTATTTACCACTTCAGTACACAAGGTCTCCCCAAAGCTGAATTAAATGGGCAGATGGTTGTAAGAGTAAGGTAAGATATATACATCATCGGATTGAAAGGGTTGTCTTAAGTTGTGATGTGGAATGCAAACCCCCGAATTTTTTCACAATAATTTCTGACGCACTTGATGAAGGTAGCACGTGCCTGACTCTCTATATCGCTGCTAACTGCACTCTGTAATGTGGGATGCAGGCTAACCATTTTTACTACGCGTTTACTCAAGACTATCACAAATCCTTAACTCCTTTCAGCTCAGTTAATGGTCAGGTGTTGTCTGACTAAAGAGTAGATTAAAAAAAACAATTCATTCTCCTTAATTTGACCAAGATTTTCGTCCTGTTGCGGCCTATTTCGCGTATCCATGTATCAGAATAAGACAGTACTACGGCCCTGCATCCTTTTCATAGCACTTTTTCGTGACTAGCACCATATTTTCGGGATTAATCTTTGGCTATAACTCAGCATTCATGATAGAACGATGACAATTTTACTCTGAAAGTGAACAGAGTATAGTAACCGAAAAGACTCATTCCTGTTTTTCACCTAATTAATGTTTATCTAATCTCATGCAGCCAGTTCTTTGTATTAAATTTCTGGGAGTGTACCAGTTCCGTCAGATGATAACAGATCGATAATAGTAACCACAGGAGGTCCATAAAAGGCGGTCAAAAATTAGGGACTTGCATTCCACTTGGCAATTTAAGGCTTAAGTATACGGCCTTTAAGTACGTATTTTAGGTGGCATAAGAGGCTTCGTGACACCCCTTCCTTACCAATTTATTTTGCATATTACTTCATTACCATCATTATCATCATCATCCAAACCCCTTTTCTCACACCTAGCTGGGGAGAGAGAGGATACAGAGAACACACACACACACACACACACACACACACACACACACACACACAAAAGAAAGATACTAACCAAAGTTTGTCCAATTTAATAAGCCACACCCTCACCATTTAATCCTCCGGAATCCTGCATACTTCACCTTAACATTTTATAATACACTTTATCGTTCAAATATCAGCAAATTTAACATCACAAAAATACAAGAGGGTATTGGGATGTAGTATGCAGAATAAATCGCTAAGGAAGAGGTGAAACGAAATCTCCAAACCCATTTAACAATACGAAAATTACGGGAAGTTTGCGAATCAACGTCCATCTCGGCACCACACACTTACGGCCTCTCATATTAACCCATTCAATTCCACGACGTATTTTAAAGTTTATTCTTGCTGCGGCCAGACAATTTATTCAGCCAAAAAAAAAAAAAAATGAAATTAATCCCCAAGCAGTGTAGTAGTTAAAATTATATCCGACCCTAAAAGTTCAAAAAATCTCCCCTGTTTTGAATAAAGTCGCTTATAATTAGCAAGAATAAAAAAAAAAAATAAGTCGCCTGGTTGATGGGGTTAAGTAAATGCCAGCACTGATTAAAATGATTGAAAAATGGTTATGGAAATATTCTAAACTGCCATATATTTTTATGCCGAAATATTGGAACTTTTATTATTCAGTAATAAAGTCGTCTAATTTACGTACCATGGCATCTCATTTTATACTCAAGTAATTTTATATACGTATCTTATTATTTTTGTTTTTTACTAAGTCCAAATATTCGCTCAATGTAACTAATTGGTAACTCAAAGCTGTATTGACGTTTCGAAATATTACAGAAGTCCAGAAATCATTCATGTCGATTTTTTGTTGCTGTATTTGCATCTTGTCATCTCAAAATTATACCAAGTCCAAAAATTCTCCCCTAATAATTACTAACTGGTAACTGAAGCTGTTTTGCCATTTCGAAATTCTTACTAAGTCCAAAAAATCGGACAAATTAACTAACTGGCAACTCAATCTCAAAATATTTAGTATGCGGGCGTCTCTATATCGTACTAAGTCCATACTAAGTCCCTCGAAATTTATACTAAGTCCAAAAATTCGTTCAAAATAATACTAGCTGGCAACTCAATGCAAAATGGCCGTCTGTGTGTGTTGGGGGTGTGAGCGCTCTTCGTACAGTCGAGGACAAAAACTGCCAATTATTTCACGTCCGTTGCTTCACCTTCTGCTGGATAATATTTTGAAGTTAAGAGAGGCTATGTTCGCTTCTCTGTCCCCTAGATAATCTCATGTGTGAAGCAGAGTCGGTGAAATAATAGGCATGCTTTTGTCCCCGAGTGTACACCCTCCCATTTGTCACATCAATAGTTCCCCCACCCCCCCTCACCCCACTACAGCAGTTGTGGGTGAGGGAGGGAGAGGAAACGGGGGTGGGGGATTATTTTAATGTGGGTATTTATTTTTCTAACACTTGTCTCTCATTTCAGCGTGTCTCCGGACGGTCTTCGGATTACCAAAGCCTCGACGCAGAACCTGGTCGCATTAAGTTATGCAATCGACTTAGTATATAAAAAAAAAATTTCCTCAAAAACCATTTTTCGACTTTTAATTTGCTTTCTTTTCTCCATTTTTTCCATATTTTGTATTTTTCTATTTTTCATTGTATAATATTTGAATTTTTTGTTTTGTAAATAAAATTTTGTTAAAAATTTTTTTTTATGTCCTTTAAAATATGTTAAAAAAATATATAATATATAGGGGAAATACTTTAAGATAAATCAGAGTTTAACTAAAAATAACTCTAAATATAACTCGGTCGAGAAAAAGTATAAGTTCATTTGAAAATAAAAAGTACAAAAGATAAGTAAACAAGAAAGAAAATTCCAATATATATATTTCCACAAAAATACATCAAAGTACACAGAAAAGTAACATATGAAGTAGCAACGGCAGCAGGGGATCACACGTCTTGGCAGGGCAGGTCAGGGAGCATCACCACCGGCAGCAGGGGATCACACGTCTTGGCAGGGCAGGGCAGGGAGCATCACCACCGGCAGCAGGGGATCACACGTCTTGGCAGGGCAGGGAGCACCACCACCGGCAGCAGGGGATCACACGTCTTGGCAGGGCAGGGAGCACCACCACAGGGAGCAGGGGATCACACGTCTTGGCAGGGCAGGGAGCACCACCACCGGCAGCAGGGAATCACACGTCTTGGCAGGGCAGGGGGCACCACCACTGGCAGCAGGGGATCACACGTCTTGGCAGGACATGGAGCACCACCACAGGGACCACCACCACAGGAAGCACAGTCTTGGCAGGGGACTGCACCACTGGCAGAGGAGTCTGGCAGGGGATCAACGTCAGCAGCAGCAGCAGGGGCACAAAATCCTGTGGAGCGGAAGTTTATTAGTACAAAATCTACCACTAAAGTACAGAATGGTTCGTGTATTAAGCACTGCAGTTCTGGCGGGTAGCTGATACTGCTCCGTTAGCATTACCTACGTGCATCCAGCAATTTCTGCTTTAACTGGTCTGCTTTTAAGACACTAATTGCATGGCTGATTAGCAATACGAACACCAGAGTATTACATTTGAAAACTAAACCATCACAAGATACAGTGGGGCAATATATGGACTGCATGTATTTTATGAATGTCAGTAAAACATAAAAAGTCTAGCTGTTGATTTATTGTTATCCCCTGGAAGGACTGACTGACTGGAGGAAAATAGCAGTTTCAGCCTGCAGTCCACCGGGTATTCTTAAATGAGCTTTGTGCCACACACACAAAAAAAAAACTAACCATTTTAAATCTGCTCATCTATAGTAGCTGCAATGGATGACTGAAGCCTCATACTAATTTAAACAGTTTATTAAGCGCCATGAAATTAGTTACTTTTAAGATACTGGCAAATACTAGTATCTAGTTAATTCATCTTCACTTGCCCACATTTGTCGTTTTGTAGCATATTTCACGTAAATCACAGGTGTCATCGTCCTGCAGATTTTCATTGGCACTTGTTCATGACTAATACTGGTATAATTTACATCAAAGATGACGACTGCAATTTTTGGCAAAGTTTAAGTGATCAGTAGAATAATAACTAGAACGCAATCAGAGCGCATACCCCAGCCAATGCCGGATCCGGATCAGCCCTCAAATTTAATTCTTTGCCCATGGCCCATCCTTCCACGAAGTTTAATTTAAATTCATTGAGAACAGATAATGTGCGGTAGGATCCGGATCCGAATCAGTTCCCAAATTTAATCACTTCTTGCTTGGCCCATGGCTCATCCTTCCACAAAATTTAATCTAAATTCATCGAGAACTTTTGGAGATATCGTCTGGACAGACAAGAAAAGAGACTACATAACCTCCTCCAACTTCGTTGGTGGAGGTAAATATCAAACATACAATTCAGTCGGAGGGTGTATTCATAACTGATACGAGTTTTCGAACTGGGTAGGGGTGGGGGAATTAGATAGACTTCATTAAATTCTTAACTACTGGATAATCCTCTTTAGTCCTTAGAATAGTTTGGAGGCAACAAGAATAACTCCCGAAAGGGGATGTGGCACAGGTATAGACTTAATAACTGCCCCGTTATACATTGGTCTCACTTCCTGTTCAACGAAAGGAGGATTTTGGATTGCAGGAGCGGGTCAGCTTCAAACTATATTTCACTGGGATCAGATAAGCTTGGGGTCATAAAATATTAAAGAATCTGACTGAATGGGTTAACGCAGTTACTCACCTGAATGTAAAGTAGATGCGATGGGCACCAGGCACCTGGTGGTTTAATGTTTGAATTCCCCAATAGGAGTGACTGCCTTGCTTGAGCTCCATCCCTAAATGGTGATAGGGTAACGCCATCATGTAATGCCACGAAGAAGTAGGCTGGTTATTTGGTTTTTGATGTACTGGACTGCTGTAGCCTTGCCTTGGGTCCCTACACCCCGAAGCAACTACAGGACGGATGAACAGTTGTCAACGGACGCCAGACCTGAAGAAGTATACAGGAAATTAGACATGAACAATGAAACAAAAATATTAAATTAAAACAGTATCCACAAGTCTATTTGAGAGAGACTCAGTTTGGTGATACTGATAACACCGCGCGTTTCCACTGCCCGGTTATGCAAATGTTCTTTACTTTCTATCTTCAAAAAAAAGAAATAAATAAAAAATAGGATAGACTGCAGACGAGTAGCTTTAACACCAAAGGCAGCATTGAACTGAAGTCCACAGAAAAGACTTTCAGATAGACCAAAGCCTCAACTTTTCAAAAACAAGGAAAACTTATAATCTATCTATATATACCTAGGCTGCTTCCGGAAAGGGAGGTAGCCGAGACAGGACGAAACACTCCCCATTTACTCATCCATTCAAACACATTCATTCGCATCTTAGCCCCAAAGGGGAGAACGGACAAATCCTCACCGCACCACACCGCACAAGGGTCAACTGCGCAGTGCAATCAGTGACATCCGCAGCAGGGCCCGACAGCATAGCTGGTTTACCCCTGCCACACCATAATAGACCCATCCCCTTACCCGCATCTGACCTGACTAGCTGATCAGACCAAATGCGGGAGAATATCCCCTCAGGCCCGAGTCATCATTTATTCATTCACAATTTCTCCCCATTTATTTCTGTTACGCACAGCCACTCATCCTTGTTCAACAGACATCCCTCTCTCATCCAGCGCTCTCTTCACACTGTCCATCCATCCTATTCGTGGTCTCCCTCTCAGCCTTACACCTCTCACATCAGATCTAGTTATCTTTTTCACCAATCTCTCATTATCCATTCTCTCCATATACCCAAACCATCGCAACACCCTCTGCTCAACTCTACCAGCCATCTCCCGAACAACTCCAGTTCTCCTTCGCACTTCATCATTTCGCACTCGATCCATACGAGTCACTCCACACACACTCCTCAGACACCTCATCTCAGTTACATTCAAACTTTTCCTCTCTGCTACACCCATATTCAATGTTTCAGCCCCATATAACGCAGTCTGTACCACATCACCCTTGTACAGCCTTCTCTTTACATCCATTCTAAGCGAACGACATATAAACTTTTTTCATTCCCCCAACACCTTACCTACTTCATTCTAAACTTTACTTCTGCATCTATTCTTCCATCCACAGCAACATGTGACTAAATATTTAAAACACTACCTCCTCAAGCAACTCACCATTGAAAACTATATTCATCCCCCTACCATCTACCAACCTTGTACACTTCATCACTTCACTCTTATTATTTACTTTCAATTTCCTCCTTTCACACACCCTTCCAAACTCCTCTACCAACTGTCTTAATCTCTCCTCTGAATCAGCCACCAGTGCAGTATCTGCAAACAGCAGCTGCTTCAGATTCCACTCTAAGCCATCAACATTCACCAGACTTAGACCTCCACCTAAAACTCTTGCATTCACCTCCCTTACAACACCATCCATATAAATATTAAACATTCAAGGCGACATCACACATCTCTGTCGCAGCCCCACTCTCACGGGAAACCAATCTATCTATCTATCTATTGCCAGACGCCTCAATCCCGTTTGGGGTGGCCACAAACAAATCGCCTCCAAGTCGCCCTGTCCCCCGCCATTTCACTGCCCTGCTCCCAACTCACACCCCCCTCTCTCATATACCTCTCCACCCCATCCCTCCAATTACTCAACATTTCTCACTCTTACACACGCTCTACTATTTACATAACTTACCATCAAGTCCATACAATCTTAAAACAGTCCACAAAGGCTCCCTATCAATTCTATCATACGCTTTCTCTAAATCCATGAATGCCCAAACACATCCTTGCCTTTCGCTAAATACTTTTCACACACTTGCCTCACAGCGAACACATGATCCACGCATCCCCTCCCTCCTAAAGCCACACTGCTCATCACCAGTCACTCCCTCTGTGCCCTCTCAAACTCTCATAATTAACACTACCATGCACCTTACCTACAACAGTCAACAGACTTATACCCCTAAAAGTAGTACATTCATACTGATCACCCTTGCCTTTATACAACGGGACCACACAAGCACTTGCCCAGTCAATTGGCACCATACCTTTCACAAAACACACATTCAACAATCTTACTAACCAGTCAACAATAATCACTCCACCACCCTTCAGGCATTCCACAGCACACCCATCCATACCTGCAGCTTTCCCTATTTTCATCTCCTTTACAGCCTTCTCCACTTCCTCCTTCGTGATCTAAGAATCATTCAACTCTCCCAACACATTTAATCCTTGCACCCTTCCATCCGCCACAATCTCAGCCACCCTTTCCTCTTCTACATTTAACAATCTTTCAAAATACTCTGCCAATCTCTTCCTTACTGCATCCATCTCAGTTAACATCCTTCCATCCTCTGTTTTTACTCGCTCTTTCTTCCCAGACTCTCCCTTTCGCACCCTTCTAACCTTCCAGAACATTTTCTTATTCTGTTGAAAATTCTCTGTCAGCCGCCTACCCCACCTTTCATCTGCTGCCACTTTAGCATCACACACAGCCCTTCTCATCCTATTCCTCTCTTCCTTATACCTCTCATATGACACTTCATCCTTCCTCTAAAGCCACACTTCATATGTACGTCTCTTCTCAGCCACAGCCATATTTACTTCCTCGCAAAACCATTCACACCACCACCCACACGTCTCTCACCACACACCTCTTCTGCATGCCCCACCACAGCACTCGAACAACTGCCATTCCACCTCCACACTGCCATTTTCCTGAGCTTTCACTGCGTTCCACTCATCTTTCAAATTCTCCTGATACTCTATCATTTGCTCTCTTTTATCCAACTCACTTTCAAAGCCTCCCTGCCACACCTAACCCTCCTAGCTCTCACCCATCTCTTACCGACTCTTAACTTTCCCTCCACCAGGTAGTGGTCAGACATACCTCCACCCGCCTTAAATAATCATGTTAAAAAAAAAAAAAATGCTTAAACTACCTAGGACCTCTTTATCGCTTAACTTTACATAATCCGTATTAGTCTGCCATTTATCGAAAATTTTAGTTATCTAGACACATCACATAAGCAGCACACAAAAGTCTATTAACGTACCAGAAACGATACGCTGGAGAGGTGCAACGAAACCGCCTCAAACGAAGAGAGTGCCGGGCCAAGAGAGAAGGTCAACGTGGTGAAAGAAACTAAACGCGCCTGGAACGTCCCGCCCGTCATCACCTCGCAGAGAAGAAATTTCTGCAAGTCAGAGGGTCCAAAACTGTCTCGATGAACCTTCGACATTTTGAAATCTTGTAATTAATTATTATAGTTTCATCAACATTTGAGGTTGCTGGGTTGTTTTAAATATACTGCGGTATTAGGTTTTGGTGTATGATACCTAACTGGATTATAATACTAAGCGCCAGATAAATAAAACCCCTAAATATGCAAAACTATACCCACTGAACCGAACCTTTTGAACCAATGGACTGGCGCCAAGGGTAGTGCAGAGAATGATGCCAAGAGAAAGCGGAGAAACACGGGTGACTTCTTTAATTTTTCAGTGGAGGAAAATCATTATCTACGTGCAATAACCTTGAGTGATAAATAAAGGCCCTTGAATTTAGGGAGTTTTCAGAGGTGGGTTGTATGAAGGAAGGCGACCTGGACTGGTATGAGGGATGTTGATTATTTACAGCCTACTAAAGCACTGTTAACTCCAGGCGTAGGAAAACGGGGCTTCATGCAGAGGCACCTATATGACTGGGCGGCACCAAGGCACGGTTATACGTACAAACTTCCTTCAACTCACTCACTTCCCCCGTTCCCACAAAAAAAAGAAAAGAAAAAAAGCGACGGTAGACAATGAAAGGCCATGATGAGCCAACAGTCCACCGGGTTCAAGGTTTCAGATGCAACTGAGGATACAACAACTACTGCTGCATTAGTACGTGCTTTTCAATTTTCCCGCCACCAGTCAATTTTATTTGTTTATTTTTTTAAATGTTGAGGTTAAAAAGATTCTTCAGGTAGCCCTTTACAAGTGGTTTATCCGAAGATAGCCTTCCCCCACCCCCTCTCTCTCTCTCTCTCTCTCTCTCCAATGATTTAACTGAAGCCAATTAAACGAGAAAGAAAGCAACAAAATATCATAATAAATGTTTTATTTCATAATTTTTAATTTACAGTTCCTCTTCAAGATGCACGCGGGGAGAACCACTTCACAACGAGGACGTATTTTTATTCTTGCTCCCACCAGAGGATTTTTCTCTCTCTCACCAGACGATTTTATTCTCTCACCAGACAATATTTTGCTCTTGTTCCCACCAGACGATTTTATTCTCTCTCCCACCAGACGATTTTATTCTTGTTCCCACCAGACGATTTCATTATCACTCCCACGAGTCGATTTTATTCTTGCTCCCACCAGACGATTTTATTATCACTCCTATCAGACGATATTTTTCTCCCTCCCACCAGACGATTTTATTCTTGCTCCCACCAGACGATTTTATTCTCTCCCACCAGACGATTTTATTCTCCCTCCCACCAGACGATTTTATTCTCACCCCACCAGACGATTTTACTCTCGCTCCCACCAGACGATTTTATTCTCGCTCCCACCAGGCGGTTTTATTATCACTCCTACCAGACGATTTTATTCTCGCTCCCACCAGGCGGTTTTATTATCACTCCTATCAGACGATTTTATTCAGCTAAGGAGGGCAGAGACAGCGATGGGGCAACTTACTTGGAAAAAAAAAATCGTCACAAATTGTACATATTTTTCCATCGTATTTTTTAATTCTGAAAATAGAAAACATTAAGTTCTAGAAAAGAAAACAGTTAATTTCCTTGGTGTTCTTCAGCCTACCTGTGTTTCTGGATATAAATACTAAGAAAAGTGCGTGACTAATTTTAGTTTACCCTTGTATAATTAGAGATAGTTTGATTTGATGATTATAGAAAATGAAACAGGAGCGTTGTGGTGTGGATGTGATAGGAAGCGTTAGGAGGAACACAATGAGGTGGTTTGGCCATGTGGAGAGGATGGAGGGTGAGAGACTGACGAGGAGAGTGTATGTGAGTGAGGTGCAGGGGAGGAGAGGGAGAGGAGGCCGAGGATGAGATGGAGGGATGGAGTGGAGAGGTATATGAGAAAGGGGGGTGTGAGTTGGAACCAGGGCAGTGAAATGGCGGGGGACAGGACGACGTGGAGGCGATTTGTTTGTGGCCACCCCGTGCGGGATTAAGATGTCTGGCAACAGATATAGATAGAAGTAGCAAAAGTAGAATAATTATACAACAGTAAGGCAGAAACGATGATGATGATGATGATGAAATATGCAGAAAATAGAATTTAGACATGTAGTACAAAATATATTAGAAAAGAATTACCAAGAAAACATCATTAGAAGGAAAAGGAAGAAGGAAAGGGAGCAGGATGCAAAAAAAGAAAAAAAAAAGAAAAAAGAAAAGAGAGGAGGAGGAAAAAAAAAAGAAGGGGAAAAAGGAGGACGAAGTAAAGAAAGTAAGGAAAAAAGGGAGAAGGAAGGCGAGGATAGGGGAAAATGGAAAAGACGGAGAGAAAATGGGAGGAGGAAGAGGAAGGAGGGAGAATGAGAAGGTGGCATGGAGGGTTGCTGAGGAAAGGGTTGGAGGGAAAATGAGGAAGAGGGATGAAAAGGAGGCATTAGGAGCAGGGAAGGGCAGGAAGAGAGGATGACAAAGGGAGGAAGAAAAACTGAATGAAAGGAATAAAAGAAAAATAAGGAGAATAGGGATGGTGAAAAGAGGAATGGGGAGGGAAAAGAATGAGTAGGAAAAACAGTGGAATGAAAAGGAACAGGGAGGGGAGGGAGGAGAAACTGAGACCACCACCACCGACTGCACATCAGCCTGCACTGGCGCACACACGAATTCGTATACAGACACATTCGCACACACACGCACACAGTCTTTATATCATCATCTACCACCACTATCCCACTATGAAACTCCATGCAATGATTATATCTACCTGTATATATAGCTTAATTATCAATTTCCATGCTATCAGCCATTATGTACACGTGTATATATATATATATATATATATATATATATATATATATATATATATATATATATATATATATATATATATACATACATACGTAGCTGGATGACTGATTTGACGATGGAGAGTTCGAAACAGGTGGTATAAAAACTCGGATTAGTTAAAATAAATTCTTCCACTCTACATACGTAATTCACATTAACATAGACATATATTTTTTTGCTACATAATTTAATAATAAATGATAAGGGCCTGAAAACACCCAAGAGAATCTGAATACAAGGTGGTCGCCATGGATACAGCTCGTTTCGTTGCCAGCCTGTTTCGTCACACCATTTGAGTCTCGTTTCGTAACCTCGATCCCACCCTTGCGTCGCCACGTTCTTCCCATCTCGTCATCACGTTCTGCCTGTTTCGTCATCAAGATTCTTCCTGTTCCGTCTGTAGGGGGAGAGTCATATGATTTAACAAGGATCTATAAAAGCATATGATTTTCTTCCTTGCATAGTAGGAATAGGATATATTTGGTATTGCATTTCAAGGGAAACAGTAATTAGTATTCATTATTCATGGGCTTTGGACTTAACAGGTATTAAGTGGAATGAGTTTCCTTGAATACTCAGTTGCTGGTTTACTAATTACCATAACGATAAAACACTAAAACAGTATATAACAGCAGTATATACTTCAAACTCAGTTTCTGTAGGGACTAAAAACTAAAATTAAAAACAGCATAAAACAATAACTCAAAGTCAAGTGGCCACCCCTTACGGGATTATGGCGTCTGGCAATAGATAGATAGATAGATAAAACATCTGCTGTTGCAGGCCTCTAGACACAATTTATTGCACAGAAACTCGAAATGTTAATTCATACGCTGGTGTCATCCCTCCAAATAATTATTAGTTCTTATTAGTCGTCGAAAGTCACACAAGCTGCCCACTACCCACACCCAGCTGTTAAATCATTCTTGGTTTATATAATCTTACCTTTTTGTTTATTTATTTATTTATAGGCTTTACTGTAATGATTTAGTCTGCAGTTCTACAAAGGCCGATCTGATGTTTTGCTTAGATAGGTAGGGAAGAACTAATTAATGTTGTCGTACGAGGTCATATGCTTGACACTGTTCCACGTGCGTTTTGTATGCCAGACAGCCTTAATTCAGTGGAAAGTACAGCTATGCAAGTAAACGGAATGAAACAGGATATAATCGATGTACGGAAACATGCAGACTCTGCAAGGTATAGAAAGGGTTACTGAAAAATGAAAGTGATACATAGTAGACACTGCTAATTCTGGGGTATGCCCACAACACACAGGGCTGATTTGTGGTTAAGATTTCTTTGGTGATTACTGATGCCCTCACTTGGATGCCGATTGCGGGTCAGATTTTCTTTCTACGGCCTCTAAATCTTCCTTTGGCCTATAGTCTACAAGAAAATTACGTGGACATACTCAAATACCAGTACCAGGCCCCTATTTACCCCGTCATCAATACGAACTGTCAGGATAATCTCATATTTTGTAGGATATATAGCGTCCATGTATCGATGTGCTTCCCCATGCAGACTTTCATTTAATTATCTCCCTAATTTTCCGCTCAATCCCCTTCCTCCCCACTCATTTGAGTGAGCGTGATCCACATAGTTTTTCCACGAAATTTTATTTAATGTATCGTAGTTTATGCAAGTATTGGACACATACTATCGTTTTCTCTTATGTTGAAACGTTTGAAGAAAACAATTTATTAAAGGGAAACTTAGGTATCATTTTGCAAACGTTCTCAGAATGTTAGGGCTTGTCATCATCATTCATCATAATGTGGAGGCAAGGTCTAAGGGATACATAGGTTTACTCAGCCTTCGACTCCACACACTAGGGTACCTTCGTGCAACCCTCCAGGCAGTGACTTTTTCCCCTTGAAATATCTCGCAACGGGAACGATCGACTTTCTCCAGCAATGAATTCCGTGGCCTTCCCATTGGTCCCCTCCACCTCTGGTTGATTCTCTCAGAGATTACCTTGTGAGCAGGATAAACCTCAGGAAAATAGGCCACGTGCCCATATAAGTGAAGTTGGCACTGATGTATTATGTGGGTAAATGACCCTGATTAAGGCTCAAGCTGTAATCGCTCGTTATCCTGCGAATAGACAAAGTAGTCTATTTGCCTCTTCGGATCACTGTCTTTTGTCTATGTCCTACATTTATATAGTAAGGCATGAACCACCAGTGCCTTGAAGACGCGAATTTGTCTTTCTACACAAAAACAACGCCAAATACCCGAGTTGAGTGAATTCATAACCATACACAATAGGCCAGACCAATGCGACGAGAAATACCGGTACCATCTGACATACCGTTATGGACCACACTACCAAGGTATGTGATTCTTTCCAAGACTTCCACTTTCTCTTCACGTGCTTGAACAGGCTGAACTGATTAATCCAAGAAGCCACCAAATGTCTGTACCTTGGTCTTGGCCCAAGAAACTAATCCTAATGGCTTCGAATTCTCGTGAAATTCCTCGAAGGGACTCCGTAGTATATCTAGCGATTCCGCTGGGCAATATGCATGAGCAAGGCCAAAGCCAGTAACCCTGAAAGTACCAATTGATATTCTATAGTGACTTCGACTCACAGCTCGGCCAGGTACCCAATCCATGCACGTATTGAAAAGTGTGTGAGTAAGGACACAAGCCTGTCTTACATTAGTACTTACTGGGAAGATGTCAGATATTCCCTCTTCGCACTTGATAGCACTCTCATTGTTTGAATACAGACCAGCAAGCAGTCGGATGATGCCTGCATGGATCCACAGAGTCACAGGAGTTCCCACAGTACCCTTCGATTTACTGAGTTAAAAGTTTTCTTGAGATCCACAAAGGCTGTAGGCAGATCTTGTCGATACACAAGGTGGCGTTCCACAAAAACTCGACGAACTAGGATGCGGTTAACTGTAGATCAGCTTGGGTGTGAATCCGAATTGCTCAGGCCTCTGAAACTTTAGCAAAAGGTCCCAAATACGCTTCAGAAGTATGTGAGTAAGAACCTTGCTGACACACTGAGCACTGTAATACCACGGTGCCTACTACAATCATGCTAGAGGTTTCCTTTTCCTTTTCATACAGGGGTGACCAAACTCCTCGTCCTGTCAGGAGGAATGATACCAATCCACCAGACGACATGAGTGACTGCATGTAATGCACTAATCATGGCTTTACCCCCAGCTTTGATCAGTTCCTTTTGAATGCCATAAACACCAGCTACTCTACTACTTTTTTTCAATCTATCCACTGTCTTTTGATTTCCTCTAGAGAAGGCAAGGTATCATCAACTGATGTGAGAGCAATCAATGGTTGTACACAACCCGACGGAAGGACTTCACTGGGAGCTTCAGCTACTCAAAGTACTCAGTCCAACGAGTCCTATAGCCTACTCACTCGCTCCTGACACACACACACCACAAAGCCCGCCAGGAGACAGGACGTGGGTGCTGGGCAATCCCCAGGTCCTGTCCTCCCCACATACTATTTTTTAACAAGCCCATACCCCACTGACCGGGCTAATGTATGGCCCGGCCTGCATATATATGTGCAGGAAATCTTCGAACGAACGAACGAAGCTCCCGACATAGCCGTCCATCCGCTGTCCAAACAGAGCTAACGTGAGAGGCGGGTGCAGTGGTGCTTCTTCAGGGCTTGGTATACATAGCCTATACAATATCGATGCTTCCACCAAGCAAAGTTCCAGTCGATTATTTTTAGAAGTGCTCTTTCTATGCCCTCGTTCCCCCCCTCCCCCCTCGAACGAGCGCCATATCCTTATAATTCTGCACTATATTAGATTTTTTCTTTTTTTTTAACATTCAGTACAAGCTCCAACACTCTGGGGAACACTGTCACTGAAGGCCAAGCAGGGAGGGGCGCATGAGGAAAACAAAATCGGTATCTTAGGGCATAAAGGTATAGCAGTAATTATCATTACAAGCACAGTAATAAACAAAAACTTACAGTGATATATA